>NC_133343.1:39932536-40265869 GCF_030506205.2 Paramisgurnus dabryanus | reverse complement strand
CCATCAGACTCGCGCGGTAGCCAGGTGTGTCTCATCCA
Organism: Paramisgurnus dabryanus; assembly: GCF_030506205.2. Lineage (NCBI taxonomy): Eukaryota > Metazoa > Chordata > Actinopteri > Cypriniformes > Cobitidae > Paramisgurnus > Paramisgurnus dabryanus. Next base: position 40,265,831 of record NC_133343.1, on the reverse strand, counting down.
AAGGACCGCGCTGTCTTCAAGATTCTGAAGGAAGTGCTAAGGTTCCGATTGGCCCAGAGGAAAGCATGCTAAGATTCCGATTGGCCCAGAGAAACGTCAAGTATAAGAATTATCCAATAATGTTTGGCAATTCTAGCCCGCATGGCATTCAGATAAAGGGCAGCCTTCCGACCCCCCCCCACACACCTCAAAAAAAAAAAAACTCTCCGGTTCTATGCGATTCACGTGAATGACCCAACTGACCAAGAAAACGGCGATTGTCTCCGAAAAGCGACAAGTTTGCAGGTCTGTAAATAACAAATGTAAAATCTACAATAAATTACTGCCAGCTAGTTGCCAGTAATACCCAGTAATACTGTAATTTCTACAGAATTTTTTTACAGTGTATCCTTTTTGCCACCAAAACAATGTTAACTTGTCATGGCATGTAGTGCAATAGACCATTCTATAACAACCTACATTTACTTTTTCAGCAATTTCAACAACAATAGCTTGTCTTTTGGATCGGACCGCATGGGCCAGTCTTCACCCCCACGTGCGTCAGTGAGCCTTGACTGCCCATTGCTCTGTCACTGGTTCACCCCTTTAGCTTCCTAGAACCACTTTTGATAGGTACTGATGACCACTGCACACCGGGAACACATGAGCAAACAGTCAAAATATTACATCTTGCAGATGTAAACGCAGAAGTCAATTAGACATCTCAGGGATGTATGTGTCATTATATTAAAGGACAAGTTCGGTATTTTACACTTAAAGCCCTGTTTTCAGATTGTTTATGATGAAATAGAACGGTTTTGACTGAAATTTCGACATATGCAGCTGCCCCGAGAATTTTCGTGTGTTTGTGTTTCACCTCCCACCTCTACAAAGGGTTTAATGCTGCACTGGAACAATCCTTCCTAAAATGCATTAAACTTTCGTTTACAAAGACGTGAAACTCACCGAGTGGCAGGGGTGTTCACTGGTATGCTCACACAAAAATCGCTGCAAATTACAATCTCCAACAGGTTTTATTGCAGTTTTTGCCAACTCCATTGACTTGTATTAGATGTGCTGTGAGGTATGGTATTACTCCGCGCCGGGAACTTTGTTTCTATTCTTGCAATTGGCAATGGCGGATTAGCGTCACCACCTGGACTGGAGTGTCTATTATTCAAGCTCTAAGCGGAAGAATGTACGTGTGTGAGGCGTTTGGAAAAATAGGTCCACAAGTTAACAACGAATGCTAAAACAGCTGTTGGAAAGCATCTTTTGCAGCGATTTTTGTGTGAGCATATTAGTGAACACCCCTGACCACTCGGTGAGTTTCACGTCTTTGTAAACAAAAGGTTAATGCATTTTAGGAAGGATTGTTCCAGTGCACCATTAAACCCATTGTAGAGGTGGGAGGTGAAACACAAACACCCGAAAATTCTTGGGGCAGCTGCATATGTCGAAATTTCAGTCAAAACCGTTATATTTCACCATAAACAATCTGAAAAAAGGGGTTTAAGTGTAAAATACCGAACTTGTCCTTTAATATATCAAATTTATTAAAGCTACACATGTCAAAAACAACAAATATAGAGGCCTACTTTATTTTTATATTATATTTAGCTTTTTTGTCATGTCACTGAAAATTCTGGCTGTGTAAATAAAATACTGAACCATCATATGTCCATCGAATCTGCTCTATAGCAGAAAAATATAAACCACTTATACTTCTTCAATAGCCATCACAAAAAACTTAAAACAAAAAAAGTTTAAAGTTTGCAACTGTTAAGGTTAAAATGAGACCTTCATGAAAAACACGATCCCTGAATCATTGTGTAACAATGTGTCCCGTGTTTTGTGCATAACACTTATAAGAACACTTTCTTCTTTACTGCTTTACCTGTAACGTATTTGTATAATAATGTACAGTGTGTATTGTTCAGACGCCTACATCACGTTTAGAGAGTAAAGACGAAGCGAATCATTAACGATGCGAGTTACATAGGCGGGACTCATCCGTTAACCCTTTGTTTATCGGAAACATCGCTCTCTTTACAGAATGTTATTATAAAAGAGCTTTAATCTAATTAAAACGATTCATAAATAAATTGATGTTAAATAAAATAAGTAAAAATTTAAAAACAAGAAACAGACAGACATTAGTTGTTATATAAATGGACATCAAATGCTTGGTTGACATTATTGACTATTCTGTCTTCTCTAAATATTGAGCGTTTCACCCTATGTGTGTTTGCTATTAGTGTACAAGCCCTTTACCTTTTTATGAAAACAACATTCAACTTGTAAAAACTATTCAACGACCAAAAATAAAACCTGTTTTCTTAAAACCAGGATCTTTTTTGCCTTATTCAGATATTAAACAATATATTCTTGTATTATGAAATGTGTTAAAATTAGCATAAGTTATACGAGCTACTACCACTGTCTTGCAACGTTTTTCAAAAATAGCCGCTCATAATGAATGACATTATCTGCATCGCACTGTAGCAAACGCATTTGGTTGCTTATGATAAATAATCGCGTATTAAAATAATTATAAAATAAGCTTGCAATATTCCAATACAAATCTTTCAAGTAAGCACATGACACCCAACTCGTTGCAACGCAACATCAAAATACCGAGTAGACCAAGTCGCATTTTTCAAATTTTTGTTTCAATAATAAAAATATTAAACCATCTATAAATATAGAAAGGGACATACATAAATGTGTAAATATCCGATCACTTTGACAAATTTAACTATAAACGACAAAACAACGCAAATGTTTTCACTTCAAATTCTACAAGTTATTCGAAATAGGCTAATTTAACATTAATAAGACACATTTTTTTCCTAAAACAATGCTCCGTACAAAATAAAACGCATTCAGCCTTTAACAAATAATTGTTCAATTACACCCGACAAAAAATATTTTGCATGTTTATTGTATGAACATACTGTTTAACACAACATGAACAATAACAATTTTTCTGAACAACACAGGGAGTATAATAAAAATACAGAACAAAACACTACAACCACGCCCGCCGACAGGGGGGGACAAACGGGTCTGTTGTCCCGGGCCCAGGATAAGGGGGGGCCCAGAACTGGAACCTATGGAATAATTCAGTGTTTTCCATACATTGATTTATCTGCCATAGAATCAATACTGGCCGCCACAAATAGATTTTTCATGATTACCATTTACATTTCAATTTTACTATATTCATTAGTGAGCGCTCAGCGCGCCTCCCTCCTCCCTCTCTCGTTGCATGCAGCGACTCAACAGCGCGCGCCCCTCCCCTCTCTCTCCTGTTGCAAGCAGCGCGGCTCTCTCTACAGTCAAAAGTATTTTAACTCCGCGTTCCTTTTACTTTCTTTTTCGCGTAAACGTCAACAGTCACGGATGTCACTGATAATAGAGAAGATGGCTGATCGAGTTCATCATGAGTGACTTAACAAAAGGTCAGCAATCATTACCACACATACCCGTTCTGGTGTAAGTCTGTGTCTGAGCTCTCTCCCTACCTATGATGCGGTATGCTCATGCACTTGTTCTGAAGTAACACTAACCGTGTATTCTCTCATATTCTGAATTTGCAACAAATTGTCTGCGCTATACGCGTTGATATACAATAAAACTACCACTAGTGTTTAAAATAAAAAGCAACGCAACAACACTGATGAGAAGAGCAACATCAGTACAGCCTCAATGTAAATGTATGATGATTTTGTCAGATGAGGGCCGTTTTTAGCAGCAGTTAAAGAAAGAGCTGATTGGATTTACATTGACATTAACACACATTAACAATGAGTCACTGGGTAGTTACTGGGTCCTGTTTAGTCACTATTTTATAGACAACAGAACAAATAATATGTAAAAATAGCATTCAGTTGTGTTAAAATGCAATATAATGTGATAGATTAAAGAGTAAAACACGACGCAATGACATGCTAATCGGCGTGTGACGTCATCGCCGCCACAGTCTCTCATAATCCTGTGGGAAACACTGAAATTGTTAAAAAATAAAGAAAATAGGCATATTTGTGGAAAAAAATCTAATACAGTCACCTCCATAAATATTGGAACAGAAGCACATTTTGTGTTATTTTAGCTGTTTACCAAAATGTATTCCAGTTACAGTTATGATGGTTTTTCTTTATAATGGAGAGGATAATGCGATCATCCACCACTGTTATCCCACTTAGACATACAGGATTTTAATGTTGCTAAGCTCACCACTCTGTTGTTTTTTTATCTGGATGTGCCAAATTGTTGATGTGGCCACTCTTAATGTTCCTGCCATCTCTCTGATGGATTTGTTGTGTTTTTGAAACCTAATTATGGTCTGTATCACTTGCATGGAGATGTCCCTGAATCAAATGATTTGGGTTCACAGCCACAGCTTCCAAATGCAAATACCACATTTAAAATCAACTCCAGACCTTTAACATGTCATTCATGAGGAAATTATTTAACAAATAGACAATACCTGTCCATAAAACTACATATTAAATGGCTGTAATTTCTAAATCCTTTAGCCATTATGGATGTGAATACTCAAAATAAAGCTGAGAGTGTGCACTGTAAGCCAATATTCATAATATGACTGTAACTATAATACATTTTGGTAAACAGCTAAAATAACACAAAATGTGCTTCTGTTCCAATATTTATGGACGTGACTGTATTTGAGATTCATAAAAAAAAAACGTTTTATTTGTTTTCTTCCTATACTTGAAATAGTGGTCAAGAAACCCCCCGCCCAACACAAAAATGGTTTGGCCACTGATCAAAATTTTATTTTTTCATTTGATTTGAAGTTCAGTACGCTCAAAAAATCTGGTCAGACTCAGCACAAGTCCGGTACTCAGAAAAGAAAAGAAAAGAAAAGAGAAGAAAAGAGAAGAAGAAAATAGAGGTTTTCAAAAGAGGGGGTTGAGGTTATATAAATAAAAGTTATTTTGTGTAAGTATATAGTGTCAGTACTACATTTATTTACTATATAAATGTTGAATACAATGTATAATAATGCAATATTCATGGGTCATGAATCTGATAATGCCAAATGTCTTGTTAAAGTAGGGGGGCCGAGGGGCCCTCCAAGATTATCTTGTCCCGGGCCCAGGCAAGACTGTCAGCTGGCCTGACTACAACAATAAAGAACTTATAATCATAACATCGGAACACAGTTTTTACACCCAGACGATGAAGAATCAAAAACAACAGAAAGCAACATTTTGAGTTTTACCACTCTGACAAACTTACTCTGTATCTTGTTCATCGTGAGAATTCGATTCGGATTTAGACATTTTCATCAGAGACACAACAGCGTCGTCCTGCATTTTAAAGACGTAAGACTCAGTCTCAAGAAAATGTTCCTCAACATTTTGTGCATCTTGTAGCAAGTCCATCAGGTGCTCCGATTCCAAGTACTTCTTCAGTACGGAATTTGAGACGTTAAGTTTTCGCTCTTCGGCACCTGCAAATACGCATAAACTGCTGGCTGCTGCGGTTGGCTCGTACATCGATGCTCTCTGCAACATATTACATCTCTCGCACCGATGATTTTTACACTTGGTTTGAAAAGTCTGTTGCCAACCTTTACAGTGTCCACATCGCCGTGAAATTTTTACTTCTACCCTGGTCACCGTCCCGGACAGGGCATCAACACGAAGTTCTTCTGCAGGTCTAACGATGACAGGGTTCAAGCCTTCCAAAGTAGCCGCTTCTTCCACCTGAGTGCCCCTAGTTGTGGTTAGGTAAACGTTGCCTCTAAAGTCTCGCGTCGACAGGTTTGAAAGCCGGTACGTCTTTCCAAAACGAATAGTTCCGATATGTGTATCCCATAACTGAACTTTAATCTTCCCGGTTTGATCTTCAAGAAAACACGTCTGGGTTTCCAGTAGGTTGCCGTAGTATGGGACAGATTCTGTCGCCGCGCTTATAAAGACCGCTCGTCCTACAAAGACGCTAACCTGGAATACACAAAAGTCAGAAAAAGAGTCCATTAAATCGTTGCCATTAACAATCTGCACGAGGAACAAGCAACAGCATTGATGCGATTATTATGAAAAAAAAACTCACCGGATTTTTAAAGCCCATCTGCTGTATTTCTGCAACCGTCTTTTGGGCTTTCGCTGGTGGGTCTCTTCAAGGGAAAGCCACTTCTTCCACTACCAGAACATCAGTTCCTCGGCCGCACAGCACATCGTAACCCTCGCCTCCACGTCCTAAGTAACACATTTAATTAAAGTTAAAACATCAATTAAAAGTTCTATAACAGAGCAAAGGTGACTAAATAAGATTAACATATTTACCAATTCGCTTAGAGACGTTTGTCAATTTCACCGCCTGTTTACTGTTCTGAGCTTGAACGAAATGCACTCGTCTTTCCGGAGAAAACACAGCAACATCGTGATACTCCTCACGATCCACTTGCAGAATTGCATTGAAATACTTCGTCCCTTTTACCCGCGAAGTTTTCAGCTCCGTCACGTTATGGACAAAGCCGACCACGGTTTCCAAATGATCCGTTTCAATCTTTGGTCGCTTAGTAAGTGGAGCTGATGCCATTGCGCCGTCAAGTAACGTTGCACACAACAAGTGTATACACAAGAGCGTGCACGCGAAAAAAACGGCTATTTATAGAAATTCCCAGACTGCAGGTGCGCATAACCAGACAACTAAGCAGACATACAAATAAACATCACGTGCGTAAGCGTATGAACTTTTCCCGAACTTTTCTTTCATCGATGAAAGTTTCACGTGAACTAGTCTAGACCTCCTCACTTTTATCTTTAATTACCCTGTCTACTAACCCCTTGGTAAATATAATAAATGTAGCTATTTTTATTATGAAATCATAAAGAATTATTTACAATCATACTGACGCTGCATTTTAAGCATGAACTTAAATCTGATCTTCGCCAACATATGTATTTGAAAAATACATTATTAAAATTATACTGCAGAGCCTAAAACTTCAGGGTCAAATGAACAAAGTATGCTTCAACTCTGTGCAGGCAAACCACTCACCAACTATTATCCTTAAAAATACCCACCACCAGCTACATATCAGAACACTATCTGGTCTGTTGAAAGGTTCTTCTGTAATACTGGCGTTATTTTCATTGTATATGAATTAGACAACAAAACAAGTCCAAACAAAAGTAGCACATATGAGCAAAAGTAAGTATGTACAGTGATAAACATAAACTTTGTTATATTTTGTATACAATCGTTTTCTTTTCAATGTTTCACATATGTTCTATCTTATTTCCATTCAAATGAATCTTGCACTGCATACTAAATATTGTGTACTCTGTCACAAATTGCATGTTATGTCTGTAGATTCGTCCATGCTGATGGCCTTGCAGCAGAGTTGAAGGGGACCCGTCAGAAAACACCTCTAAGCTGCTATGAACAATATGACTAAGTAAAACCTCAAACTCATACACTGCTATTGAAACGTTTAAGATCATGGTTATTTAAAAACAGAAAGTAAGTACATTAAAACCAGAAATGTTGTAAAATAATATTTTCATGTGAGAAATCTCAAGCATGTGTTCTAGTCTAGGACTAGCCTTAAGCCTTGTCTGTGAAACTGTTGGTTTTACATAGGATAACTTTTGTGGAGTGCACTTAATCATTGCGCTCAGTGATTTTGTAACAAAACAAGATTATTAAATTAACATTTTTTATAAATATCATAATAAACCTCTCTTTTAAATGATTAGATGTCATTAATAAACTTTTATTTGAAACATCAATATATGCTACGTAATTTTTCCTTAAACCATTAAATGCCTAACATCAAAATCCAATAGAAAAAAAATGTTTATGACACACATTCAGACTTTTTTGTTTGAATTTCTAAACATATCTATAGTCACCAACCACAATAAACTAAACGTATGATGATCAATTATGAAAATGCACTAGGATTGAAAGGTCAGTAAACAAACTACAAAAAGGTAATGTCTTTTAATTGCAATTTTTTTTCATTTGGTTACATACTTCATACATCAAAGTCTTAGTTAATAATTATGGATTTCACCTTGTTGCAGCATCACAAAACGTACATTTTGTGGAAGAAATGACAGCTGACTTACAGAGTCCTGGTATGCAGACAACAATACATGGTGTCCAGGCCCCTGAACTATTACACTGACAGGCTGCTAAACAGTGTAATGAAGATGTAGACACAAGCCAGATAAAGGGTGCAACAAACACTAGAGTCGGCACGAGTCCGGTAAGCAGAATACTTACACCAGTGGATTTCAACCCTGTTCCTGGAGTCCCACTTTTTATGTCTGTCTTATCTGACAGATTGATGCTGGGTCCAAATACCACTTATGACAGTGTACATGTCATTGGTGCACAATGCATTATGTGTTTTGTAAATCATCTGCTTTAATCACATAACTACGTAAAACATTAGTTGTATAATTTATTCAGGTACTACTTAATTACAAAAAAAAACAGTGATAAGAATACATGCACAAAATGAAGTTGCAAAGAATTTCGCATGTAAAAGTTTGAGATAACTGAATATTATTATCTACACTTAAGTAAATGTTAATTTCTCAGTGTTTTTTTGTTCAGTCTGTTTAGACAAAATGTAAAAAGGTTAAGTATACAGAGTAAATGAAAAAATTTATAAATCTTGATGCAAATTGCTGCCACTACCGCAATTAAATTTTTTACACTTGCTAGGTGTGTCACATCGGGTGAATAATACTAAGGATAAGATCTTTACATTCATTAGAACACTTATACAGAAAATACCTCATGTAAGTAGCGAAGTACAAAGACCACAAGTCTGGGTATTTGGACACAGCCACAGTTCACTTTATGGACATCTCTACTAATTACCTAAAGATTTGAATAAGGTCTGATGAATAAGAAAGACATACAAAATGCAAAGAACAGTCTACCTCCAGGAACAACATTGTAATGTAATTCTCTTTACAAAGGAGTTACCCAGAAACACCTGTCGCACCTCCAAATTTGTCTGCAAGGTTGACAACAGGAACTCAAAAGCATGACCATATCACTCGTATTTATTTTTCTCTTAAATTGTTTCCGGTCCATATTCAAACTGAATATAAACTTTTATTGTTTGATTTTAAAACTCTGAATGGCATGGCATCAAAGTATCTGAAATCTGTACTGTCTATTTTGTGTCTATGTTAATGTAGAGCACTTTGGACAACTTCGACTGTATTGAAATGTGCTTTATAAATAACAAATACAAACATTGAGAGCCACAGAGTTACACAGTCTAAAACATTAACTAAACACACGCTAAACCAAAAAGAAATTATTTGTCAAAGCTTTTATAAACAAAAAAATGACATAGTGCCTACATTTTAGATTCCAGAATTTGCTACAATTTCACAACAAAGTACCCAAACATAAATACACGAAAACTGCTATCATTTAACTTCATGTTTCAAATATACATAGAAATAAGCTCTAAGTAGCTGTTGTGTACAGTAAATTTAGCACAAAATCACACTATGCAAAACATATCATACCAAAATATGTTTTTGTAGAAAAAAATTGTGAACACGGATATCAGATATGACTCTTCTCTTATATAAATGTAAAAAAAAATGAATATATAAAAAAACCTGATGTGTGCATTAAAGGTGTAGTGGGTAAATTTTAGCGGCATCTCGTGGTGAGGTTGCAGATTGCAACCAACGGCTCAGTCCACTGCTCACCCCTCGCTTTTAAAACGCATAGAGAAGCTACGGTAGCTGCTATTGGAAAAACATATCATAGTTGGAGACAACTTAGTAAATAAAGTTTGTCCGTTAAGGGCTTCTGTAGAAACATGCCGGCACAAAATGGCACCTTCCACGTAAGGGGACCCTCGGTGTATGTAGATAAAAACGTCTCACTCTAAGTTAATAAAAACATAATGGTTCAATATAAAAAGATCTTTATACACCCCTGATAATATAGTTTTGTCTATTATTTTGAATTTCTGTCAAGAGAGCCTTCTAAAAATTACACACCGGACCTTTAAGAATTCTAATGTTAGTGCCGTTTTAGTGTGAGCAGAAAAATTGGTTGTTACTGCAATCATGAATAGTCTGGATAAGACTCAGGTTTGAATATGACTTTGTTATCTTGTTTCATCCATCTTTTACAGATCCAGTGAACATCCTTCACCTAAACCCTCATGCAGACGGTTAGACTTTTGATTCACCTGACGTACCATGCAAAGCATTCGTGCCAAAAAAAAAAAAAAAAAAAAAAAAATGTATATATATATATATATATATATATATATATATAAATGCATTGTTCATGGCATTTAAATGCAAAATAACAATGGTTAATACTAAATTTTCCTTTTAAGCAATATAGCACTGGTTTTCACTTTTAATAGTGCCACCAGCGAGGTCAAATGCTAAATTACTATTAACTAAATATCAACATTTCCAAGGCAGATGCACATATGATGGTTCACACAACATTAAAAAACTCTCAGTGAATCTATAGTCTTGAGTACTGTACCAAATGAATGTACACATATGCTCTATATCAATTTGAATGAAAACATTTCACGTTATAGTAAATAAATACACACAAAGCTACACTCCTAAATCTACTCTCTTTCATCTTGCAGCTGTTGACAAGGCAATCTCGGAGTTACCTGGCTTTACTTCTGAACCCAAATGCAGATGAACAGTATGGAAGAGGTCAAGAGGATGGAATTTTTTTATCCAACATCTATTGAAGATCTAGACGGGGTACAACAAAGATTAACAGACAGAGGATTTATATAGAGAATGGTAAGAAATATTTTACCTTTCAAATATATTGTCAATTATTGCACTCATAAACAACTTAATAGAGCATAATTTGACATCACTTAGATGTATTGTATCTATTCAAGGTGAGCAGTTACACATAAAATATCAACATTAAGAATCTGCTAAGCACTCTAAATTCTGCGGGGCTATTTTTCACTCAACGAATGGTAAATATTGGACAGAACACATGTTGGGTTATATGCTAGGTTGTTATTAACCCACTCACGAGTTGAAACAACCAATCATTGAGTTGAAACAACCCAGCATATGTTTATTTATTAACCCAACATATGTTCTGTTCAATAGTTACCCAGCACTGGGCAGGCACGGATTAACGCACGGGCCTACTGGGCACTTGCCCAGGGCACTTGGCCAGCAGGGGGCCCTGTCAAATTTACTGTGTCTATTATTTTCAAATAAATATTTTAATTTTATTTTCAGTAAAATTGTGTTAAATATTGAGGGATAATGTGAATTTTTTTTGCAGTTGCAAAGTATTAACTAGTAAATAAATCAAATAAATAATTTAAATGTATTGCTGCGCTGTTGAGAGGGACATCTAGAGGCGAGTGAAAGGAATTGCGTAATATAAAAGTCACATGTAGAAGACGGTTACTCAAAAACTAAAACAAAAATGAGTTTAAAACCACAACCAAGTGGATCAATGATAAGAAAGCATAAAAAAGACAGCTTTTCTTCACCCTGCCAGTCAGCAACTGTGAAGGAGAACGTTCATTTTCTCTAATGGCCAGTAAAAAACGAACTAAGAAGCAAAATGTGTCAAGAACGTCTAAATTCACTGTCTTTAATGGCCATTGAATGCGATCTTGTGAGGGAACTGGATTTTGATGATGTTGTGGAAGCGTTTTCTCTGAGGAAATCGAGAAAGATACCCCTCAGCTAAAGATGAAAAAGATTTAACTTTAGGTAAAAAGCTCCGCTCATCAATGTCAGTTCGAAAGCGGCCGTCCAATCACAGTGGAGGAGGGGCGGGACGGGGACATCACAGCAACCAACCGTCTCACAGCTGACAAAGCGCTTAGCTGAAGAAAGCTGGCACTCAGCTAAAAAACAGGTGCCATTTGGCTTTGTCCAGGCGTTTTCAGACGCGTTTAAAAGTTTTGGTGTACAAAACCCCTAAAAGTTTTGGTGTGTCCAATCCCACAAAGCTTTTACGCCCGCGACCGGCGCATGTTTTCAATTGATTGCAATGGAAACTCGGCGCTTATTAAAAAAGCAAGCAGCTAGCGGGTTTTTTCCGTGCTGAAAACCGGCGCTCGGGTTTTTTTTTTCGCGCTGAGCGCCGAGAGGTCAAATGCTCGTCAATGTCAGTTCTCACACGGCTGTCCAATTACAGTGGAGGAGGGGCGGGACATTACCACAGCAATCAACCTGCTCACAGCTGCAGTATCACAGCTACCAAAGCGCTCAGCTGAAGAAACAGCTGGCATTCGGCATCCTCAAGGCGTTTTCAGCCGCGTTTAAAAGTTTTGGTGTGTGAACGAATGCCTGTGGTGAACGACAGTTACACATGAAATGTAATGAAATGTCTACTAAATGTAGAAATGTAAAATATTTATGGAATTTTCTCCTGTGATATGATTTGGAGAGGTCAGAATCTTTTTGAGTATGTTGTACAGTATGTTGTCAGATACTGGTGAGATATTAAAACAAAACAATTTGTGGTGTGAAAGTACAGAATATTGTGTGCATTCTCTCCCCGCGTATTAGTGCCATTGTTAATCCTTTAAAATGGGGCATACAGGCAGAGGCGAACCAACACTTGAGCCCTGTGCATACAAGTGCAACGCTGTTGCCCAAAAAATTGGTAAAGGGGGCCTTTGAGACATCCGTGCCCAGGGCACATCATCGCCATAATCCGTCCCTGGCGCTGGGTTACAATGAACCCAGCAGAATTTAGAGTGAACGCAACAATAAAATAAATTGATAGAGAAGTAAACACAAGCAAGGTACATCGATCAGACATAACATTAAGGTCACCTGCCAAATATTACGTAGGTATCCTTGTTGCCACCAAAACAACCCTGACTTGTCGAGGCATGGAGTCCAATAGACCTTTCTATAACAACCTACATTTACTTTTTCAGCAATTTCAGCAACAGTAGCTTTTATTTCGGATCGGAGATCATGGGCCAGTCTTCGCCCCCACGTGTGTCAGTGAGCCTTGACTGCCCATTGCTCTGTCACTGGTTCACCCCTTTAGCTTCCTAGAACCACTTTTGATAGGTACTGATAACCACTGGACATCAGGAACACGAGCAAACAGACAAAATGTTACATCTTGCAGATGTAAACGCAGAAGTCAATTAGACATCTCAGGGATGTATATGTCATTATATTAATCTTGGGTATCAAATTTATTAAGGCTACACATGTAAAAAACAACAAATATAGAATAGGCCTACTTTATTATTATATTTAGCTTTTTTGTGATGTCACTGAAAATTCTGGCTGGGCAAATAAAATAGTCAACCATCATATGTCCATCGAATCTGCTCTATAGCATAAAAATATATACCACTTATATTTCAACATCCATCACAAAAAAAGCTTTAAAAAAGTTTAAAGTTTGCAACTGTTAAGGTTAAAATGAGACCTTCATGGAAAACACGATCCCTGAATCATTGTGTAACAATGTATCCCGTGTTTTATGCATAACACTGTTATTATAAGAACAATACATAAAAAGGTTCTTATAATAACAGTGTTATGCACAAAACACGGGACACATTGTTACACAATGATTCAGGGATTGTGTTTTCCATGAAGGTCTAATTTTTTATAAGAACAATACGTTACTGCTATACCTGTAACGTATTTGTATAATGATGTACAGTGCGTATTGTTCAGACGCCTACATCACGTTTAGAGAGTAAAGACAAAGCGAATCATTAACGATGTGAGTTACGTAGGCGGTACTCATCCGTTAACCCTTTGTTTATCGGAAACATCGCTCTCTTTACAGAATGCTATTATAAAAGAGCTTTAATCTAATTAAAACGATTCATAAATAAATTGATGTTAAATAAAATAAGTAAAAATTTAAAAACACAAGAAACAGACAGACATTAATTGTTATATAATGGACATCAAATGCTTGGTTGAAATTATTGACTATTCTGTCTTCTCTAAATATTGAGCGTCTCACCAGTCAAATCTAAGTCCCTATGTGTGTTTGCTATTAGTGTATTAGTGTACAAGCCCTTTACCTTTTTATGAAAAACAACATTCAACTTGTAAAAACTATCCAACGACCAAAAATAAAACCTGTTTTCTTAAAACCAGAATCTTTTTTTGCCTTATTCAGATATTAAACAATATATTCTTGTATTATGAAATGTGTTAAAATTAGCATAAGTTATACGAGCTACTACCACTGTCTTGCAACGTTTTTCAAAAATAGCCGCTCATAATGAATGACATTATCTGCATCGCACTGTAGCAAACGCATTTGGTTGCTTATGATAAATAATCGCGTATTAAAATAATTATAAAATAAGCTTGCAATATTCCAATACAAATCTTTCAAGTAAGCAAATGACACCCAACTCGTTGCAACGCAACATCAAAATACCGAGTAGACCAAGTCGCATTTTTCAAATTTTTGTTTCAATAATAAAAATATTAAACCATCTATAAATATAGAAAGGGACATACATAAATGTGTAAATATCCGATCAATTTGACAAATTTTACTATAAACGACAAAACAACGCAAATGTTTTCACTTCAAATTCTACAAGTTATTCGAAATAGGCTAATTTAACATTAATAAGACACATTTTGTTCCTAAAACAATGCTCCGTACAAAATAAAACGCATTCAGCCTTTAACAAATAATTGTTCAAGTACACCCGACAAAAAATATTTTGCATGTTTATTGTATGAACATCTGGTTTAACACAACATGAACAATAACAATTTTTCTGAACAACACAGGGAGTATAATAAAAATACAGAACAAAACACTACAACAATAAAGAACTTATAATCATAACATCGGAACACAGTTTTTACACCCAGACGATGAAGAATCAAAAACAACAGAAAGCAACATTTTGAGTTTTACCACTCTGACAAACTTACTCTGTATCTTGTTCATCGTGAGAATTCGATTTGGATTTAGACATTTTCATCAGAGACACAACAGCGTCGTCCTGCATTTTAAAGACGTAAGACTCAGTCTCAAGAAAATGTTCCTCAACATTTTGTGCGTCTTGTAGCAAGTCCATCAGGTGCTCCGATTCCAAATACTTCTTCAGTACGGAATTTGAGACGTAAAGTTTTCGCTCTTCGGCACCTGCAAATACGCATAAACTGGCTGCTGCGGTTGGCTCGTACATCGACGCTCTCTGCAACATATTACATCTCTCGCACCGATGATTTTTACACTTGGTTTGAAAAGTCTGTTGCCAACCTTTACAGTGTCCACATCGCCGTGAAATTTTTACTTCTACCCTGGTCACCGTCCCGGACAGGGCATCAACACGAAGTTCTTCTGCAGGTCTAACGATGACAGGGTTCAAGCCTTCCAAAGTAGCCGCTTCTTCCACCTGAGTGCCCCTAGTTGTGGTTAGGTAAACGTTGCCTCTAAAGTCTCGCGTCGACAGGTTTGAAAGCCGGTACGTTTTTCCAAAACGAATAGTTCCGATATGTGTATCCCATAACTGAACTTTAATCTTCCCGGTTTGATCTTCAAGAAAACACGTCTGGGTTTCCAGTAGGTTGCCGTAGTATGGGACAGATTCTGTCGCCACGCTTATAAAGACCGCTCGTCCTACAAAGACGCTAACCTGGAATACACAAAAGTCAGAAAAAGAGTCCATTAAATCGTTGCCATTAACATTCTGCACGAGGAACAAGCAACAACATTGATGCGATTATTATGAAAAAAACTCACCGGATTTTTAAAGCCCATCTGCTGTATTTCTGCAACCGTCTTTTGGGCTTTTGCTGGTGGGTCTCTTCGAGGGAAAGCCACTTCTTCCACTACCAGAACATCAGTTCCTCGGCCGCACAGCACATCGTAACCTTTGCCTCCACGTCCTAAGTAACACATTTAATTAAAGTTAAAACATCAATTAAAAGTTCTATAACAGAGCAAAGGTGACTAAATAAGATTAACATATTTACCAATTCGCTTAGAGACGTTTGTCAATTTCACCGCCTGTTTACTGTTCTGAGCTTGAACGAAATGCACTCATCTTTCCGGAGAAAACACAGCAACATTGTGATACTCTTCACGATCCACTTGCAGAATTGCATTGAAATACTTCGTCCCTTTTACCCGCGAAGTTTTCAGCTCCGTCACGTTATGGACAAAGCCGACCACGGTTTCCAAATGATCCGTTTCAATCTTTGGTCGCTTAGTAAGTGGAGCTGATGCCATTGCGCCGTCAAGTAACGTTGCACACAACAAGTGTATACACAAGAGCGTGCACGCGAAAAAAAACGGCTATTTATAGAAATTCCCAGACTGCAGGTGCGCATAACCAGACAACTAAGCAGACATACAAATAGACATCACGTGCGTAAGCGTATGAACTTTTCCCGAACTTTTCTTTCATCGATGAAAGTTTCACGTGAACTAGTCTAGACCTCCTCACTTTTATCTTAAATTACCCTGTAATTATAATAACCCCTTGGTAAATATAATAAATGTAGCTATTTTTATTATGAAATCATAAAGAATTATTTACAATCATACTGACGCTGCATTTTAAGCATGAACTTAAAATAAATCTGATCTTCGCCAGCATATGTATTTGAAAAATACATTATTAAAATTATACTGCAGAGCCTAAAACTTCAGGGTCAAATGAACAAAGTATGCTTTAACTCTGTGCAGGCAAACCACTCACCAACTATTATCCTTAAAAATACCCACCACCAGCTACATATCAGAACACTATCTGGTCTGTTGAAAGGTTCTTCTGTAATACTGGCGTTATTTTCATTGTATAATTCTTGCAAATTAATTTGATACAAAATAGTCCCATTTATCACATAAATAATATTTTTTGTTTTTTGTCATATATGAATTAGACAACAAAACAAGTCCAAACAAAAGTAGCACATATGAGCAATAGTAAGTATGTACAGTGATAAACATAAACTTTGTTATATTTTGTATACAATCGTGTTCTTTTCAATGTTTCACATATGTTCTATCTTATTTCCATTCAAATGAATCTTGCACTGCATACTAAATATTGTGTACTCTGTCACAAATTGCATGTTATGTCTGTAGATTCATCCATGCTGATGGCCTTGCAGCAGAGTTGAAGGGGACCCGTCAGTAAACACCTCTAAGCTGCTATGAACAATATGACTAGTAAGTAAAACCTCAAACTCTTACACTGCTATTGAAACGTTTAAGATCATGGTTATTTAAAAACAGAAAGTAAGTACATTAAAACCAGAAATGTTGTAAAATAATATTTTCATGTGAGAAATCTCAAGCATGTGTTCTAGTCTAGGACTAGCCTTAAGCCTTGTCTGTGAAACTGATGGTTTTACATAGGATAACTTTTGTGGAGTGCATTTAATCATTGCGCTCAGTGATTTTGTAACAAAACAAGATTATTAAATTAACATTTTTTATAAATATCATAATAAACCTCTCTTTTAAATGATTAGATGTCATTAATAAACTTTTATTTGAAACATCAATATATGCTACGTAATTTTTCTTAAACCATTAAATGCCTAACATCAAAATCCAATAGAAAAAAAAAATGTTTATGACACACATTCAGACTTATTTGTTTGAATTTCTAAACATATCTATAGTCACCAACCACAATAAACTAAACGTATGATGATCAATTATGAAAATGCACTAGGATTGAAAGGTCAGTAAACAAACTACAAAAAGGTAATGTCTTTTAATTGCAATTTTTTTTCATTTGGTTACATACTTCATACATCAAAGTCTTAGTTAATAATTATGGATTTCACCTTGTTGCAGCATTACAAAACGTACATTTTGTGGAAGAAATGACAGCTGACTTACAGAGTCCTGGTAT
Source organism: Paramisgurnus dabryanus (assembly GCF_030506205.2). Classification (NCBI taxonomy): domain Eukaryota; kingdom Metazoa; phylum Chordata; class Actinopteri; order Cypriniformes; family Cobitidae; genus Paramisgurnus; species Paramisgurnus dabryanus. Next base: position 40,247,971 of record NC_133343.1, on the reverse strand, counting down.
GCAGACAACAATACATGGTGTCCAGGCCCCTGAACTATTACACTGACAGGCTGCTAAACAGTGTAATGAAGATGTAGACACAAGCCAGATAAAGGGTGCAACAAACACTAGAGTCGGCACGAGTCCGGTAAGCAGAATACTTACACCAGTGGATTTCAACCCTGTTCCTGGAGTCCCACTTTTTATGTCTGTCTTATCTGACAGATTGATGCTGGGTCCAAATACCACTTATGACAGTGTACATGTCATTGGTGCACAATGCATTATGTGTTTTGTAAATCATCTGCTTTAATCACATAACTACGTAAAACATTAGTGGTATAATTTATTCAGGTACTACTTAATTACAAAAAAAAAACAGTGATAAGAATACATGCACAAAATGAAGTTGCAAAAAATTTCGCATGTAAAAGTTTGAGATAACTGAATATATTTATCTACACTTAAGTAAATGTTAATTTCTCAGTGTTTATTTGTTCAGTCTGTTTAGACAAATTGTAAAAAAATTGTAAAAAACATTAGTGGTATAATTTATTCAGGTACTACTTAATTACAAAAAAAAACAGTGATAAGAATACATGCACAAAATGAAGTTGCAAAAAATTTCGCATGTAAAAGTTTGAGATAACTGAATATATTTATCTACACTTAAGTAAATGTTAATTTCTCAGTGTTTATTTGTTCAGTCTGTTTAGACAAATTGTAAAAAGGTTAAGTATACAGAGTAAATGAAAAAATTTATAAATCTTGATACAAATTGCTGCCACTACCGCAATTAACATTTTTACACTTGCTAAGGATAAGATCTTTACATTCATTAGAACACTTATACATAAAATACCTCATGTAAGTAGCGAAGTACAAAGACCACAAGTCTGGGTATTTGGACACAGCCACAGTTCACTTTATGGACATCTCTACTAATTACCTAAAGATTTGAATAAGGTCTGATGAATAAGAAAGACATACAAAATGGAAAGAACAGTCTACCTCCAGGAACAACATTGTAATGTAATTCTCTTTACAAAGGAGTTACCCAGAAATCATGAATAGTCTGGATAACACTCAGCTTTGAATATGACTTTATTTCACCCATCTTTTACAGATCCAGTGATCTGTAAAAGCACATCGTAACCTTCTCCTCCACGTCCTAAGTAACAAATTTAAATAAAGTTAAAACATCAATTAAAAGTTCTATAACAGAACAAAGGTGACTAAATAAGATTAACATATTTACCAATTCGCTTAGAGGCGTTTGTCAATTTCACCGCCTATTTACCTTTCTGAGCTTAAACAGCAACATCGTGATTGACTCCTCACGATCCACTTACAGAATTGCATTGAATTACTTCGTCCCTTTAAATCACAACGTTTCAGCTCCGTCACGTTATGGACAAAGTCGATCACTGTTTTTAATTGTAAAATTATTATTTATTATTCAAAAATCTATACTCAATGAAATTGTTTTTACATGTTTCATCAATGGATACATGATTTAACTTTATGAAGTCATTTATTATTATGTTAAATAAACATTTCGTCAATCATTCTGACGGTATCTGTTTTACAGTCATGTGACATTCTGACACAGGCGAAACATTTAAATAGGTTGATGAACTCTTGAAGGACATCAAGCATATGGAGATTGTTCATTTATTTCAAAGTCTTATTTCCTAACTCTGCCATTTCTGCTTCTGTGTGTAAATGCATGTATGTGTGTTAGCTTATTCTTCATCATTGCTGTGTTATAGGTTAGCCCTGTGAGACTTATATCTCTATATCAGAACACCGTAGAGAAATTGTGGTGAGCTGTTTTGTCTCATGTTAACAATTTTTGAAACATTTTGTGTGACAAATCTTGCAACGGCATGCACCACATCATTTTCTCTTCAGAAAATTTACCTAATTGGTAACATGTTAGTATTTCATATTCTAAGTATATTTGATAACAATGCAGCAAATCTAAACAGGCATGCCCTTAAAGGTCTTAAAGGGTCATATAATGAGATTTTTTAAAGATGTAAAATAAATTGTTTGTGTACCCAGAGTGTGTATGTGTAGTGTTATCTCAAAATACTCCACAGATAATTTATTATAGCATGTTAAAATTGACACTTTGTAGGCCTGAGCAAAATTGTGCAGTTTTTGGGTGTTTCCTTTAAAATGCAAATGAGTGGATGAAATGCAAACACTGATCACAATGATGGTCGTTTGTTGTAATTGAAACTCAATTGTGCTCTCGATTATTTTATTTTATTTTTTATCTTTTTCACGTTTTCTAGGTTGATATAAGCACTGGGGACCCAATTATAGCACTTACACATGGAAAAAGTCAGATTTTCACGCTATGACCCCTTTAAGGTCCCAGATCGCTTGAACCCCGCTAATCGCTGCTTGCAGCTATATTTAGGGGTTCAAGCACGAAGTGCTGAAACCCTATTGTAATTGCTCAGATTTTTATTATTAGGGGTTCAAGCCCGTAGGGCTGAAACCCTATTGTATTTGCATGGATTTTTATTAGGGGTTCAAGCCCGTAGTGCTGAAACCCTATTGTAATTGTTAAGATTTTTAGGGTTTTGAGCAAGAAGTGCTTAAAAACCTATTGTATTTGTCTGTTTTATTAGGGGTTCAAGCCCGAAGGGCTGAAACCCTATTGTATTTGTATGGATTATTATTAGGGGTTCAAGCCCGTAGGGCTGAAACCCTATTGTAATTGTTAAGATTTTTTTTATTAGGGGTTCAAGCCCGTAGGGCTGAAACCCTATTGTAATTGCTCAGATTTTTATTAGGGTTTCGAGCACAAAGTGCTGAAAACCTATTGTATTTGTCTGTTTTATTAGGGTTTCGAGCACGAAGTGCTGAAAACCTATTGTATTTGTCTGTTTTATTAGGGGTTCAAGCACGAAGTGCTGAAACCCTATTGTAATTGCCAAGGTTTTTATTAGGGTTTCGAGCACGAAGTGCTGAAAACCTATTGTATTTGTCTGTTTTATTATTATTAGGGGTTCAAGCCCGTAGGGCTGAAACCCTATTGTATTTGTATGGATTTTTATTATTATTAACTATTTTTATTATTTTTCTTCTGCCGTAAAATGGATCGTGCAGACCAAACCGTAAGGCCTAGAGACTTGAGACTTGGCCAAATGGTAGGTCTCATTCGTGCCCGAAGTTGACAGAGTGTCACCCCAATCGGCGATGGCGCTACAGCGATGGCAAATGCGTTGATGCTCATAACTTCCACACTTCTTGTCCAAATGTCAAGTGTCTTATATCCCTGGATTCCTTGCGTCAAGACGAACAAAATGTATATCTCCGATTTCATTTCCGTCATTAAATTTTTTTCGCTATTTTCGATTTTGTCGAAAAAAATAAAAACGAACTAGTCCTAGGTTTTTTGCTCGATCGGAATCGTTTCGGTGCTAAAATGTTCCTTGGAGTTCGATTATCAATAATTATTGAAAAAAAGTTGAACTTTCGACTCACGGTCGACATGCCACGCCCAAACGTCTGAAGTGTGCGCAGCCACTAGGGATTTATTGGCTATAACTGCGGACAGGAATGAAGTATCAACACGACACTTGGTACTTGTGATGACAGTCATGGCCTGAGGTGGCATGCGTCGTTTCGTCACAGCGCCACCTAGTGGTCAGACGAATCATTTAAACGCTTACAACTTAGGCTGAGTTTAACATATTTTCATGCAACTTTTTTCTTTGGAGTCCTGAATTGTTGCCAAGTTCAACGATACCAAGCATGCCAGGTTTTGCTTTACGGTTGGTTCTGCACAGGAAAATAGCGCTTAAAAAACACGCGCGAATAACTCCGCGAGGGTTATTCCGATCGACTCGAAACGACCATAGGAAGAACATCGTATTACCTTCTGAACAAAAAGTTCTATTGGCGTTATGTTAAAATGTCCATCAGAAATGGTCGAATATTGCAAAAAATCGAAAAATTACCTCAAAATTTTGTGTTTTTACACATAAATGGTTTTAACTCCGCAACGAAATGATATTTTTTCACCAGATTTGATACGCTGATGTCTAAGCACAAGCTGAGGCAATACAAATTTTTTTTTATGCCTGCACCACTAGTTGGCCTCATAATTTAACAAAACCTATGACATTGAGCAAACCCAATGGTCATACAACTGTTTTTTCAATAAACTAAAGTGTACAGCCATGATACTAGCTAGATGTAACACAGTCATGACCTGAGATTCCATGCACAAGTTTGTCATAGCGCCACCTAGTGGTAATTTGTTATTTTCACTTAAAAATACTGTAACCTTACATTTAAAATCATGAGTCATCATGGATTATTCCTTTCATGGCTTTGAGTAAAATCATTGATGGATTGCAAGTCACTCCCTAGCAACCAATGAGAATACCCTAGCAACCATTTAGCAAGAGCTGTATCTCTGTACCAGAACATCGTAGAGACATGGGGTTCGGCTCTTTTGACTCATTAACCCTATTTTAACATTTTGTGACCCGAGTTTTGCCAATGCAAGCACCACAAACATTTCCTTCAGTGTTCTATTTGTCAATGTTCCGTGAGAAGAGAGGGAGACATTTCACTGAACGATAGCACTTTTTTGCTGATAACTTTGAACACGTGTGTCTGGTAGCTTATTTTTCATCATTTTTTTTGTACAATGCAGCAAATCTACACAGCCATGCTCTAAAGGACTTGATGTCCCAAATCGCTTGAACCCCGGTAATCGCTGCTTGCAGCTATATTTAGGGGTTCAAGCCCGTAGGGCTGAAACCCTATTGTATTTGTATGGATTTTTATTATTATTAGGGGTTCAAGCCCGAAGGGCTGAAACCCTATTGTATTTGTATGGATTTTTATTATTTAGGGGTTCAAGCCCGAAGGGCTGAAACCCTATTGTATTTGTACTGATTTTTATTATTATTAGGGGTTCAAGCCCGTAGGGCTGAAACCCTATTGTATTTGTATGGATTTTTATTCTTTTTATTATTTTTCTTCTGCCGTAAAACGGATCGTGCAGACCAAACCGTAAGGCCTAGAGACTTGAGACTTGGCCAAATGGTAGGACCCAATTTGGGGAGAGGTTGATAGAGTTTCAACCCGATTGGCCTATAGGTGGCGCTATAGCGATAACAAACGCGTTGATGCTCATAACTCCCAGAATTCTTGTCCAAATGTCAAGTGTCTTATATCCCTGGATTCCTTGCGTCAAGACGAACAAAACGTATATCTCCGATTTCATTTCCGTCATGAAAATTTTTTCGCTATTTTCGATTTTGTCGAAAAAAATAAAAACGAACTAGTCCTAGGTTTTTTGTCCGATCGGAACCGTTCCAGTGCTGTAATATTCCTTGAAGTGTGAATATGAAAAGTTATCAAAAAAAAGTTGAACTTTATACTCGTCGTCGTCAAGCCACGCCCAAACGCCCCCAATGGGCGGAGCCTCTTGGACTTCAATGGCTGTAACTTGGGATTGGAAAGAGGTATCGAAACCAAATTTGGTACACATATACAGCGGACTATTCTGGGGTCACGTGCAAAAAATTGCATCGCTTGACCACTAGTTGGCGCTATAACACTACTTCAACTTTGAAGAGCTGTAACTAGAGAAATATGGGACCGATCAACTTGAGATTTGGCACGGGTGCTCTTGGTCTAGGGTACTATCTGTGTGGGAAAGGAATTTCGCGTAGCTCAAAAAACATGGCCGCCATCGGCCAATCAAGAAAAAGCAGCTATTGGGCAGGGTTAACGGAGGCCGATCGAAACGAAACGTGGTGGACCTGTTTGTCTCTTGGCCATGAAGGTCTGTGCAGAGTAAGAAAAAATTCGGCCTCCGGGAGGCGCTATCACGTTTTTTCAATGTTTAAGTGATTGTGTATTATGCAGTGTTTCAGATATCAACAAGATCTTTATATCATTTAATAGAGCTACATTTAATGAACAACTTTTCCTCAAGAAGCACTTGTCTCAGTCGAATCGTTTGTTAGATATTCATAATTTTCTCTTAAACCTACTTTTGCGAACTAGTCCTAGGTTTTTCGACCGATCTGAACCAATCCAGTGCTGGAATATTCCTTAGACACTGAATATCAATAATTATCAAAAAAAAGTTGAACTTTGCACTCGTCGTCGCAACACTACGGTCAAAAGTACGAAGAGGCGGGGCCACAAATACTTAAATTGCTATCATTTATGATAGGAATGAGATATCAACATGAAACTTGGTACACATATGTATAGACCCAAGTTGAGTTCACATGCAAAAAATTGCAGAGATTGTCCATTAGGTGGCGCTATAACTTAAGAACAAATAACCATAACTATAGCATATGTATATGACACATAAATATTTGTCTGACCTACTTGTTATTTTGCACATTACATCTACTTTCAGGTTCTTATAATGGTCTATGAGGATAATTATTTATCTTTGAAAACATGCCACTCAACAGCCAACCAGTATTAACCATGTACGAGTCAAGCCTAATGGTGTGTGATTACAACTAAACTCATGGGACTGTTGGTCTTATGTTTCCAAGTGTCTGTGAGGATTTTTAGTTCATCTTTCTGAAAATCTTTGCATCTAACACAATGTGTGCAAAGTAAACAGTTCTCTAGATCAGTGGTTCTCAACACACCTGCTTCACATAATCAGCACAATAGTAGAGATCTCTATTAACTAAACTGATTGTGTCAGATGAGAGAAACATACAAAATGTGCAGAGCAGTGGTTCTCCAGAAACGGAGTAGAGAACCACTGCTCTATATGTTTATGTTTATATGAAAAAACTATTTTGTGAACTAATACTTGGTTTTTCACTCAACACCACTAAAGCCAATGCAATACAATTTCCTGTAGTCTGTGAGCAAATATGAATGCCAAATTGTTATCACCAATTGTACGTCTTATTCCTTTAGTTGTTTAGCTTTGAATTACAAAAACAACTTTTCAAAACTACTAGAATTTTTTCAGTCAACAACAATAAAATCAGCGCAGTACATTTTTCTGTCCTCTGTGTGTAAAGGTATATCAAATACAAAATGTAATGAATTTGAATACCTGCTTTTGTAAGCATAGATTTCATGTGATGTCACACATTGGTGTAGGTGCCATTTGTACGACTGAATTGCAGCATGTGTGTTTAAAGGAACTCATAAAGATATGGATTAAAGTTTTTCATTATCTCCATTTATTTACATCAGTAGCATTAGGATTCTATTCTACCTTCCATGACATAAACGTGTCCTGACATGATGTATAATACAAAGTTGTTACATTTTTATATGTTATTTTTCAAATATTGCACCAAAAACTTCATGTGATAATGCAATTGGTTATTATTCACATAAATGACCTGCTAGAACCCAACTAAAAAGCAGCACTTTATGAAAGTAACACAGACAAATGCTCACCAGCAAATCTGCTGCAAATCTACTAAATAACATGACATTTGTTATTGACATAATTTGATATTGAAAACATATCTGGATCAGTTATTTATTGGCCCAGCCTAAAATCACATGAAAATAATTGCAGAGCTATACCACTATTTGACAATTTAACATGACAGAGCCTAAAAATGTTTCTATTAAAATATGTAACTTTGCTTTATTGTTTCCAAATCCATAAATTAGTATTCTCTTACAATAACACAATAAAAGGATTATATGAAAAATATATACTCTCTGTGTGAAACACAGACCCTCATTAATATACTTAAGAGCATGCTTATCAGGATTTGAGTTAAAAATGTGTCTACCTTTATTTACTTTTAAATATTCAATACTAATTTTATGTTAAATTAATTGTAAAAGGAAAACAATAATTTTAGCCAACAGATGGCAGAAGGTCATCTTCTGCCATCTGCTGGCTAAAATTATTATTTAGTATTTAAAATGTATACTCAATGAAATTGTGTTCACAGGTTTCATCAATGGATGCATGATTTAACTTTATGAAGTCAGTATTATTATGTTAAAATAACATTTCGTCAATCATTCTGACGGTATCCGTTTTAACAGTCATGTGACATTCGAACATAGGATAAACATTTAAATAGGTTGATGAACTCTTAAAGGACACCAAGCATATGGAGATTGGTCATTTATTTCAAAGTCTTATTTCCTAACCCTGCCATTTCTGCTTCTGTGTGTAAATGCATGTATGTGTTTTAGCTTATTCTTCATCATTGCTGTGTTATAGATTAGCCATATGAGACCTATATCTCTATATCAGAACATCGTAGAGAAATTGTGGTGGGCTGTTTTGTCTCATGTTAACAATTTTTGAAACATTTTGTGTGACAAATCTTGCAACAGCATGCACCACATAATTTTCTTTTCAGAAAATTTACCTAATTGGTAACATGTTAGTATTTCATATTCTAAGTATATTTGATAACAATGCAGCAAATCTAAACAGGCATGCCCTTAAAGGTCTTAAAGGTTCATATAATGAGATTTTTTAAAGATGTAAAATAAATTGTTTGTGTACCCAGAGTGTGTATGTGAAGTGTTATCTCAAAATACTCCACAGATCATTTATTATAGCATGTTAAAATTGACACTTTGTAGGCCTGAGCAAAATTGTGCAGTTTTTGGGTGTTTCCTTTAAAATGCAAATGAGTGGATGAAATGCAAACACTGATCACAATGATGGTGGTTTGTTGTAATTGAAATTCAATTGTGCTCTCGATTATTTTATTTTTTATCTTTTTCATGTTTTCTAGGTTGATATAAGCACTGGGGACCCAATTATAGCACTTACACTTGGAAAAAGTCAGATTTTCACGCTATGACCCCTTTAAGGTCCCAGATCGCTTGAACCCCGCTAATCGCTGCTTGCAGCTATATTTTATTATTATTTTTATTATTTTTCTTCTGCCGTAAAACGGATCGTGCAGACCAAACCGTAAGGCCTAGAGACTTGAGACTTGGCCAAGTGGTAGGTCTCATTCGTGCGCGAAGTTGACAGAGTGTCATCCCAATCGGCCTATGGGGGGCGCTACAGCGATGGCAAACGCGTTGATGCTCATAACTTCGACAATTCTTGTCCAAATGTCAAGTGTCTTATATTCCTGGATTCCTTGCGTCAAGACGAACAAAAGGTTTATCTCCGATTTTAGTTCCGTAATTAAAAATTTTCCGCTATTTTCGATTTGTTGAAAAAAATAAAAACGAACTAGTCCTAGGTTTTTCGCTCGATCGGAATCGTTTCGGTGTTAAAATGTTCCTTGGAGTTCGAATATCAATAATTATTGAAAAAAAGTTGAACTTTCGACTCATAGTCGACATGCCACGCCCAAACGTCTGAAGTGTGCACAGCCACTAGGGATTTATTGGCTATAACTGCGGACAGGAATGAAGTATCAACACGACACTTGGTACTTGTGATGACAGTCATGGCCTGAGGTGGCATGCGTCGTTTCGTCACAGCGCCACCTAGTGGTAAGATGAATCATTTAAACACTTATAACTTAGGCTGAGTTTAACGTATTTTCATGCAACTTTTTTCCTTGGAGTCCTGAATTGTTGCCGAGTCCAACGATACCAAGCATGCCAGGTTTTGCTTTACGGTTGGTTCTGCACAGGAAAATAGCGCTTAAAAAACACGCGCGAATAACTCCGCGAGGGTTATTCCGATCGACTCGAAAAGACCATAGGAAGAACATCGTATTACCTTCTGAACAAAAAGTTCTATTGGCGTTATTTAAAAATTTCCATCAGAAATGGCCGAAAATTACAAAAAACGAAAAATTACCTCAAAATTTTGTGTTTTTACACAAAAATGGTTATAACTCCGCAACGAAATGATATTTTTTCACCAGATTTGATACGCTGATGTCTGAGCACAAGCTGAGGCAATACAAAAAAAATGGTATGCATGCACCACTAGTTGGCTTCATAATTTAACAAAACCTATGACATTGAGCAAACCCAATGGTCATACAACTGTTTTTTCAATAAACTAAAGTGTACAGCCATGATACTAGCTAGATGTAACACAGTCATGACCTGAGATTCTATGCACGAGTTTGTCATAGCGCCACCTAGTGGTAATTTGTTATTTTCACTTAAAAATACTGTAACCTTACATTTAAAATCATGAGTCATCATGGATTATTCCTTTCATGGCTTTTGAGTATAATCATTGATGGATTGCAAGTCACGCCCTAGCAACCAATGAGAATACTCTAGCAACCATTTAGCAAGAGCTGTATCTCTGTATCAGAACATCGTAGAGACATTGGGTTCGGCTCTTTTGACTCATTAACCCTATTTTAACATTTTGTGACCCGAGTTTTGCCAATGCAAGCACCACAAACATTTCCTTCAGTGTTCTATTTGTCAATGTTCCGTGAGAAGAGAGGGAGACATTTCACTAAATGATAGCACTTTTCTGCTGATAACTTTGAACACGTGTGTCTGGTAACTTATTTTTCATCATTTATTATTTATTCATCATCTACACAGCCATGCCCTTAAAGGTCTTAATGTCCCAAATTGCTTGAACCCCGGTAATCGCTGCTTGCAGCTATATTTAGGGGTTCAAGCCCGAAGGGCTGAAACCCTATTGTATTTGTACTGATTTTTATTATTATTATTATTATTATTAGGGGTTCAAGCCCGAAGGGCTGAAACCCTATTGTATTTGTATGGATTTTTATTATTATTATTATTAGGGTTTCGAGCACGAAGTGCTGAAAACCTATTGTATTTGTCTGTTTTATTATTATTATTTTTCCGCCTTAAAACGCGTCGCCCAGGCCAAACCGTAAGTCGTAGAAACTTGCCACTTGGTCAACTGGTTGTATATTAGCAGGCTACTCAGATACAGTGAATCAGCCAAATCGGCCCATAGGTGGCGCTATAGCAATGCCCGACGCGTTGGGGCTCATAACTCCTAAACCGGACATCCTACACTCAAGTGTTTGGTATCATTGTAATCCCTGGCTCCAAACTTAAAAAATGTATATCTCCGATTTCATTTCCGTCATGAAAAATTTTCCGCTATTTTCGATTTTGTCGAAAAAAATAAAAACGAACTAGTCCTAGGTTTTTCGCCCGATCGGAATCATTCCAGTGCTAAAATGTTCCTTGGAGTTTGAATATCAATAATTATCAAAAAAAGTTGAACTTTCGACTCACGGTCAACATGCCACGCCCACACGTCTGAATTGTGGGCAGGCACTAGAACATTATTGGCTATAACTGGGGACAGGAATGAAGTATCAACACGACACTTGGTACTTGTGATGAGAGTCATGGCCTGAGGTTTCATGCATCGTTTCGTCACAGCGCCACCTAGTGGTCATACGAATCGAATAATGCTTATAACTTAGGCTGAGTTTAACGTATTTTCATGCGACGTTTTTCCTTGGACTCCTGAATTGTTGCCGAGTCCAACGATACCAAGCATGCCAGGTTTTGCTTTACGGTTGGTTCTGCACAGGAAAATAGCACTTAAAAAACATGCGCGAATAACTCCGCGAGGGTTCATCCGATCGACTCGAAACAACCATAGGAAGAATATTGTATTACCTTCTGAACAAAAAGTTTTATTGGCATTATGTTAAAATTTCCATCAGAAATGGCCGAAAATTGCAAAAAACGAAAAATTTACTCCAAATTTTGTGTTTTTTACACATAAATGGTTATAACTCCGCAACGAAATGATATTTTTTTTTACCAGATTTGATACGCTGATGTCTGAGCAGAGTCTGAGGCAATACAAAAAAAATGGTATGCCTGCACCACTAGTTGGCCTCATAATTGAACAAAACCTTTGACGTTGAGCTAGCACAATGGTCATACAACAGTTTTTTTCACTAAACTTAAGTGTATAGCCATGATACTAGCTAGATGTAACACATTCATGACGTTGCATGCACACGTTTTTCATAGCGCCACCTAGTGGTTATTTGTTATTTTGACTTAAAAATACTGCAACCTTATATCTAAAATCATGAGTCATCGTGGATTATGCCTTTCATGGCTTTGAGTATAATCATTGGTGGATTGCAATTCACTCCCAACCAATCAGAATACCCTAGCAACCATTTAGCAAGAGCTTTATCTTTGTATCAGAACATCGTAGAGATATGGGGTTCGGCTCGTTTTACTTTTTTACACTATTTTAACATTTTGTGACCCAAGTTTTGCCACTGTAAGCACCACAAACATTTCCTTCAGTGTTCTATTTGTCAATGCTTCGTGAGAAGAGAGGGAGACATTTCACTGAATGATAGCACCTTTTTTGCTGATGACTTTGAACAGGTGTGTGAGGTAGCTTATTTTTTATAATTCATTTTGTACAATTCAGCAAAACTACACAGGCATGCCCTTAAAGGTCTTAAGGTCCCAAATCGCTTGAACCCGACTCAATGGCCTTGTAATTCAACTAAACACGGCCATTTCTGAATTGTATTTTACGGTATAAATCTGAAAAACTAATTCTCGTTAACAAATTATCAGAATGACTTAACATTAAGGATGTGACATGTTTGTCCTATAGGTGCACCTGTGTGTAAGCTACATAGTCTGTCTGAACCGTTTCTGACCATCTCTTACGTTTTCTGGATGCGATGTGGTGTATCAGCCTGGTCGACGACATCTGACATGTTGTATGTGCTTTAATTATTAGGGGTTCAAGCACGAAGTGCTGAAACCCTATTGTAATTGCCAAGGTTTTTATTATTATTATTATTATTAGTTATTATTATTCTGCCGTAAAACGGAACGTGCAGACCAAACCGTAAGGCCTAGAGACTTGAAACTTGGCCAAATGGTAGGACCCAATTTGGGGAGAGGTTGATAGAGTATCAACCCGATTGGCCCATAGGTGGCGCTATAGCGATAACAAACGCGTTGATGGTCATAACTTCCACAAATCTTATCCAAATGTCAAGTGTCTTATATCCCTGGATTCCTTGCGTCAAGGCGAACAAAACGTATATCTCCGATTTCATTTCCGTCATGAAAATTTTTTCGCTATTTTCGATTTTGTCGAAAAAAATAAAAACGAACTCGTCCTAGGTTTTTCGTCCGATCAGAACCGTTCCAGTGCCGTAATATTCCTTGGAGTGTGAATATCAAAAGTTATCAAAAAAAAGTTGAACTTTCGACTCGCCGTCGTCAAGCCACGCCCAAACGCCCCCAATGAGCGGAGCCTCTTGATCTTAAACGGCTATAACTTAGGAAGGGAAGGAGGTATCGACACCAAATTTGGTACACATATACAGGGGACTATTCTGAGGTCAGGTGCAAAAAATTGCGCCGCTTGACCACTAGTTGTCACTATAACACCACCTCAGCTTTGAAGGGCTGTAACTACGGAAATATGGGACCGATCAACTTGACATTTGACAGGTGTGCTCCTGGTCTGGGGTACTATCTATGTTTAAAAGGAATTTTGCGTAACTCAAAAAACATGGCCGCCATCGGCCAATCAAGAAAAAGCAGCTATTAGACAGGGTTAACGGAGCCCGATCGAAATGAAACGCGGTGGGCCTGTTTGTCTCTTGGCCATGAAGGTCTGTGCAGAGTAAGAAAAAATTCGGACTCCGGAGGGCGCTATCACGTTTTTTCAGTGTTTAAGTGATTGTGTATTATGCAGTGTTTCAGATATCAACAAGATCCTCATATCATTTAATAGAGGTACTTAAAATGAACAACTTTTCCTCAAGCAGCACTTGTCTCAGTCGAATCGTTTGTTAGATATTCATCATTTTCTTTGAAACCTACTTTTGCGAACTAGTCCTAGGTTTTTTGACCGATCTGAACCGATCCAGTGCTGGAATAGTCCTTAGACACTGATTATCAATAACTATCAAAAAAAGTTGAACTTTGCACTCATTGTCGCAACACCACGGTCAAAAGTATGAAGAGGCGGTGCCACAAATACTACAATGGCTATCATTTATGATAGAAATGAGATATCAACACGAAACTTGGTACACATATGTATAGACCCAGGCCAAGGTCACATGCAAAAAATTGCAGAGATTGTCCACTAGGTGGCGCTATAACCTAAGAAAAAATAACGATAACTATAGCATATGTATACAACACATAAATATTTGTCTGACCTACTTTTTATTTTGCACATAACATCTGCTTTCAGATTCTTATAAGGGTCTTTTAGGATAATTACATATCTTAGAAAACATGACGACCAACAGCCAGCCAGCATTAACCATGTACGAGTCCAGCGTAATGGTGTGCCATTACAACTAAACTGATGGGCCTGTTTGTCTTATGTTCTCAAGTGTCTTTGATGATTTTTGGCTCATCATTCCGGAAATATTTGCATCTAGAACAACGGGAGTTACGTTAACTGTGCCCTAGATCAATGGTTCTCAAAATGATTCCTGGAGGCCCACTGCTCTGCACATATACGAAAGTCTTCTATTTTAAACAAATCTACTTTAATCATCAGTAGAGATTTGTATGAACTGAACTGATTGTGTCAGATGAGAGAAACATACAAAATGTTCCGAGCATTGGGTCTTGAGAAACCAATGCGGTTCACTGAGTTGAAAGTACTGCTCTAGATGTTTATGTTTATATGAAAAACAATTTTATGAATTTGCTGTACTATCTGGGCAAATATCAATATGAAACATAAAATAAAATTTTGTCGTTGTATTACTGGATTTGATGTGATGTCACATAGTGAGGTGGGCACCATTTGTAACCTGTATTCTTTATTTCATTTGTAGCTGCTGTTATGTTCCTTTTGTCCATGGGTTTGCATCTGCATGAAAATTATTATAAGATTTAATGATTTGCAGTCATTTACCTCATTAAAACTAAAAGACTTGAGGTAATCAATTCAAGCATTTTGAAATGTGACATTTTCAAAATGGGCCAGACTAAGTATATCTAACTAATTAACAAGTAATGTGAAGCTTATGACAAAATATTAACAGTTTTATTAAGATCAGACAATATATGTCTTTCCAAGACTAGGGCTGGTTGAATAAACATACAGTAGCCATTAAGTAAAGACTGTGTTTTAAGGACTAGTCTGAAGAACTAGTAGTTAGTTAGGGCTAATCAGTCTTACTATTTGGATTTAAATATAATTTAAATAATTTAAATATTTTTTTCATATGATACTTAAAGCAGTTATGTTTAATCATGAAGACAAAAATGTATGACTAACTTTGAATACTAGTCTTAAAGATTCATGTTACTGACCATTGGTTTATGTGTAGTTACAGACTAAAATTAAGGCTTAAGTTTTAGTTATCTTACTTGAAAATAGCTTACACTGGCCTACCTTTAAATATATCTGGGCCATAGTTTTGTCTTAAGATGTACACCAGTAATGTTTTTTATAAGGTTTGTTTGTAAAAAGTACCTAAATGTTTTTACATAACTAATGGCTAGTCATGCATCAATTTAAACCTGTGGGAAACAACCCTATGAAGTTATAAAGCTTCAAATGTTGTCTTAGAATTCTTCAAATCCTAAAGGTCACTTCACACTGGTCAGACAGACTCCAACAGACACGTCTGTTGGAGTCTGTCTGACCAGTGTGAAACCCCTGTTGGAAGTTGTTGGATCAAAGTAAATGAGACTTTAGAATGTGGTTGTCTGTTGGTGTCTGTTGGAGTTGGTAGTTGTCTGACCAGTGTGAACTGGCCTTAAAGGTATGAAAAAGATTGCTGTAAATATGTGGATCCTTAAAGAACAATAATAGGCCAACATTAGAAATAATAACTAATAATCACACATAAAGAGAATAAATATTTGGTTATCAGTAGCTTTAGTATTCTAATCTATTTTCCATAACATAAACACGTCATGCTGTGTCTTATAAAGTTTTCAATAATTGTTTATAGAATTATTGCAATGAAATTGTAATGTTATGATACACTTGGTTATTTTAAATATAAATGTTTACTGAAAACTTACTCTAGCACAGCACGTGTG
Organism: Paramisgurnus dabryanus; assembly: GCF_030506205.2. Classification (NCBI taxonomy): domain Eukaryota; kingdom Metazoa; phylum Chordata; class Actinopteri; order Cypriniformes; family Cobitidae; genus Paramisgurnus; species Paramisgurnus dabryanus. The sequence goes on along the minus strand of NC_133343.1, from coordinate 40,232,032 downwards.
TGAACACAAGGCAAGGCAAGGCAAGGCAAGTTTATTTGTATAGCACATTTCATACACAGAGGTCATTCAAAGTGCTTTACATAGAAATGAGAAAACAATATATAAAAGAGAAAAAAGAAAATTTAAAAATAATAGATACACAATAAAATCACAATAAAAAAAGATACATGAGAATTTTGAATAACAATTAAAGAAAATGAATGTGATTTTAATAAAAACAGTTTAAAATGTTAAACAGAATAAAACAGGAGTAATAGTGGCTTGAGTTAAAGGTGCAGTCAGTGTAAAGCAGCACAGTGCTCATTCAGTAAATGCAGAGTTAAACAGATGTGTTTTTAATCTAGATTTAAAAGTTAGTATTCTAATCTATTTTCTATTTACAAATAAGTGCTTAATAGCAAATCTGACTGACATTTGCTTAATGACATCATATTTGTTATTAACTCCATTTGATATAAACAACACATCTGGATCAGTTATGTATGGACATAGCCAGTTGTTAAATATAAAAAATGTACAGCTTTAGTACTATTTTTAGGCCTACTATAATATGACAGAGGCTGTCATCTGAAAAACTTGTATGTTTGCACATCATATCTATGTCAAAGAATATATATGTTCTATAAGAACAATTACTTTTGTTTAAAAAAATAGTCTAAAAGATTTAAACAAGCAACCATTTAGTAAGACCTAGATCTCTATGAATTAAAATGACTGTTTCAGATGAGAGAAACATACAAAATGTGCAGAGCATATTTGTGTATATGTTCCTTTTGTCCATAAAAATATATACGGTTTAATAACTTGCATACCTCACTTTATTTACCTAATGAAAACAGAAAGCCTTCATGGTACTCGATTAAAGGACATGAACATGAATCTGCTAAATGAAATGATATTTGTTATTGACACAATTTAATAACACCATCCACCATTCAGATAACGTATCTGGTTTTGTTTTATTAAATTGTTTCAGTTCTTACACTCAACAACAGTAAAGCCAGTGCAGTACAATTTTCTCTACACTGTATAATACAAATACAAAAACAACTTTGCAGAAGTATAGCTATCACACAGTCATTTTGAAAACGGCCCTGACGAACGGCCCCTAAAGCTTATGACAAAGCATACAAGTATTATTGAGATCTGGCAATATACTCAAATTCCTTATTGTGATTTTTAGGTGCATTTTTCCGTTATGTCCACTAGATGGCTGTAGAGGATCAATCACTGGCTGACATTTGCACTCACAGAAAACCCAGAAGATGATTACTCTTTAACTAAGTCTACTATTAATAGAACTCTGTACACATTTAAAGGTGCAGTGTGTAATTTTTAGAAGGATCTCTTGACGAAAATGCAAAATTATATACAAAACTATATTATCAGGGGTGTATAAAGACCTTTCATAATGAACCGGTATGTGTTTATTACCTTAGAACTTTTTATCTACATACACTGAGGGTCCCCTTACATAGAAGTCACCATTTTGTGCCGCCATTTTTCTACAGAAGCCCTTAATGGACAAATTTTTTTACTAAGTTGTCTCCGACGATGACATGTTTGTCTGGTGGCGGCTACTGTAGCTTCTCTATGTGTTTCAAAAGCGAGGGGTGAGCAGTGGACTAAGCCATTGGTTGCAATTCGTGACCTCACCACTAGGTGCCGCTAAAATGTACACACTGCACCTTTAACTTCATGATTTTACTGTTATAATATTAAAATCACATTTAGTGAAAGACTACCACTTCAATTGTTCTGAGTTATCAGTTTTAACACTCATGTCATTTTATGATAGCTGTGAAACGTGAACATAATTTTGGAGGCACTTACACGACATTTGCAGTAAGAATTATATATTTTTTGTTTTTTATAAAAAAAAACTACATACCAAATGAGTGTATAACCATGTCAATATTAAGTCTTGTTCTTTAACAGTCTTGTTTCTCCTTTCTCAGGTAAACGTGTGTGTGTACAATATACAATGCAGAATATCTATATGGCCATGTCCTTAAACGTCTTGTGATCTAAATGGCTTGAACCCCGATAATCGCTGCTAGCAGCTATATTTATTTATTATTTTTCCACGGTAAAACGCGTTGCCCAGGCCAAACCGTAAGTCGTAGAAACTTGCCACTTGGTCAACTGGTTGTATATTAGCAGGCTACTCAGATACAGTGAATCAGCCAAATCGGCCCATAGGTGGCGCTATAGCAATGCTCGACGTGTTGGGGCTCATAACTCCTAAACCGGACATCATACACTCAAGTGTTTGGTCTCATTGTAATCCCTGGCTCCAAACTTAAAAAATGTTTATCTCCGATTTCATTTCCGGTATGCAAATTTTTCCGCTAATTTGCATAATATACATTTCAAGCCAAAATGAACTAGTCCTAGGTTTTTCGCCCGATCGGAACCGTTCCAATGCAGGAGAAATCTGTGGAGTGAGTAGGTAAATAATTATCGAACAGAATTTGAAATTACGCTTTAGGGTCACTAAGGGGCGCCAAAACTCCATACAGGAAGTAGCCTACCATCAATGAAATGGCTATAACTGGTGAACGGTTTGAGATATCTTAACGAGGTTTGGTACACATGTGTACTAGCTCAGTCCGGGGTCACAGTAAAAAAGATGCAGATTTTGGCCACTAGGTGGCGCTATAACAGGCTTGAGCTCGGGAATGGCTATTACTACACAACCGTTAGCCCGATACACTTAATATTTTGTATGGTGTGTCTTTGTGCAATGTACCATGAGGGTCTAGAAGGACATTGGTGTTTCTCCAAAAACATGGCCGTCATCAGCCAATGAATGTTGAGGACTGATTTGACAGGGTTAACGGAGGTCGATCGGAAAGAAATGCACTGTGCTTCTTCGTGTACTGCTCCTGAAGGCCTGTAAGATTTGTGGTGTAATTTGGCCACTAGGGGGCGTAATACCGTATTTCGGTGCCTGTATCACGTGACGTTTGACATACACACACAAACATGACATCATATGATAGATCGGCTCATGACGAAAAACTTTGCCTCTTGAAGCATTGCTGTCAATCAAACGGTTCGTTAGTTATTGACGATAACATTCAAATATACTTTTGCGAACTAGTCCTAGGTTTTTTGCCCGATCCGAACCTAACCAAGGCTGATTGATTCTGTGGAGTGTGAATATGAATAATTATCGAAAAAAAGTTGAAATTTGTATTCAAACATGCAAGGAGTGGCCAAAAACCGAACTGGGCGGAGCTTAAAACATTTAAACGGCCATAACTCGAGAGGCGTTTGAGATATCATCATAGGGCTTGAATCATATGTGTAGGCCATCGGTCTAAGGTCGTGATATAAAAATCTCGCCGATCGGACACTAGATGGCGCTATAACGGGGAAAATGGCACTAAATACTGTGATTATGCAATGGTTCCAACTTTCACGCCTATAACTTTATCTGTGGTCAAGAGATTTTCATGGGAGTTGTTTTTTTTAGCATCCTGAATTGTTTCCGAGTCCTACGATACCAAGCATTCCAGGTTTCGCCTTACAGTTAGTTCTGCACAGGAAAATAGCGCTATTCCGATCGACTCGAAACGACCATAGGAAGAACATTGCATTACCTTCTGAACAAAAAAGTCTATTGGCGTTATGTTAAAAATTTTATCAGAAATGGCCGAAAATTACAAAAAACGAAAAATTACCCCAGAATTTGTCGTTTTTACACATAAATGGTTATACCTCTGCAACGAAATGACATTTTTTCACCAGATTTGATACACTGATGTCTGAGCAGAGTCTGAGGCAATACCCAAAAAATAATATGCCTGCACCACTAGTTGGCCTCATAATTGAACAAAACCTTTGACATTGAGCGAGCCCAATGGTCTTACAACAGTTTTTTCACTAAACTGAAGTGTTTAGCCATGATACTAGCTAGATGTAACAAAGGTATGACCTGACGTTGCATGCACAATTTTGTCGTAGCGCCACCCTGTGCTTATTTGTTATTTTCACTTAGAAGTGAGTAGAGAGCGGAGAGATTTCACTGAATGAGAGCCGTTTTCTTGCTGATAACTAATGTATTTAAGGTTGTATCTTCACCAAACGTATGCGTAATGACATTGTACTCGGTAATTCTGATGGCAGTCAGGACCTGAGGGAGCCTGCAGTTTCGGACGCATATTTTACATGCCTACAACTTTGGCTGCAGTCACCGTATTTTCATGGGACTTTTTTCACAGGAGTCCTGAATTGTTGCAGAGTCCAACGATACCAAACATGCCCGGTTTTGCCTTGTGCTTAGTCCTGGGGTCAAGGCCGCCTTAATGCACGGGCTTACCTGGGCTGAAGCCCAGGGGCCTCCCAAGTTCAAGGGCCTCCCAAGTTTGCGTTCATGATGAGCTGAAAAGGTCATATTGTTTTGTAACTTGTCAGGTTTTCTGTCAATCACTCTAATTGCACGTTACATGGCTGCTGATTGGTCCGTTGTAACTTAACGTGAAATAAAATGTTAGACGTAACATATTTTTTATTCCGCGTGATGTAATTATGTGCGCATTGTCAACTTGACATTCCTGCATGTTAGACTGAGTGTGACAGAGAAACGGGAAATAATCCACCAACAAATGAAAGAGTAATTTCTGAAATTTCATAATAAGCACTGAGGTGCAGGTCTCTCTCTCTTTCGCGCGCGCGCTCGCTTGTTTGCTCTCTCTGTGCTCGTGCAGCTGTCTGAGTATCTGGCATGCAGAAGTCTCTCCAAACGTGCACAAGAAACTGTGCCGCTAAATTAAGAAAGGAGTTCCCGCACATAATGCTGTTAATTGTTATAAAGTTTAAGTTTACTCGCGTTTCTATCAGTGACGCGTGCGCAGCTGGAGCGATGTTTGACGCGACGTTAGCTCACAGTACACACATCTGTTGGTTTAGAAAGACGAGAAAGAGACGCAACGGTAAAGGTGCAAGTCTAAGAAAGTAAAGAGCGACTAGACCATCTCAAATGATCATCCCCTGATAGCACCATTATAATCTCATTATCTTAAGATCTTATATACAGGTATGTTCCCTGTCTGTCTTGTGCATATTCATACTTGGTCGTTTTACATGCTTATGTATGCATAAATACTAAATACAATGCATACTATATCTTCAATAGCCTACAAAATAAATAACTGATTAAAAAACAAGATTCTGTCTAAAGACTTATCTTTTGTTATCATTAATGCATTTAACAAGATTCTGTCTATAAAGACTTATCTTTTGTTATCATTAATGCATTTTCACTTTAAAACTAACTTTAACTTATTATATTTTTAAAACTGTGGTGAGCATTTAGTTGTGAGTGGCAATTTTCTGCAAATTTGTATTTTCCAAAAACTATATAAATATAAAGCTTATAAACATATATACTTTCACACATTTTGGTTTTATTATCACCACATGTTGCTGTGTGTGGTTGTTAAATAAAGTGTCTTGTGTTTATGCTCAAGTGGGCTCAGTGATATGTTAATAACAATATTATGGTGTTTTCTGGCTCAAAGAGGGAAAACTCACTGTTGTATGTCTCGAAAGAAACTAATGCATTTTGTGATGTACCTAGATATTACACTTAAAAAAAAATTAGACTATAAATCGAGGGGAAGGGGGGCCTACAAAACCTCTTAGCCCCGGGGCCTCACATTAGGTTAAGGCGGCCCTGCCTGGGGTTATCATAACACAATTCAGGAGGACATTAAATAAGTCAAGCATTATCTTTCCAGCTGTGTTTGATGTTCACTGTAGGTCCTTGCGGTCTGCTGCGCTGCTGTGTTTGTTTCTTATGTACACTTGTGCAGTCTGTTTGCACCATTGCACCATACCACGACTCAATGGCCTTGTAGTTCAACTAAACACGGCCATTTCTGAATTGTATGTTACGTTATAAATCTGAAAAACTAATTCTCCTTAACAAATTATCCTCATAACGTCACATTAAGGACATTACATGTTTGTCTTATAGGTGCACCTGTGTGTAAGCATACATAGTCTGTATGATCCTTTTTTGACCATCTCTTTCATTTTCTGAAGCGAGGTGGTCTAACATTCATTGTGGCTGTGTTCGGGTTTAACTGCTCAGCCTGGTAAGCGAAGTGTGAGGTTTTTGACGTTGCCTTAAAGCTCGAAACCCGGCAATTGCTGCTTGCAGCTATATTTATTATTATTATTATTATTTTTATTATTTTTCTTCTGTGCAGACCAAACCGTAAGGCCTAGAGACTTTAGACTTGGCCAAATGGTAGGTCTCATTCGTGCGCGAACTTGACAGAGTGTCATCCCAATCGGCCTATGGGGGGCGCTACAGCGATGGCAAACGCGTTGATGCTCATAACTTCCACAATTCTTGTCCAAATGTCAAGTGTCTTATTTCCCTGGATTCCTTGCGTCAAGAAGAACAAAATGTATATCTCCGATTTCATTTCCGTCATTAAAAATTTTCCGCTATTTTCAATTTTTTCGAAAAAAATTAAAACGAACTAGTCCTAGGTTTTTCGCTCGATCGGAATCGTTTTGGTGCTAAAATGTTCCTTGGAGTTCGAATATCAATAATTATTGAAAAAAAGTTGAACTTTCGACTTACGGTCGACATGCCACGCCCAAACGTCTGAAGTGTGCGCAGCCACTAGGGATTTATTGGCTATAACTGCGGACAGGAATGAAGTATCAACACGACACTTGGTACTTGTGATGACAGTCATGGCCTGAGGTGGCATGCATCGTTTCGTCACAGCGCCACCTAGTGGTCAGACGAATCATTTAAACGCTTATAACTTAGGCTGAGTTTAACGTATTTTCATGCAACTTTTTTTCCTTGGAGTCCTGAATTGTTGCCGAGTCCAACGATACCAAGCATGCCAGGTTTTGCTTTACGGTTGGTTCTGCACAGGAAAATAGCGCTTAAAAAACATGTGCGAATAACTCCGCGAGGGTTATTCTGATCGACTCGAAACGACCATAGGAAGAACATTGTATTACCTTCTGAACAAAAAGTTATATTGGCGTTATGTTAAAATTTCCATCAGAAATGGCCGAAAATTGCAAAAAACGAAAAATTACCTCAAAATTTTGTGTTTTTACACATAAATGGTTATAACTCCGCAACGAAATGATATTTTTTCACCAGATTTGATACGCTGATGTCTGAGCACAGTCTGAGGCAATACAAAAAAAATGGTATGCCTGCACCACTAGTTGGCCTCATAATTGAACAAAACCTTTGACATTGAGCAAGCCCAATGGTCATAAAACTGTTTTTTCACTAAACCAAAGTGTATAGCCATGATACTAGCTCGATGTAACACAGTCATGACCTGAGATTCCATGCACAAGTTTGTCATAGCGCCACCTAGTGGTAATTTGTTGTTTTCACTTAAAAATACTGTAACCTTACATTTAAAATCATGAGTCATCATGGATTATTCCTTTCATGACTTTGAGTATAATCATTGGTGGATTGCAAGTCACTCCCTAGCAACCAATGAGAATACCCTAGCAACCATTTAGCAAGAGCTGTATCTCTGTATCAGAACATTGTAGAGACATGGGGTTCAGTTCTTTTGACTCATTAACACTATTTTAACATTTTGTGACCCGAGTTTTGCCAATGCAAGCACCACAAACATTTCTTTCAGTGTTCCATTTGTCAATGTTCCGTGAGAAGAGAGGGAGACATTTCACTAAATGATAGCACTTTTTTGCTGATAACTTTGAACACGTGTGTCTGGTATCTTATTTTTCATCATTTATTATTTATTCATCATCTACACAGCCATGCCCTTAAAGGTCTTAATGTCCCAAATCGCTTGAACCCCGGTAATCGCTGCTTGCCGCTATATTTATTAGGGGTTCAAGCCCGAAGGGCTGAAACCCTATTGTAATTGTTAAGATTTTTATTTATTATTATTATTTTGCCGTAAAACGGAACGTGCAGACCAAACCGTAAGGCCTAGAGACTTGAAACTTGGTCAAATGGTAGGACCCAATTTGGGGAGAGGTTGATAGCGTATCAACCCGATTGGCCTATAGGTGGCGCCATAGCAATAACAAACGCGTTGATGATCATAACTCCCACAAATCTTGTCCAAATGTCAAGTGTCTTATATCACTGGAATCATTGCGTCAAGTCGAACAAAACGTATATCTCCGATTTCATTTCCGCCATGGAAAATTTTTCGCTATTTTCGATTTTGTCAAAAAAAATAAAAACGAACTAGTCCTAGGTTTTTCGTCCGATCGGAACCGTTCCAGTGCTGTAATATTCCTTGGAGTGTGAATATGAAAAGTTATCAAAAAAAGTGGAACTTTATACTCGCCGTCGTCAAGCCACGCCCAAACGCCCCCAATGGGCGGAGCCTCTTGGACTTAAATGGCTATAACTTGGGATTGGAAAGAGGTATCAACACCAAATTTGGTACACATATACAATGGACTATTCTGGGGTCACGAAACAAAAATTGCGCCGCTTGACCACTAGCTGGCGCTATAAGACCACCTCAACTTTGAAGGTCTATAACTACAGAAATGTGCGACCGATCAACTTGACATTTGGCACCGGTGCTCCTGGTCTACGGTACTATCTATGTGTAAAAGGAATTTCGCTTGGATCAAAAAACATGGCCGCCATCGGCCAATCAAGGAAAAGCAGCTGTTAGACAGGGTTAACGGAGTCCGATCGAAACGAAACGCGGTGGTCCTGTTTGTCTCTTGGCCATGAAGGTCTGTGCAGAGTAAGAAAAAATTCGGCCTCCGGGAGGCGCTATCACGTTTTTTCAGTGTTTAAGTGATTGTGTATTATGCAGTGTTTCAGATAGCAACAAGATCTTCATATCATTAAATAGAGGTACTTACAATGAACAACTTTTCCTCAAGAAGCACTTGTCTCAGTCGAATCGTTTGTTAGATATTCATCATTTTCTTTTAAACCTACTTTTGCGAACTAGTCCTAGGTTTTTTGACCGATCTGAACCAATCCAGTGCTGGAATATTCCTTAGACACTGAATATCAATAATTATCAAAAAAAAGTTGAACTTTGCACTCGTCGTCGCAACACCACGGTAAAAAGTACGAAGAGGTGGTGCCACAAATACTTAAATGGCTATCATTTATGATAGGAATCAGATATCAACACGAAACTTGGTACACATATGCATAGACCTAGGCCCAGGTCATATACAAAAAATTGCAGAGATTGTCCACTAGGTGGCGCTATAACATAAGAACAAGGAATGATGACTAAAGCATATGTATACGACACATAAATATTTGTCCGACCTATTTGTTATTTTGCACATAACATCTGCTTTCAGATTCTTATAAGGGTCTATTAGGATAATTACATATCTTAGAAAACATGCGACCAACAGCCAGCCAGCATTAACCATGTACGTGTCCAGTGTAATGGTGTGCGATTACAACTAAACTGATGGGCCTGTTTGTCTTATGTTCTCAAGTGTCTGTGAGGATTTTTGGCTCATCATTCCGGAAATATTTGCATCTAGAACAACAGGTGTTACGTTAACTGTACCCTAGATCAGTGGTTCTCAAAATTATTCCTGGAGGCCCACTGCTCTGCACATATACAAAAGTCTTCTATTTTAAACAAATCTACTTTAATGATAAGTAGAGATTTTTATGAACTGAACTGATTGTGTCAGATGAGAGAATCATACAAAATGTGCCGAGCATTGGGTCTCGAGAAACCACTGCTTTTCACTGAGTTTGAAAGTACTGCTCTAGATGTTTATGTTTATATGAAAAACAATTTTGTGAATTTACTGTACTATATCTATTTTATTTTATAATCAAATCATCAAAATGTATTAAAACTGTTTTCTATTAAAAAAACAACAATAGTATTAAATGACAAATAATCGAGTAATAATTATAGTTGTCATCATCAAGACTTTTCACTGTATTATACATTTTATTTTGAATTCAAGTGAATGTGTCTATTAACTTGAAATAAAATCTAATTATCTCTACTTCTGTTATCAAATTAAAATATGAACAATTTATATATATTAGTTTTACAAACTCACTACTATATTATTACAATCAAATAGTTTAAATTAAAACTTGTTTAAAGATTGAACTGCAGATTAGTATGGTTTACATCTAGGCAAATATTCATTTCTACATTCATTTCTGTTCTTATAAAAAAGTTATTAAATTTTTTTTCTAGAATATTTACTCCATTAATACATAACTCAGTATTATGTAAGGAGTTACAATCATAAGATGTATAACATTGACAGAGTTGAATAAGTCCACTAGGTATGGCATCAAATACAACTGCAAATTCCTTAGCAGTTACTGGAATCTTATAGTGATTGAGGAATTCACAATAATTAAAGAGGTGTCCATCATCTTTAAATAACTGCCTCACTAATATTATATTATTATCATACCAATTTCTATAAAATAAAGATATGTTTCTTGTATAGAATATTCTTGTTATTCCAAATAACATATCTATGTGGAGAAAAGTTATGTTTATATATGAGCATCCAAGATAAACAAACCTGTTTATGGAAACCTGACAGTTTTATGGGAACCCTTGTTTATATCAAAATTGTATCGCAAAAACAATTCCAAACCACCCAATTTCTTTAAAATCTTTTCTGGTATGATGTTCCATATACTACCTTTGCAACTTCAGTAACTTTTTATCCACTTATTTTTAAAATCACAGTTAGCAGTATTAAAATCTAGTAAAAAAATTGTATTCTCCTTTCTCAACTGGATTGCATAGAATTGACTTTTTAATGTAATGCGGTCTGTTCTTCCATATGAAATTAAACAAAATAATATCCAACTCTTTTATAACTGATTGTGGGACTTCTAATGCAAGAGCTGTATACACTATAGTTGTTAAAAGCTTTCACTGCTGGGTCCGTCGTTCATACGTAGATAACTCAGTTAGCTGGATTTCATTGTTGACGATTTAGCTTCATGTTGAATTATTTGTTTCTTCTAAGGTCATCCTAGAGTTGTTGTTATAGTAACATGTCCGTAAGGTTAAAACTGCTCGGGATTCAAATTCAACTCGTAATAAAAAATGATACATTTAATATTTTAGTAATGTTATTTTAAAAACTATATAATATAAAAAACATAATTAAGACTGTGTTTTAAGGACTAGTCTGAAGAACTAGTAGTTAGTTAGGGCTAATCAGTCTTACTATTTGGATTTAAATATAATTTAAATAATTTAAATATTTTTTCACGTGATAATTAAAACAGTTATGTTCAATCGTGAAGATAAAAATGTATGACTAACTTTGAATACTAGTCTTAGAGATTAATGTTACTGACCATTGGTTTAAGTGTAGTTCCAGACTAAAATTTAGGCTTAAGTTTTAGTTGTCTTACTTGAAAATAGCTTACACTGGCCTACCTTTATATATATCTGGGCTATAGTTTTGTCTTAAGATGTACACCAGTAATGTTTTTATAAGGTTTTTTGTAAAAAGTACCTAAATGTTTTTACATAACTAATGGCTAGTCATGCATCAATCTAAACCTGTGGGAAACAACCCAATAAAGTTATAAAGCTTCAAATGTTGTCTTAGAATTCTTCAAATCCTAAAGGTATGAAAAAGATTGCTGTAAATATGTGGATCCTTAAAGAACAATAATAGGGAAACATTAGAAATAATAACTAATAATCATACATAAAGAGAATATATATTTGGTTATCAGTAGCTTTAGTTTTCTAATCTACTTTCCAGAACATAAACATGTCATGATGTATCTTATAAAGTTTTTAATAATTGTTTATAGAATTATTGCAATGAAATTGTAATGATACAATTGGTTATTTTAAATGTAAATGATTTGCTGAAAACTTACTCTAGCACAGCCCATGTGTGAACACAAATAATGACATGATATTTGTTATTAACTCCATTTGATATAAGCAACACATCTGGATCAGTTATGTATGGGCATAGCCAGTGGTTAAATATAAAAAATGTAGAGCTTTAGTACTACTTTTAGGCCTACTATAATATGACAGAGGCTGTCATCTGAAATACTTGTATGTTTGCACATAATATCTATGTCAAAGAATATATATGTTCTATAAGAACAATTACTTTTGTTAAAAAAAAAATGTCTAACAGATTTAAACAAGCAACCTACTTATTTAGTAACCTAAAATTTAGTAAGACCTACAGAATAGATCTCTATGAACTAAAATGACTGTTTAAGATGAGAGAAACATACAAAATGTGCAGAGCATGTTTGTGTATATGTTCCTTTTGTGGTCAAAGCCATTGGTTGCAATTCTTGACCTCACCACTAGATGCCGCTAAAATTTACACACTGCACCTTTAACTTCATGATTTTACTGTAATAATATTAAAATCACATTTAGTGAAAGACTAACACTTCAATTGTTCTGAATTATCATTTTAACACTCATGTCACTTTATGATTGCTGTGAAATGTGAACATAATTTAGGAGGCACTTACACGACATTTGCAGTAAGAATTATATTTTTTTGTGTTTTATAAAAAAACTACATTCCAAATGAGTGTGTAACTATGTCAATATTAAAGCTCCCGTTCTGTCTGTGATTTTGAAGCTTTAAATGTGTTTATAGTGGGCAATATAACATGTGTTCATGTTTCACATGTAAAAAAACGTGGCAGTTTTCACACAATTTACAGTATAGCGCTGTTTTCACTGTCCTCAAAACGGGCTGATGTCTTCCTTGTTCTATGAAGTCCCTCCTTCAGAAATACGTAATGAGTTTTGATTTTGTAGTTTGTTTAGTGTGCTGTGATTTGATAGCAGCTTAGCTTAGCAGAGCCGTTTGAGCCAAAGCAGGTGACTGACGTATTCATGTGGGCGGAGTTTAGTCAACGAACTGTTTTGCTGACGTCATTAAAGCAGGAAATAGAGAGCTGTAGTCCAAACCGGCCGTTCGTTGTAGGCTTTTAAAGAGGAATTCTATTGAAGAAAATATATCACCTGGCAGTGAACTTTCAGCTTTATCATTTTACAGGTATTATTTATGCTATTATAGCAACATTACACACTAACTAGGGTTTAAAAAATGGTATCAGGAAGAACGTGACCTTTAAGTCTTGTTCTTTAACAGTCTTGTTTCTCCTTTCTCAGGTAAACGTGTGTGTGTACAATATACAATGCAGAATATCCATATGACCATGTCCTTAAACGTCTTGTGATCTAAATGGCTTGAACCCCGGTAATCGCTGCTTGCAGCTATATTTAGGGGTTCAAGCCCGTAGGGCTGAAACCCTATTGTAATTGTTAAGATTTTTATTAGGGGTTCAAGCCCGTAGGGCTGAAACCCTATTGTAATTGTTAAGATTTTTATTTTTATTAATTATTATTATTTTGCCGTAAAACGGAACGTACAGCCCAAACCGTAAGGCCTAGAGACTTGAAACTTGGCCAAAGGGTAGGACCCAATTTGGGGAGAGGTTGATAGAGTATCAACCCGATTGGCCTATAGGTGGCGCTATAGCGATAACAAACGCGTTGATGATCATAACTCCCACAAATCTTGTCCAAATGTCAAGTGTCTTACATCACTGGAATCCTTGCGTCAAGACGAACAAAATGTATATCTCCGATTTCATTTCCGTCATGAATTTTTTTTCGCTATTTTCGATTTTGTCGAAAAAAATAAAAACGAACTAGTCCTAGGTTTTTTGTCCGATCGGAACCGTTCCAGTGCTGTAATATTCCTTGGAGTGTGAATATCAAAATTTATCAAAAAAAATGTGAACTTTTGACTCATCGTCGTAAAGCCACGCCCAAACGCCCCCAATGGGCGGAGCCTCTTGGACTTAAATGGCTATAACTTGGGATTGGAAAGAGGTATCGACACAAAATTTGGTACACATATACAGGGCACTATTCTGGGATCACGTGCAAAAAATTGCGCCGCTTGACCACTAGTTGGCGCTATAACACTACCTCAACTTTAAAGGGCTGTAACTACAGAAATATGGGGCCGATCAACTTGACCTTTGGCACCGGTGCTCCTGGTCTAGGGTACTATCTGTGTCTAAAAGGAATTTCGCGTAGCTCAAAAAACATGGCCGCCATCGGCCAATCAAGAAAAAGCAGCTATTAGGCAGGGTTAACGGAGGCCGATCGAAACGAAACGTGGTGGGCCTGTTTGTCTCTTGGCCATGAAGGTCTGTGCAGAGTAAGAAAAAATTCGGCCTCCGGGAGGCGCTATCACGTTTTTTCAGTGTTTAAGTGATTGTGTATTATGCAGTGTTTTAGATATCAACAAGATCCTCATATCATTTAATAGAGGTACTTATAATGAACAACTTTTCCTCAAGCAGCACTTGTCTCAGTCGAATCGTTTGTTAGATATTCATCATTTTCTTATAAACCTACTTTTGCGAACTAGTCCTAGGTTTTTTGACCGATCTGAACCAATCCAGTGCTGGAATATTCCTTAGACACTGAATATCAATAATTATCAAAAAAAAGTTGAACTTTGCACTCGTCGTCGCAATACCACAGTCAAAAGTACGAAGAGGCGGTGCCACAAATACTTAAATGGCTATCATTTATGATAGGAATCAGATATCAACACGAAATTTGGTACACATATGTATAGACCTAGGCCGAGGTCACATGCAAAAAATTTCAGAGATTGTCCACTAGGTGGCGCTATAACCTAAGATCAAAGAACGATGACTATAGCATATGTATACGACACATATATATTTGTCTGACCTACTTGTTATTTTGCACTTAACATCCGCTTTCAGATTCTTATAAGGGTCTATTAGGATAATTACATATCTTAGAAAACATGAGACCAATAGCCGCCAGCATTAACCATGTACCAGTCCAGTGTAATGGTGTGCGATTACAACTAAACTGATGGGCCTGTTTGTCTTATGTTCTCAAGTGTCTGTGAGGATTTTTGGCTCATCATTCCGGAAATATTTGCATCTAGAACAACGGGTGTTACGTTAACTGTCCCCTAGATCAATGGTTCTCAAAATTATTCCTGGAGGCCCACTGCTCTGCACATATACAAAAGTCTTCTATTTTAAACAAATCTACTTTAATCATCAGTAGAGATTTGTATGAACTGAACTGATTGTGTCAGATGAGAGAATCATACAAAATGTGCCGAGCATTGGGTCTCGAGAAACCACTGCGTTTCAGTGAGTTGAAAGTACTTCTCTAGATGTTTATGTTTATATGAAAAACTATTTTGTGAATTTACTGTACTATATCTATTTTATTTTATAATCAAATCATCAAAATGTATTAAAACTAATTAAAATCTAATTATCTCCACTTCTGTTTTCAAATTAAAATACGAACAATTTATATATATATATATATTAATTTTAGAAACTCATTACTACAATATTACAATCAAATAGTTTAAATTAAAACTTGTTTAAAGGTTGAACTGCAGATTAGTATGGTTTACATCTAGGCAAATATTCACTTCTACATTCATTTCTGTTCTTATAAAAAAGTTATTAATTTTTTTTCTAGAATATTTACTCTATTAATACATAACTGAGTATTATGTAAGGAGTTACAATCATAAGATGTATAACATTGAAAGAGTTGAATAAGTCCACTAGGTATGGCATCAAATACAACTGCAAATTCCTTAGCAGTTACTGGAATCTTATAGTGATTGAGGAATTCACAATAATTAAAGAGGTGACCATCATCTTTAAATAACTGCCTCACTAATATTATATTATTATCATACCAATTTCTATAAAATAAGGATCTGTTTCTTGTATAGAATATTCTTGTTATTCCAAATAACAGATCTATGTGGAGAAAAGTTATGTTTTTATATGAGCATCCAAGATAAACAAACCTGTTTATGGAAACCTGACAGTTTTATGGGAAACTTGTTTATATCAAAATTGTATCGCAAAAAAAATTCCAAACCACCCAATTTCTTAAAAATCATTTCTGGTATGATGTTCCATATACTACCTTTGCAACTTCAGTAACTTTTTATCCACTTATTTTTAAAAACAGTTAGCAGTATTAAAATCTAGTAAAAAAAGTATCCTCCTTTCTCAACTGGATTGCATAGAATTGACTTTTTAATGTAGTGCTTCACTGCTGTGTCTGTCGTTCATACGTGGATTACTCAGTTAGCTGGATTTCATTGTTGACGATTTAGCTTCATGTTGAATTATTTGTTTCTTCGAAGGTCATCCTAGAGTTGTTGTTATAGTAACATGTCCGTAAGGTTAAAACTGCTCGGGATTCAAATTCAACTCGTAATAAAAAATGATACATTTAATATTTTAGTAATGTTATTTAAAAAAACTATATAATATAAAAAACATAATTAAGACTGTGTTTTAAGGACTAGTCTGAAGAATTAGTAGTTAGTTAGGGCTAATCAGTCTAACTATTTGGATTTAAATATATTTTAAATAATTTAAATATTTTTTCACATGATACTTAAAGCAGTTATGTTCAATCATGAAGACAAAAATGTATGACTAACTTTGAATACTAGTCTTAGAGATTAATGTTACTGACCATTGGTTTAAATGTAGTTCCAGACTAAAATTTAGGCTTAAGTTTTAGTTGTCTTACTTGAAAATAGCTTACACTGGCCTACCTTTAAATATATCTGGGCCATAGTTTTGTCTTAAGATGTACACCAGAAATGTTTTTTATAAGGTTTGTTTGTAAAAAGTACCTAAATGTTTTTACATAACTAATGGCTAGTCATGCATCAATCTAAACCTGTGGGAAACAACCCAATAAAGTTATAAAGCTTCAAATGTTGTCTTAGAATTTTTCAAATCCTAAAGGTATGAAAAAGATTGCTGTAAATATGTGGATCCTTAAAGAACAATAATAGGCCAACATTAGAAATAATAACTAATAATCATACATAAAGAGAATATATATTTGGTTATCAGAAGCTTTAGTATTCTAATCTACTTTCCAGAACATAAACATGTCATGATGTGTCTTATAAAGTTTTTAATAATTGTTTATAGAATTATTGCAATGAAATTGTAATGTTATGATATAATTGGTTGTTTTAAATGTAAATGATTTGCTGAAAACTTACTCTAGCACAGCACATGTGTGAACACAAATAAGTGCTTAATAGCAAATCTGACTGACATTTGCTTAATGACATCATATTTGTTATTAACTCCATTTGATATAAACAACACATCTGGATCAGTTATGTATGGGCATAGCCAGTGGTTAACTCTTTCACCGCCAGCGTTTTTAAAAAAAGTTGCCAGCCAGCGCCAGCGTTTTTCATGATTTTCACCAAAGTTTATTGCCTTCCAGAAAATGTTCTTCTTTAAATATATAAACATACAATATACCAAATGAAAGAACAGACCCTCTGCTTTCAAACAGAAAAAAACGTTTCATCTTACCTTTAGTGGTTCTTTTGCAATCAGCTTTTGAATATGGGTAGGTTTTTGCAAAAACACCATATTTTGAGCAAAAAGCAGAGACAATTTCATTTTTTTGACGGACTTTTCATAGAGATCCCATTCAGAGCGATCTTTAAAACAGACACGGACATGCAGCAGCTTGGCATAGGGCAATACTTCCGGTTTTAAAAAGTTGCGGAAGGGCGCCACCTGGTGGATAATAGCGGTATTGCGGAAAGACGGATCTCGTCATTGGCGGGGAAGCGTTTTCTCTTAATTGACGAGATATCTCGTCAATGGCGGGGAAAGAGTTAAATATAAAAATATGTAGAGCTTTAGTACTATTTAGCTTTTTTCATTATTCATTTCAAGAACAAGAACATTGCATACATACAAGAGGATTACAATGTGCTTATTTAACATTTAACATAACAATGGATCAAATAAAATAAAAATAAAAAAATAAATTAACAATAACATGGGGATATTCTACAATAATTCAATAAAACAAAAGGTTTCAAAAATGTTATATATTTGCTTTGCTTTTTTTGACTTTTAACAGTTTCAAAATAATTTCTTAATTCCGTTCTAAATAAAATGCTATTGGGTTTATTATTTGCACATTTTTGTTTATGGATGTGAAATTTTCCATATATAATCAATAAGTTGATTAACAAGTCTTTCTCCACACATTTACTTTTATAATACAAAAATATATCCTTACCAGATAACCGAATTATTATTTTGTGAGTTTAAATATCAAGCATTCCACATCAATCCAAAAAGATTGAGTAAATATACATTGATAAAATAAATGTTTTATGGATTCTACTTCCAAATTGCAAATACAAGTAACCTCCATATCTCTTAAGAATCTGGAGACTACTTGTTTAACTGGATACATTAAATGAACCAATTTATAAGTAATTTGTCACGGTGGAATCCGTGTCATGTTTTGTGTCTGTTCCGATTGTCGTCACCTGGACTCTTGTTAATTAATTACCTGCCTCATCACACCTGTGTATCGTTAGTCTGTTTGTATATATACCCCTGCCTGTTGTATGTTCACTTGCCGGATGATTGTCGCTGATTCCCTGTCTGTTCCTGTGTTCTACGTTTTAGTGTTCCTGTGTTTATTTACCTGCCTGTTGTTTGATTCTAGTGTTTTGTTTCTTGGTTATTATTAAATGTTATTTATTCATCTCGAACTCTGCACATGCGTCCTACTTCCTGATCTCATGTTCCCGGTCGTGACATAATTTCTTTAACTTTATTCGTGAGACAGTATATATTTAATAAACTCCAAACCTCTTTCCATACAAGTTGACTATATAAGGAGTTCCAGTATGGTTTACATCTAGGCAAATATTCATTTCTACATAGTGTTCTTATAAGTTATTAAATTTTTTTTCTAGAATATTTACTCCATTAATACATAACTGAGCATTATGTAAGGAGTTACAATCATAAGATGTATAACCTTGAAAGAGTTGAATAAGTCCACTAGGTATGACATCAAATACAACTGCAAATTCCTTAGCAGTTACTGGAATCTTATAGTGATTGAGGAATTTCACAATAATTAAAGAGGTGACCATCATCTTTAAATAACTGCCTCACTAATATTATATTATTATCATACCAATTTCTATAAAATAAGGATTTGTTTTTGTATAGAATATTCTTGTTATTCCAAATAACAGATCTATGTGGAGAAAAGTTATGTTTATATATGAGCATCCAAGATAAACAAACCTGTTTATGGAAACCTGACAGTTTTATGGGAACCTTGTTTATATCAAAATTGAATCGCAAAAAAAATTCCAAACCACCCAATTTCTTAAAAATCATTTCTAGTATGATGTTCCATATACTACCTTTCCAACTTCAGTTACTTTTTATCCACTTATTTTTAAAAACAGTTTTTAAAATCTAGTACATTTTAACCTCCTTCCTCAACTGGATTGCTTAGAATTGACTTTTTAATGTCAATACATAACTAATGGCTAGTCATGCATCAATTTAAACCTGTGGGAAACAACCCAATAAAGTTATAAAGCTTCAAATGTTGTCTTAGAATTCTTCAAATCCTAAAGGTATGAAAAAGATTGCTGTAAATATGTGGATCCTTAAAGAACAGGCCAACATTAGAAATAATAACTAATAATCATACATAAAGAGAATATATATTTGGTTATCAGTAGCTTTAGTATTCTAATCTATTTTCCATGACATAAACATGTCATGATGTGTCTTATAAAGTTTTTAATAATTGTTTATAGAATTATTGCAATGAAATTGTAATGTAATGATACAATTGGTTGTTTTAAATGTAAATGATTTACTGAAAACTTACTCTAGCACAGCACATGTGTGAACACAAATAAGTGCTTAATAGCAAATCTGACTGACATTTGCTTAATGACATCATATTTGTTATTAACTCCATTTGATATAAACAACACATCTGGATTTGTTATGTTTAGGCCTACTATAATATGACAGAGGCTGTCATCTGAAATACTTGTATGCTTGCACATAATATTTATGTCAAAGAATATATATGTTCTTTAAGAACAATTACGTTTGTTAATAAAAAAAATAGTCTAAAAGATTTAAACAAGCAACCATTTAGTAAGACCTACAGAATATATCTCTATGAACTAAAATTACTGTTTCAGATGAGAGAAACATACAAAATGTGCAGAGCATGTTTGTGTATATGTTCCTTTTGTCCATAAAAATATATAAGGTTTAATAACTTGCATACCTCACTTTATTTAGCTAATTAAAACAGAAAGCCTTCATGGTACTCGATTAAAGGACATGAACATGAATCTGCTAAATGAAATGATATTTGTTATTGACACGATTTAATAACATCATCCACCATTCAGATAAAGTATCTGGTTATGTTTTATTAAATTGTTTCAGTTCTTACACTCAACAACAGTAAAGCCAGTGCAGTACAATTTTCTCTACACTGTATAAATTAATTTATATATATTTATATATATCAAATACAAAAACAACTTTGAAAAAGTATAGCTATCACACAGTCATTTTGAAAATGGCCCTGACGAACGACCCCTAAAGTTTATGACAAAGCATACGATGTATTATTGAGATCAGGCAATATACCCAAATTCCTTATTGTGGTTTTTAGGTGCAATTTTCCGTTATGTCCACTAGATGGAAGAAGAGGATCAATCACTGGCTGACATTTGAACTCACAGAAAACACAGAAGATGATTACTCTTTAACTATTTCTACTATTAATAGAAATCTGTTCACATTTAAAGATGCAGTGTGTAATTTTTAGAAGGATCTCTTGACAGAAATGCAAAATGATATACAAAACTATATTATCAGGGGTGTATAAAGACCTTTCATTATGAACCGGTATGTGTTTATTACCTTAGAACGAGACCTTTTTATCTACATACACCAAGGTCCCCTTACATGGAAGTCAACATTTTGTGGCGCCATTTTACTACAGAAGCCCCTAACGGACAAATTTTTTACTAAGTTGTCTCTGGCGATGACATGTTTGTCTGGTCGCGGCTACCGTAGCTTCTTTATGTGTTTCAAAAGCGAGGGGTGAGTAGTGGACTAAGCCATTGGTTGCAATTCGTGACCTCACCACTAGATGCCACTAAAATGTACACACTGCACCTTTAACTTCATGATTTTACTGTTCCCTGGTGAAAAAGTAGTACACTTCCATAGTGTACTTAAAGTGCTTTATTTTCGCACACTAATTTTGTACTTAATATACTAAAAATTAATCTTTAGTACTTCTTAAGATGTTCTTAAGATGATCTAAGTTTACTTCACTGTGCTATTTTGAGACACCATGAATATGAACTAAAATGCACTTTTAACATACTATCTCTGTATTAAAAAAATATTTAGTTAACACTTGTATTACACTTGAACTCAACTTTCATACAAAGAGGGGTTCAAGTTTACTACAAGTGGTACCTAAATACATTTTTTAAATACATTTTTAGCATATTTTAGTTCATATTTATGGTGTCTCAAAATAGCACAGTGAAGTACACTTAGATGATCTTAAAAACATCTTAAGAATTACTAAAGATGAATTTTTAATATATTAAGTACAAAATGAGTGTGCAAAAATAAAGCACTTTAGGTACACTATGGAAGTGTACTACTTTTTCACCTGGGTTATAATATTAAAATCAAATTTAGTGAAAGACTACCACTTAGTGATGGGCAGTCCGGCTCTTTCCATTGGTTCGGCTCTTTCGGCTCAAGCTCCGGCTCTACATTTTAGTGATGGCAGTCCGGCTCTTTTCATAGATTCGGCTCTTCTGGCTCGGCTCCCTTAGAAGAGCCGGCTCCCCTGCATGCGTCTGAAGAGTCGGCTCTTCTCATTCGCTACAAAGAATCAGCTCTTAGAGCCGGCGTTCGCGAACGACCCATCACTATTACCACTTCAATTGTTCTGAGTTGTCAGTTTTATCACTCATGTCACTTTATGATAGCTGTGAAACGTGAACATAATTTTGGAGGCACTTACACGACATTTGCAGTAAGAATTATATTTTTATGTTTTTTATTAAAAAAAACTACATACATACAAAATGAGTGTGTAACCATGTCAATATTAAGTCTTGTTCTTTAACAGTCTTGTTTTTCCTTTCTCGGGTAAACGTGTGTGTGTACAATATACAATGCAAAATATCTATATGGCCATGTCCTTAAACGTCTTGTGATCCCAAATAGCTTGAACCCCGCTAATCGCTGCTTGCAGCTATATTTTATTATTATTATTTTGCCGTAAAACGGAACGTGCAGACCAAACCGTATGGCCTAGAGACTTGAAACTTGGTCAAATGGTAGGACCCAATTTGGGGAGAGGTTGATAGAGTATCAACCCGATTGGCCTATAGGTGGCGCTATAGCAATAACAAACGCGTTGATGATCATAACTCCCACAAATCTTGTCCAAATGTCAAGTGTCTTATATCACTGGAATCATTGCGTCAAGTCGAACAAAACGTATATCTCCGATTTCATTTCCGCCATGGAAAATTTTTCGCTATTTTCGATTTTGTCGAAAAAAATAAAAACGAACTAGTCCTAGGTTTTTCGTCCGATCGGAACCGTTCCAGTGCTGTAATATTCCTTGGAGTGTGAATATGAAAAGTTATCAAAAAAAGTGGAACTTTAGACTCGCCGTCGTCAAGCCACGCCCAAACGCCCCCAATGGGCGGAGCCTCTTGGACTTAAATGGCTATAACTTGGGATTGGAAAGAGGTATCAACACCAAATTTGGTACACATATACAATGGACTATTCTGGGGTCACGAAACAAAAATTGCGCCGCTTGACCACTAGCTGGCGCTATAAGACCACCTCAACTTTGAAGGTCTGTAACTACAGAAATGTGCGACCGATCAACTTGACATTTGGCACCGGTGCTCCTGGTCTACGGTACTATCTATGTGTAAAAGGAATTTCGCTTGGATCAAAAAACATGGCCGCCATCGGCCAATCAAGGAAAAGCAGCTGTTAGACAGGGTTAACGGAGGCCGATCGAAACGAAACGCGGTGGTCCTGTTTGTCTCTTGGCCATGAAGGTCTGTGCAGAGTAAGAAAAAATTCGGCCTCCGGGAGGCGCTATCACGTTTTTTCAGTGTTTAAGTGATTGTGTATTATGCAGTGTTTCAGATAGCAACAAGATCTTCATATCATTAAATAGAGGTACTTACCACTAGATGCCGCTAAAATTTACACACTGCACCTTTAACTTCATGATTTTACTGTTATAATATTAAAATCACATTTAGTGAAAGACTAACACTTTAATTGTTCTGAATTATCAGTTTTTACACTCATGTCATTTTATGATAGCTGTGAAATGTGAACATAATTTTGGAGGCACTTACACAACATTTGCAGTAAGAATTATATTTTTTTGTTTTTTTTATAAAAAAAACTACATTCCAAATGAGTGTGTAATCATGTCAATATTAAAGCTCCCGTTCTGTCTGTGATTTTGAAGCTTTGATTGTGTTTATAGTGGGCAATATAACATGTGTTCATGTTTTTCACGTGTAAAAAAAACGCGGTAGTTTTCACACAATTTACTTATCTGTATAGCGCTGTTTTCACTGTCCTCAAAACGGGCTGATGTCTTCCTTGTTCTATGAAGTGCCTCCTTCAGAAATACATATCAAGTTTTTATTGTGTAGTTTGTTAAGTGTGCTGTGATTCGATAGCAGCTAAGCTTAGCAGAGCCGTTTGAGCCAAAGCAGGTGACTGACGTATTCCTGTGGGCGGAATTTAGTCAACTAACTGTTTTAGTGACGTCATTAAAGCAGGAAATAGAGAGCTGTAGTCCAAACCGCCCGTTCGTTGTAGGCTTTTAAAGAGGAATTCTATTGAAGAAAATGTATCGCCTGGCAGTGAACTTTGAGCTTTATCATTTTACAGGTATTATTTATGCTATTATAGCAACATTACACGCAAACTAGGGTTTAAAAAATGGTATCAGGAAGAACGTGACATTTAACCTTTAAGTCTTGTTCTTTAACAGTCTTGTTTCTCCTACAAAATACAATGCAGAATATCTATATGGCCATGTCCTTAAACGTCTTGTGATCTAAATGGCTTGAACCCCGGTAATCGCTGCTTGCAGCTATATTTAGGGTTTCGAGCACGAAGTGCTGAAAACCTATTGTATTTGTCTGTTTTATTATTATTATTATTAGGGGTTCAAGCCCGTAGGGCTGAAACCCTATTGTAATTGCTCAGATTTTTATTATTAGTTATTATTATTATTTTGCCGTAAAACGGAACGTGCAGACCAAACCGTAAGGCCTAGAGACTTCAAACTTGGCCAAATGGTAGGACCCAATTTGGGGAGAGGTTGATAGAGTATCAACCCGATTGGCCTATAGGTGGCGCTATAGCGATAACAAACGCGTTGATGCTCATAACTTCCACAAATCTTAGCCAAATGTCAAGTGTCTTATATCAATGGAATCCTTGCGTCAAGACGAACAAAACGTATATCTCCGATTTTATTTCCGTCATAAAAATTTTTTCGCTATTTTCGATTTTGTCGAAAAAAATAAAAACGAACTCGTCCTAGGTTTTTCATCCGATCGGAACCGTTCCAGTGCCATAATATTCCTTGGAGTGTGATTATCAAAAGTTATCAAAAAAAATGTGAACTTTCGACTCACCGTCGTCAAGCCACGCCCAAACGCCCCCAATGGGCGGAGCCTCTTGGAATTAAATGGCTATAACTTAGGAATGGAAGGAGGTATTGACACCAAATTTGGTACACATATACAGGGGACTATTCTGAGGTCAGGTGCAAAAAATTGCGCCGCTTGACAACTAGCTGGCGCTATAACACCACCTCAAATTTGAAGAGCTGTAACTACAGAAATATGGGACCAATCAACTTGACATTTGGCACGTGTGCTCCTGGTCTGGGGTACTATCTATGTTTAAAAGGAATTTTGCGTAACTCAAAAAACATGGCCGCCATTGGCCAATCAAGAAAAAACAGCTATTAGACAGGGTTAACGGAGGCCGATCGAAATGAAACGCGGTGGGCCTGTTTGTCTCTTGGCCATGAAGGTCTGTACAGAGTAAGAAAAAATTCGGCCTCTGGGGGGCGCTATCACGTTTTTTCAGTGTTTAAGTGATTGTGTATTATGCAGTGTTTCAGATATCAACAAGATCCTCATATCATTTAATAGAGGTACTTAAAATGAACAACTTTTCCTCAAGCAGCACTTGTCTCAGTCGAATCGTTTGTTAGATATTCATCATTTTCTTTTAAACCTACTTTTGCGAACTAGTCCTAGGTTTTTTGACCGATCTGAACCGATTCAGTGCTGGAATATTCCTTAGATACTGAATATCAATAACTATCAAAAAAAGTTGAACTTTGCAGTCATCGTCGCAACACTACGGTCAAAAGTACGAAGAGGCGGTGCCACAAATACTACAATGGCTATCATTTATGATAGGAATGAGATATTAACACGAAACTTGGTACACATATGTATAGACCTAGGCCGAGGTCACATGCAAAAAATTGCAGAGATTGTCCACTAGGTGGCGCTATAACCTAAGAACAAAGAACGATGACTATCGCATATGTATACAACACATAAATATTTGTCTGACCTACTTGTTATTTTACACATAACATCTGCTTTCAGATTCTTATAAGGGTCTTTTAGGATAATTACATATCTTAGAAAACATGCCGACCAACAGCCAGCCAGCATTAACCATGTACGAGTCCAGCGTAATGGTGTGCGATTACAACTAAACTGATGGGCCTGTTTGTCTTATGTTCTCAAGTGTCTTTGATGATTTTTGGCTCATCATTCCGGAAATATTTGCATCTAGAACAACGGGAGTTACGTTAACTGTGCCCTAGATCAATGGTTCTCAAAATGATTCCTGGAGGCCCACTGCTCTGCACATATACGAAAGTGAAAGTCTTCTATTTTAAACAAATCTACTTTAATCATCAGTAGAGATTTGTATGAACTGAACTGATTGTGTCAGATGAGAGAATCATACAAAATGTGCCGAGCATTGGGTCTCGAGAAACCACTGCGGTTCACTGAGTTGAAAGTACTGCTCTAGATGTTTCAAAATTTTCAAAATGGGCCAGACTAAGTATATCTAACTAATTAACTAGTAATGTGAAGCTTATGACAAAATATTAACAGTTTTATTAAGATCAGACAATATATGTCTTTCCAAGACTAGGGCTGGTTGAATAAACATACAGTAGCCATTAAGTTAAGACTGTGTTTTAAGGACTAGTCTGAAGAACTAGTAGTTAGTTAGGGCTAATCAATCTTACTATTTGGATTTAAATATAATTAAAATAATTTAAATATTTTTTCACATGATACTTAAAGCAGTTATGTTCAATCATGAAGACAAAAATGTATGACTAACTTTGAATACTAGTCTTAGAGATTAATGTTACTGACCATTGGTTTAAGTGTAGTTACAGACTAAAATTAAGGCTTAAGTGTTAGTTATCTTACTTGAAAATAGCTTACACTGGCCTACCTTTAAATATATCTGGGCCATAGTTTTGTCTTAAGATGTACACCAGTAATGTTTTTTATAAGGTTTGTTTGTAAAAAGTACCTAAATGTTTTTACATAACTAATGGCTAGTCATGCATCAATTTAAACCTGTGGGAAACAACCCTATGAAGTTATAAAGCTTCAAATGTTGTCTGAGAATTCTTCAAATCCTAAAGGCCACTTCACACTGGTCAGACAGACTCCAACAGACGCGTCTGTTGGAGTCTGTCTGACCAGTGTAAAACCCCTGTTGGAAGTTGTTGGATCAAAGTAAATGAGACTTTAGAATGTGGTTGTCTGTTGGTGTCTGTTGGAGTTGGTAGTTGTCTGACCAGTGTGAACTGGCCTTAAAGGTATGAACAATATTGCTGTAAATATGTGGATCCTTAAAGAACAATAATAGGCCAACATTAGAAATAATAACTAATAATCACACATAAAGAGAATAAATATTTGGTTATCAGTAGCTTTAGTATTCTAATCTATTTTCCATGACATAAACACGTCATGCTGTGTCTTATAAAGTTTTCAATAATTGTTTATAGAATTATTGCAATGAAATTGTAATGTTATGATACAATTGGTTATTTTAAATATAAATGTTTACTGAAAACTTACTCTAGCACAGCACGTGTGTGAACACAAGGCAAGGCAAGGCAAGGCAAGGCAAGTTTATTTGTATAGCACATTTCATACACAGAGGTCATTCAAAGTGCTTTACATAGAAATGAGAAAACAATATATAAAAGAGAAAAAAGAAAATTTAAAAATAATAGATACACAATAAAATCACAATAAAAAAGATACATGAGAATTTTGAATAACAATGAAAGAAAATGAATGTGATTTTAATAAAAACAGTTTAAAATGTTAAAAAGAATAAAACAGGAGTAAAAGTGGCTTGAGTTAAAGGTGCAGTCAATGTAAAGCAGCACAGTGCTCATTCAGTAAATGCAGAGTTAAACAGATGTGTTTTTAATCTAGATTTAAAAGTTAGTATTCTAATCTATTTTCTATTTTCTATTTACAAATAAGTGCTTAATAGCAAATCTGACTGACATTTGCTTAATGACATCATATTTGTTATTAACTCCATTTGATATAAACAACACATCTGGATCAGTTATGTATGGACATAGCCAGTTGTTAAATATAAAAAAATGTACAGCTTTAGTACTATTTTTAGGCCTACTATAATATGACAGAGGCTGTCATCTGAAAAACTTGTATGTTTGCACATCATATCTATGTCAAAGAATATATATGTTCTATAAGAACAATTACTTTTGTTTAAAAAATAGTCTAAAAGATTTAAACAAGCAACCATTTAGTAAGACCTAGATCTCTATGAATTAAAATGACTGTTTCAGATGAGAGAAGCATACAAAATGTGCAGAGCATGTTTGTGTATATGTTCCTTTTGTCTATAAAGATATATACGGTTTAATAACTTGCATACCTCACTTTATTTACCTAATTAAAACAGAAAGCCTTCATGGTACTCGATTAAAGGACATGAACATGAATCTGCTAAATGAAATGATATTTGTTATTGACACAATTTAATAACACCATCCACCATTCAGATAACGTATCTGGTTTTGTTTTATTAAATTGTTTCAGTTCTTACACTCAACAACAGTAAAGCCAGTGCAGTACAATTTTCTCTACACTGTATAATACAAATACAAAAACAACTTTGCAGAAGTATAGCTATCACACAGTCATTTTGAAAACGGCCCTGACGAACGGCCCCTAAAGCTTATGACAAAGCATACAAGTATTATTGAGATCTGGCAATATACTCAAATTCCTTATTGTGGTTTTTAGGTGCAATTTTCCGTTATGTCCACTAGATGGCTGTAGAGGATCAATCATTGGCTGACATTTGCACTCACAGAAAACACAGAAGATGATTACTCGCCAACTAAGTCTACTATTAATAGAACTCTGTACACATTTAAAGGTGCAGTGTGTAATTTTTAGAAGGATCTCTTGACGAAAATGCAAAATGATATACAAAACTATATTATCAGGGGTGTATAAAGACCTTTCATAATGAACCGGTATGTGTTTATTACCTTAGAACGAGACCTTTTTATCTACATACACTGAGGGTCCCCTTACATAGAAGTCACCATTTTGTGCCGCCATTTTTCTACAGAAGCCCTTAACGGACAAATTTTTTTACTAAGTTGTCTCCGACGATGACATGTTTGTCTGGTGGCGGCTACTGTAGCTTCTCTATGTGTTTCAAAAGCGAGGGGTGAGCAGTGGACTAAGCCATTGGTTGCAATTCGTGACCTCACCACTAGGTGCCGCTAAAATGTACACACTGCACCTTTAACTTCATGATTTTACTGTTATAATATTAAAATCACATTTAGTGAAAGACTACCACTTCAATTGTTCTGAGTTATCAGTTTTAACACTCATGTCATTTTATGATAGCTGTGAAACGTGAACATAATTTTGGAGGCACTTACACGACATTTGCAGTAAGAATTATATATTTTTTGTTTTTTATAAAAAAAAAATACATACCAAATGAGTGTATAACCATGTCAATATTAAGTCTTGTTCTTTAACAGTCTTGTTTCTCCTTTCTCAGGTAAACGTGTGTGTGTACAATATACAATGCAGAATATCTATATGGCCATGTCCTTAAACGTCTTGTGATCTAAATGGCTTGAACCCCGATAATCGCTGCTAGCAGCTATATTTAGGGTTTCGAGCACGAAGTGCTGAAAACCTATTGTATTTGTCTGTTTTATTATTATTATTATTATTATTATTATTATTATTATTTTTCCGCCATAAAACGCGTCGCCCAGCACAAACCGTAAGTCGTAGAAACTTGCCACTTGGTCAACTGGTTGTATATTAGCAGGCTACTCAGATACAGTGAACCAGCCAAATCGGCCCATAGGTGGCGCTATAGCAATGCCCGACGCGTTTGGGCTCATAACTCCTAAACCGGCCATCATACACTCAAGTGTTTGATATCATTGTAATCCCTGGCTCCAAACTTAAAAAATGTATATCTCCGTTTTCATTTCCGTCATGAAAAATTTTCCGCTATTTTCGATTTTGTCGAAAAAAATAAAAACGAACTAGTCCTAGGTTTTTCGCCCGATCGGAATCATTCCAGTGCTAAAATGTTCCTTGGAGTTTGAATATCAATAATTATCAAAAAAAAGTTGAACTTTCGACTCACGGTCAACATGCCACGCCCACACGTCTGAATTGTGGGCAGGCACTAGAACATTATTGGCTATAACTGGGGACAGGAATGAAGTATCAACACGACACTTGGTACTTGTGATGAGAGTCATGGCCTGAGGTTTCATGCATCGTTTCGTCACAGCGCCACCTAGTGGTCATACGAATCGAATAATGCTTATAACTTCGGCTGAGTTTAACGTATTTTCATGCGACTTTTTTCCTTGGAGTCCTGAATTGTTGCCGAGTCCAACGATACCAAGCATGCCAGGTTTTGCTTTACGGTTGGTTCTGCACAGGAAAATAGCGCTTAAAAAACATGCGCGAATAACTCCGCGAGGGTTCCTCCGATCGACTCGAAACAACCATAGGAAGAATATTGTATTACCTTCTGAACAAAAAGTTCTATTGGCATTATGTTAAAATTTCCATCAGAAATGGCCGAAAATTGCAAAAAACGAAAAATTTACTCCAAATTTTGTGTTTTTTACACATAAATGGTTATAACTCCGCAACGAAATGATATTTTTTTACCAGATTTGATACGCTGATGTCTGAGCAGAGTCTGAGGCAATACAAAAAAAATGGTATGCCTGCACCACTAGTTGGCCTCATAATTGAACAAAACCTTTGACGTTGAGCTAGCACAATGGTCATACAACAGTTTTTTTCACTAAACTTAAGTGTATAGCCATGATACTAGCTAGATGTAACACATTCATGACGTTGCATGCACAAGTTTTTCATAGCGCCACCTAGTGGTTATTTGTTATTTTGACTTAAAAATACTGCAACCTTATATCTAAAATCATGAGTCATCGTGGATTATGCCTTTCATGGCTTTGAGTATAATCATTGGTGGATTGCAATTCACTCCCTAGCAACCAATCAGAATACCCTAGCAACCATTTAGCAAGAGCTGTATCTTTGTATCAGAACATCGTAGAGATATGGGGTTCGGCTCGTTTGACTTTTTTACACTATTTTAACATTTTGTGACCCAAGTTTTGCCACTGTAAGCACCACAAACATTTCCTTCAGTGTTCTATTTGTCAATGCTTCGTGAGAAGAGAGGGAGACATTTCACTGAATGATAGCACCTTTTTTGCTGATGACTTTGAACAGGTGTGTGAGGTAGCTTATTTTTTATAATTTATTTTGTACAATTCAGCAAAACTACACAGGCATGCCCTGAAAGTTCTTAAGGTCCCAAATCGCTTGAACCCGACTCAATGGCCTTGTAATTCAACTAAACACGGCCATTTCTGAATTGTATTTTACGGTATAAATCTGAAAAACTAATTCTCGTTAACAAATTATCAGAATGACTTAACATTAAGGATGTGACATGTTTGTCCTATAGGTGCACCTGTGTGTAAGCTACATAGTCTGTCTGAACCGTTTCTGACCATCTCTTACGTTTTTCTGGATGCGATGTGGTGTATCAGCCTGGTCGACGACATCTGACATGTTGTATGTGCTTTAATGCTCGAAAACCGGTAAACGCTGCTTGCAGCTTTAATTAGGGTTTCGAGCACGAAGTGCTGAAAACCTATTGTATTTGTCTGTTTTATTATTAGGGTTTCGAGCACGAAGTGCTGAAAACCTATTGTATTTGTCTGTTTTATTATTATTATTATTATTATTATTATTTTTCCGCCATAAAACGCGTCGCCCAGCACAAACCGTAAGTCGTAGAAACTTGCCACTTGGTCAACTGGTTGTATATTAGCAGGCTACTCAGATACAGTGAATCAGCCAAATCGGCCCATAGGTGGCGCTATAGCAATGCCCGACGCGTTGGGGCTCATAACTCCTAAACCGGACATCCTACACTCAAGTGTTTGGTATCATTGTAATCCCTGGCTCCAAACTTAAAAAATGTATATCTCCGATTTCATTTCCGTCATGAAAAATTTTCCGCTATTTTCGATTTTGTCGAAAAAAATAAAAACGAACTAGTCCTAGGTTTTTCGCCCGATCGGAATCATTCCAGTGCTAAAATGTTCCTTGGAGTTTGAATATCAATAATTATCAAAAAAAAGTTGAACTTTCGACTCACGGTCAACATGCCACGCCCACACGTCTGAATTGTGGGCAGGCACTAGAACATTATTGGCTATAACTGGGGACAGGAATGAAGTATCAACACGACACTTGGTACTTGTGATGAGAGTCATGGCCTGAGGTTTCATGCATCGTTTCGTCACAGCGCCACCTAGTGGTCATACGAATCGAATAATGCTTATAACTTAGGCTGAGTTTAACGTATTTTCATGCGACGTTTTTCCTTGGACTCCTGAATTGTTGCCGAGTCCAATGATACCAAGCATGCCAGGTTTTGCTTTACGGTTGGTTCTGCACAGGAAAATAGCACTTAAAAAACATGCGCGAATAACTCCGCGAGGGTTCATCCGATCGACTCGAAACGACCATAGGAAGAATATTGTATTACCTTCTGAACAAAAAGTTCTATTGGCATTATGTTAAAATTTCCATCAGAAATGGCCGAAAATTGCAAAAAACGAAAAATTTACTCCAAATTTTGTGTTTTTTACACATAAATGGTTATAACTCCGCAACGAAATGATATTTTTTTACCAGATTTGATACGCTGATGTCTGAGCAGAGTCTGAGGCAATACAAAAAAAATGGTATGCCTGCACCACTAGTTGGCCTTATAATTGAACAAAACCTTTGACGTTGAGCTAGCACAATGGTCATACAACAGTTTTTTTCACTAAACTTAAGTGTATAGCCATGATACTAGCTAGATGTAACACATTCATGACGTTGCATGCACAAGTTTTTCATAGCGCCACCTAGTGGTTATTTGTTATTTTGACTTAAAAATACTGCAACCTTATATCTAAAATCATGAGTCATCGTGGATTATGCCTTTCATGGCTTTGAGTATAACCATTGGTGGATTGCAATTCACTCCCAACCAATCAGAATACCCTAGCAACCATTTAGCAAGAGCTGTATCTTTGTATCAGAACATCGTAGAGATATGGGGTTCGGCTCGTTTGACTTTTTTACACTATTTTAACATTTTGTGACCCAAGTTTTGCCACTGTAAGCACCACAAACATTTCATTCAGTGTTCTATTTGTCAATGCTTCGTGAGAAGAGAGGGAGACATTTCACTGAATGATAGCACCTTTTTTGCTGATGACTTTGAACAGGTGTGTGAGGTAGCTTATTTTTTATAATTTTTTTTGTACAATTCAGCAAAACTACACAGGCATGCCCTTAAAGGTCTTAAGGTCCCAAATCGCTTGAACCCGACTCAATGGCCTTGTAATTCAACTAAACACGGCCATTTCTGAATTGTATTTTACGGTATAAATCTGAAAAACTAATTCTCGTTAACAAATTATCAGATTGACTTAACATTAAGAATGTGACATGTTTGTCCTATAGGTGCACCTGTGTGTAAGCTACATAGTCTGTCTGAACCGTTTCTGACCATCTCTTACGTTTTTCTGGATGCGATGTGGTGTATCAGCCTGGTCGACGACATCTGACATGTTGTATGTGCTTTAATGCTCGAAACCCGGTAAACGCTGCTTGCAGCTTTAATTCTTTTTATTATTTTTCTTCTGCCGTAAAACGGATCGTGCAGACCAAACCGTAAGGCCTAGAGACTTGAGACTTGGCCAAATGGTAGGACCCAATTTGGGGAGAGGTTGATAGAGTTTCAACCCGATTGGCCTATAGGTGGCGCTATAGCGATAACAAACGCGTTGATGCTCATAACTCCCAGAATTCTTGTCCAAATTTCAAGTGTCTTATATCCCTGGATTCCTTGCGTCAAGACGAACAAAACGTATATCTCCGATTTCATTTCCGTCATGAAAATTTTTTCGCTATTTTCGATTTTGTCGAAAAAAATAAAAACGAACTAGTCCTAGGTTTTTTGTCCGATCGGAACCGTTCCAGTGCTGTAATATTCCTTGGAGTGTGAATATGAAAAGTTATCAAAAAAAAGTTGAACTTTATACTCGTCGTCGTCAAGCCACGCCCAAACGCCCCCAATGGGCGGAGCCTCTTGGACTTCAATGGCTGTAACTTGGGATTGGAAAGAGGTATCGAAACCAAATTTGGTACACATATACAGCGGACTATTCTGGGGTCACGTGCAAAAAATTGCATCGCTTGACCACTAGTTGGCGCTATAACACTACTTCAACTTTGAAGAGCTGTAACTAGAGAAATATGGGACCGATCAACTTGAGATTTGGCACGGGTGCTCTTGGTCTAGGGTACTATCTGTGTGGGAAAGGAATTTCGCGTAGCTCAAAAAACATGGCCGCCATCGGCCAATCAAGAAAAAGCAGCTATTGGGCAGGGTTAACGGAGGCCGATCGAAACGAAACGTGGTGGACCTGTTTGTCTCTTGGCCATGAAGGTCTGTGCAGAGTAAGAAAAAATTCGGCCTCCGGGAGGCGCTATCACGTTTTTTCAATGTTTAAGTGATTGTGTATTATGCAGTGTTTCAGATATCAACAAGATCTTTATATCATTTAATAGAGCTACATTTAATGAACAACTTTTCCTCAAGAAGCACTTGTCTCAGTCGAATCGTTTGTTAGATATTCATAATTTTCTCTTAAACCTACTTTTGCGAACTAGTCCTAGGTTTTTTGACCGATCTGAACCAATCCAGTGCTGGAATATTCCTTAGACACTGAATATCAATAATTATCAAAAAAAAGTTGAACTTTGCACTCGTCGTCGCAACACTACGGTCAAAAGTACGAAGAGGCGGGGCCACAAATACTTAAATTGCTATCATTTATGATAGGAATGAGATATCAACATGAAACTTGGTACACATATGTATAGACCCAAGCTGAGGTCACATGCAAAAAATTGCAGAGATTGTCCATTAGGTGGCGCTATAACTTAAGAACAAATAACCATAACTATAGCATATGTATATGACACATAAATATTTGTCTGACCTACTTGTTATTTTGCACATTACATCTACTTTCAGGTTCTTATAATGGTCTATGAGGATAATTATTTATCTTTGAAAACATGCCACTCAACAGCCAACCAGTATTAACCATGTACGAGTCAAGCCTAATGGTGTGTGATTACAACTAAACTCATGGGACTGTTGGTCTTATGTTTCCAAGTGTCTGTGAGGATTTTTAGTTCATCTTTCTGAAAATCTTTGCATCTAACACAATGTGTGCAAAGTAAACAGTTCTCTAGATCAGTGGTTCTCAACACACCTGCTTCACATAATCAGCACAATAGTAGAGATCTCTATTAACTAAACTGATTGTGTCAGATGAGAGAAACATACAAAATGTGCAGAGCAGTGGTTCTCCAGAAACGGAGTAGAGAACCACTGCTCTATATGTTTATGTTTATATGAAAAAACTATTTTGTGAACTAATACTTGGTTTTTCACTCAACACCACTAAAGCCAATGCAATACAATTTCCTGTAGTCTGTGAGCAAATATGAATGCCAAATTGTTATCACCAATTGTACGTCTTATTCCTTTAGTTGTTTAGCTTTGAATTACAAAAACAACTTTTCAAAACTACTAGAATTTTTTCAGTCAACAACAATAAAATCAGCGCAGTACATTTTTCTGTCCTCTGTGTGTAAAGGTATATCAAATACAAAATGTAATGAATTTGAATACCTGCTTTTGTAAGCATAGATTTCATGTGATGTCACACATTGGTGTAGGTGCCATTTGTACGACTGAATTGCAGCATGTGTGTTTAAAGGAACTCATAAAGATATGGATTAAAGTTTTTCATTATCTCCATTTATTTACATCAGTAGCATTAGGATTCTATTCTACCTTCCATGACATAAACGTGTCCTGACATGATGTATAATACAAAGTTGTTACATTTTTATATGTTATTTTTCAAATATTGCACCAAAAACTTCATGTGATAATGCAATTGGTTATTATTCACATAAATGACCTGCTAGAACCCGACTAAAAAGCAGCACTTTATGAAAGTAACACAGACAAATGCTCACCAGCAAATCTGCTGCAAATCTACTAAATAACATGACATTTGTTATTGACATAATTTGATATTGAAAACATATCTGGATCAGTTATTTATTGGCCCAGCCTAAAATCACATGAAAATAATTGCAGAGCTATACCACTATTTGACAATTTAACATGACAGAGCCTAAAAATGTTTCTATTAAAATATGTAACTTTGCTTTATTGTTTCCAAATCCATAAATTAGTATTCTCTTACAATAACACAATAAAAGGATTATATGAAAAATATATACTCTCTGTGTGAAACACAGACCCTCATTAATATACTTAAGAGCATGCTTATCAGGATTTGAGTTAAAAATGTGTCTACCTTTATTTACTTTTAAATATTCAATACTAATTTTATGTTAAATTAATTGTAAAAGGAAAACAATAATTTTAGCCAACAGATGGCAGAAGGTCATCTTCTGCCATCTGCTGGCTAAAATTATTATTTATTATTTAAAATGTATACTCAATGAAATTGTGTTCACAGGTTTCATCAATGGATGCATGATTTAACTTTATGAAGTCAGTATTATTATGTTAAAATAACATTTCGTCAATCATTCTGACGGTATCCGTTTTAACAGTCATGTGACATTCGAACATAGGATAAACATTTAAATAGGTTGATGAACTCTTAAAGGACACCAAGCATATGGAGATTGGTCATTTATTTCAAAGTCTTATTTCCTAACCCTGCCATTTCTGCTTCTGTGTGTAAATGCATGTATGTGTTTTAGCTTATTATTCATCATTGCTGTGTTATAGATTAGCCATGTGAGACCTATATCTCTATATCAGAACATTGTAGAGAAATTGTGGTGGGCTGTTTTGTCTCATGTTAACAATTTTTGAAACATTTTGTGTGACAAATCTTGCAACAGCATGCACCACATAATTTTCTTTTCAGAAAATTTACCTAATTGGTAACATGTTAGTATTTCATATTCTAAGTATATTTGATAACAATGCAGCAAATCTAAACAGGCATGCCCTTAAAGGTCTTAAAGGTTCATATAATGAGATTTTTTAAAGATGTAAAATAAATTGTTTGTGTACCCAGAGTGTGTATGTGAAGTGTTATCTCAAAATACTCCACAGATCATTTATTATAGCATGTTAAAATTGACACTTTGTAGGCCTGAGCAAAATTGTGCAGTTTTTGGGTGTTTCCTTTAAAATGCAAATGAGTGGATGAAATGCAAACACTGATCACAATGATGGTGGTTTGTTGTAATTGAAATTCAATTGTGCTCTCGATTATTTTATTTTTTATCTTTTTCATGTTTTCTAGGTTGATATAAGCACTGGGGACCCAATTATAGCACTTACACTTGGAAAAAGTCAGATTTTCACGCTATGACCCCTTTAAGGTCCCAGATCGCTTGAACCCCGCTAATCGCTGCTTGCAGCTATATTTATTATTATTATTAGTTATTATTATTCTGCCGTAAAACGGAACGTGCAGACCAAACCGTAAGGCCTAGAGACTTGAAACTTGGCCAAATGGTAGGACCCAATTTGGGGAGAGGTTGATAGAGTATCAACCCGATTGGCCCATAGGTGGCGCTATAGCGATAACAAACGCGTTGATGGTCATAACTTCCACAAATCTTATCCAAATGTCAAGTGTCTTATATCCCTGGATTCCTTGCGTCAAGGCGAACAAAACGTATATCTCCGATTTCATTTCCGTCATGAAATTTTTTTCGCTATTTTCGATTTTGTCAAAAAAAATAAAAACGAACTCGTCCTAGGTTTTTCGTCCGATCGGAACCGTTCCAGTGCCGTAATATTCCTTGGAGTGTGAATATCAAAAGTTATCAAAAAAAAGTTGAACTTTCGACTCGCCGTCGTCAAGCCACGCCCAAATGCCCCCAATGAGCGGAGCCTCTTGATCTTAAATGGCTATAACTTAGGAAGGGAAGGAGGTATCGACACCAAATTTGGTACACATATACAGGGGACTATTCTGAGCTCAGGTGCAAAAAATTGCGCCGCTTGACCACAAGTTGTCGCTATAACACCACCTCAACTTTGAAGGGCTGTAACTACGGAAATATGGGACCGATCAACTTGACATTTGACAGGTGTGCTCCTGGTCTGGGGTACTATCTATGTTTAAAAGGAATTTTGCGTAACTCAAAAAACATGGCCGTCATTGGCCAATCAAGAAAAAGCAGCTATTAGACAGGGTTAACGGAGGCCGATCGAAATGAAACGCGGTGAGCCTGTTTGTCTCTTGGCCATAAAGGTCTGTGCAGAGTAAGAAAAAATTCGGACTCCGGAGGGCGCTATCACGTTTTTTCAGTGTTTAGGTGATTGTGTATTATGCAGTGTTTCTGATATCAACAAGATCCTCATATCATTTAATAGAGGTACTTAAAATGAACAACTTTTCCTCAAGCAGCACTTGTCTCAGTCGAATCGTTTGTTAGATATTCATCATTTTCTTTGAAACCTACTTTTGCGAACTAGTCCTAGGTTTTTTGACCGATCTGAACCGATCCAGTGCTGGAATAGTCCTTAGACACTGATTATCAATAACTATCAAAAATAAGTTGAACTTTGCACTCATTGTCGCAACACCACGGTCAAAAGTACGAAGAGGCGGTGCCACAAATATTACAATGGCTATCATTTATGATAGGAATGAGATATCAACACGAAACTTGGTACACATATGTATAGACCCAGGCCAAGGTCACATGCAAAAAATTGCAGAGATTGTCTACTAGGTGGCGCTATAACCTAAGAAAAAATAACGATAACTATAGCATATGTATACAACACATAAATATTTGTCTGACCTACTTTTTATTTTGCACATAACATCTGCTTTCAGATTCTTATAAGGGTCTTTTAGGATAATTACATATCTTAGAAAACATGCCGACCAACAGCCAGCCAGCATTAACCATGTACGAGTCCAGCGTAATGGTGTGCCATTACAACTAAACTGATGGGCCTGTTTGTCTTATGTTCTCAAGTGTCTTTGATGATTTTTGGCTCATCATTCCGGAAATATTTGCATCTAGAACAACGTGAGTTACGTTAACTGTGCCCTTGATCAATGGTTCTCAAAATTATTCCTGGAGGCCCACTGCTCTGCACATATACGAAAGTCTTCTATTTTAAACAAATCTACTTTAATCATCAGTAGAGATTTGTATGAACTGAACTGATTGTGTCAGATGAGAGAAACATACAAAATGTGCCGAGCATTGGGTCTCGAGAAACCACTTATCACTGAGTTGAAAGTACTGCTCTAGATGTTTATGTTTTATATGAAAAACAATTTTATGAATTTGCTGTACTATCTGGGCAAATATCAATATGAAACATAAAATAAAATTTTGCCGTTGTATTACTGGATTTGATGTGATGTCACATAGGGAGGTGGGCACCATTTGTAACCTGTATTCTTTATTTCATTTGTAGCTGCTGTTATGTTCCTTTTGTCCATGGGTTTGCATCTGCATGAAAATTATTATAAGATTTAATTATTTGCAGTCATTTACCTCATTAAAACTAAAAGACTTGAGGTAATCAATTCAAGCATTTTGAAATGTGACATTTTCAAAATGGGCCAGACTAAGTATATCTAACTAATTAACTAGTAATGTGAAGCTTATGACAAAATATTAACAGTTTTATTAAGATCAGACAATATATGTCTTTCCAAGACTAGGGCTGGTTGAATAAACATACAGTAGCCATTAAGTAAAGACTGTGTTTTAAGGACTAGTCTGAAGAACTAGTAGTTAGTTAGTAACTAGTAGTTAATCAGTCTTACTATTTGGATTTAAATATAATTAAAATAATTTAAATATTTTTTCACATGATACTTAAAGCAGTTATGTTCAATCATGAAGACAAAAATGTATGACTAACTTGGAATACTAGTCTTAGAGATTAATGTTACTGACCATTGGTTTAAGTGTAGTTACAGACTAAAATTAAGGCTTAAGTTTTAGTTATCTTACTTGAAAATAGCTTACACTGGCCTACCTTTAAATATATCTGGGCCATAGTTTTGTCTTAAGATGTACACCAGTAATGTTTTTTTATAAGGTTTGTTTGTAAAAAGTACCTAAATGTTTTTACATAACTAATGGCTAGTCATGCATCAATTTAAACCTGTGGGAAACAACCCTATGAAGTTATAAAGCTTCAAATGTTGTCTTAGAATTCTTCAAATCCTAAAGGCCACTTCACACTGGTCAGACAGACTCCAACAGACGCGTCTTTTGGAGTCTGTCTGACCAGTGTGAAACCCCTGTTGGAAGTTGTTGGATCAAAGTAAATGGGACTTTAGAATGTGGTTGTCTGTTGGTGTCTGTTGGTGTCTGTTGGAGTTGGTAGTTGTCTGACCAGTGTGAACTGGCCTTAAAGGTATGAAAAAATTGCTGTAAATATGTGGATCCTTAAAGAACAATAATAGGCCAACATTAGAAATAATAACTAATAATCACACATAAAGAGAATATATATTTGGTTATCAGTAGCTTTAGTATTCTAATCTATTTTCCATAACATAAACACGTCATGCTGTGTCTTATAAAGTTTTCAATAATTGTTTATAGAATTATTGCAATGAAATTGTAATGTTATGATACAATTGGTTATTTTAAATATAAATGATTTACTGAAAACTTACTCTAGCACAGCACGTGTGTGAACACAAGGCAAGGCAAGGCAAGTTTATTTGTATAGCACATTTCATACACAGAGGTCATTCAAAGTGCTTTACATAGAAATGAGAAAACAATATATATAAAAGAAAAAAGAAAATGTAAAAATAATAGATACACAATAAAATCACAATAAAAAAGATACATGAGAATTTAGAATAACAATTAAAGAAAATGAATGTGATTTTAATAAAAACAGTTTAAAATGTTAAAAAGAATAAAACAGGATTAAAAGTGGCTTGAGTTAAAGGTGCAGTCAGTGTAAAGCAGCACAGTGCTCATTCAGTAAATGCAGAGTTAAACAGATGTGTTTTTAATCTAGATTTAAAAGTTAGTATTCTAATCTATTTTCTATTTACAAACAAGTGCTTAATAGCAAATCTGACTGACATTTGCTTAATGACATCATATTTGTTATTAACTCCATTTGATATAAACAACACATCTGGATCAGTTATGTATGGACATAGCCAGTTGTTAAATATAAAAAATGTACAGCTTTAGTACTATTTTTAGGCCTACTATAATATGACAGAGGCTGTCATCTGAAATACTTGTATGTTTGCACATAATATCTATGTCAAAGAATATATATGCTCTATACGAACAATTACTTTTGTTTAAAAAAATAGTCTAAAAGATTTAAACAAGCAACCATTTAGTAAGACCTAGATCTCTATGAATTAAAATGACTGTTTCAGATGAGAGAAACATACAAAATGGGCAGAGCATGTTTGTGTATATGTTCCTTTTGTCCATAAAGATATATACGGTTTAATAACTTGCATACCTCACTTTATTTACCTAATTAAAACAGAAAGCCTTCATGGTACTCGATTAAAGGACATGAACATGAATCTGCTAAATGAAATGATATTTGTTATTGACACAATTTAATAACACCATCCACCATTCAGATAACGTATCTGGTTTTGTTTTATTAAATTGTTTCAGTTCTTACACTCAACAACAGTAAAGCCAGTGCAGTACAATTTTCTCTACACTGTATAATACAAATACAAAAACAACTTTGCAGAAGTATAGCTATCACACAGTTATTTTGAAAACGGCCCTGACGAACGGCCCCTAAAGCTTATGACAAAGCATACAAGTATTATTGAGATCAGGCAATATACTCAAATTCCTTATTGTGGTTTTTAGGTGCAATTTTCCGTTATGTCCACTAGATGGCTGTAGAGGATCAATCACTGGCTGACATTTGCACTCACAGAAAACACAGAAGATGATTACTCTTTAACTAAGGCTATGTTTACACGTGGGCGGTTATTTTCATAAACGGACATTTCAACCTCTCCGGTTTCAAAAATAATATCGTGCACACATGTCAGTTTTCAGAAGAGTGTTTATTTACACATACCCGTGCATATTTGCCGTCAAGAGATGCTCATGCCCACGTAAGCCAATCACCGGCAGCGCTGGTGGTGACGTGAACTGGTTCTTCATGTTGGAGGGAGGAGTTGTTGCAGTAGGTGATTGATGACGTCAACGTACAGCGAGAGCGAGTTGAGGAATCACACGTAGAGGTCTAATTTCGAATCGCTCTCGCGGTACTTTGACATCATCTGTTGCAGCGCCGCATGAAGTCAAACACGCGTAAAATTGCTGACCTCAGAGCACTCGTCTCTGCTCCTCGACATAATGGAGCAGCTGTATTTGCAAATACAAACACACGAAACGAGTTTGCACGATCATAAATGTGATCTTGGAAGCGTTCAGAGTAGCAGTCACATGTAAACATGGGTCTCACTTTTGACGTAGATGCGAGCTCTGGCGCATACTCTGTGACGTTGCCTGCTTAAACATCCGTTTGTCTCACTTTACATGCAACCGTGAAACCGAAGATTTTCAAGATCTCCACTCTGGCCGGAGTTCTTAGAAACAATCGGTTTCACAGGCGAGTTCTCCGTTTGCGTGTAAACGAGGGGCACAAACGAAGGTAAATCTCTCAGTTTTTAAAAATAACCATGTACGTGTAAACAGAGCTTAAGTCTACTATTAATAGAACTCTGTACACATTTAAAGGTGCAGTGTGTAATTTTTAGAAGGATCTCTTGACGAAAATGCAAAATGATATACAAAACTATATTATCAGGGGTGTATAAAGACCTTTCATAATGAACCGGTATGTGTTTATTACCTTAGAACGAGACCTTTTTATCTACATTCACTGAGGGTCCCCTTACATAGAAGTCACCATTTTGTGTCGCTATTTTTCTACAGAAGCCCTTAACGGACACATTTTTT
Organism: Paramisgurnus dabryanus; assembly: GCF_030506205.2. NCBI lineage: Eukaryota > Metazoa > Chordata > Actinopteri > Cypriniformes > Cobitidae > Paramisgurnus > Paramisgurnus dabryanus. Next base: position 40,189,267 of record NC_133343.1, on the reverse strand, counting down.
TACTAAGTTGTCTCCGACGATGACATGTTTGTCTGGTGGCGGCTACTGTAGCTTCTCTATGTGTTTCAAAAGCGAGGGGTGAGCAGTGGACTAAGCCATTGGTTGCAATTCGTGACCTCACCACTAGGTGCCGCTAAAATGTACACACTGCACCTTTAACTTCATGATTTTACTGTTATAATATTAAAATCACATTTAGTAAAAGACTACCACTTCAATTGTTCTGAGTTATCAGTTTTAACACTCATGTCATTTTATGATAGCTGTGAAACGTGAACATAATTTTGGAGGCACTTACACGACATTTGCAGTAAGAATTATAGATTTTTTGTTTTTTATAAAAAAACTACATACCAAATGAGTGTATAACCATGACAATATTATATATGTCTTGTTCTTTAACAGTCTTGTTTCTCCTTTCTCAGGTAAACGTGTGTGTACAATATACAATGCAGAATATCTATATGGCCATGTCCTTAAACGTCTTGTGATCTAAATGGCTTGAACCCCGATAATCGCTGCTAGCAGCTATATTTTTTATTATTTTTCTTCTGCCGTAAAACGGATCGTGCAGACCAAACCGTAAGGCCTAGAGACTTGAGACTTGGCCAAATGGTAGGTCTCATTCGTGCGCGAAGATGACAGAGTGTCATCCCAATCGGCCTATGGGGGGCGCTACAGCGATGGCAAACGCGTTGATGCTCATAACTTCGACAATTCTTGTCCAAATGTCAAGTGTCTTATATTCCTGGATTCCTTGCGTCAAGACGAACAAAATGTATATCTCCGATTTCATTTCCGTCATTAAAAACTTTCTGCTATTTTTGATTTTGTCGAAAAAAATAAAAACGAACTAGTCCTAGGTTTTTCGCTCGATCGGAATCGTTTCGGTGCTAAAATGTTCCTTGGAGTTCGAATATCAATAATTATTGAAAAAAAGTTGAACTTTCGACTCACGGTCGACATGCCACGCCCAAACGTCTGAAGTGTGCGCAGCCACTAGGGATTTATTGGATATAACTGCGGACAGGAATGAAGTATTAACACGACACTTGGTACTTGTGATGACAGTCATGGCCTGAGGTGGCATGCGTCGTTTCGTCACAGCGCCACCTAGTGGTCAGACGAATCATTTAAACGCTTATAACTTAGGCTGAGTTTAACATATTTTCATGCAACTTTTTTCTTTGGAGTCCTGAGTTGTTGCCGAGTCCAACGATACCAAGCATGCCAGGTTTTGCTTTACGGTTGGTTCTGCACAGGAAAATAGCGCTTAAAAAACACGCGCGAATAACTCCGCGAGGGTTATTCCGATCGACTCGAAACGACCATAGGAAGAACATTGTATTACCTTCTGAACAAAAAGTTCTATTGGCGTTATGTTAAAATTTTCATCAGAAATGGCCGAAAATTGCAAAAAACGAAAAATTACCTCAAAATTTTGTGTTTTTACACATAAATGGTTATAACTCCGCAACGAAATGATATTTTTTCACCAGATTTGATACGCTGATGTCTGAGCACAGTCTGAGGCAATACAAAAAAAAAATGGTATGCCTGCACCACTAGTTGGCCTCATAATTTAACAAAACCTATGACATTGAGCAAACCCTATGGTCAAACAACTGTTTTTTCAATAAACTAAAGTGTACAGCCATGATACTAGCTAGATGTAACACAGTCATGACCTGAGATTCCATGCACGAGTTTGTCATAGCGCCACCTAGTGGTAATTTGTTATTTTCACTTAAAAATACTGTAACCTTACATTTAAAATCATGAGTCATCATGGATTATTCCTTTCATGGCTTTGAGTATAATCATTGATGGATTGCAAGTCACTCCCTAGCAACCAATGAGAATACCCTAGCAACCATTTAGCAAGCTGTATCTCTGTATCAGAACATCGTAGAGACGTGGGGTTCGGCTCTTTTGACTCATTAACCCTATTTTAACATTTTGTGACCCGAGTTTTGCCATTGCAAGCACCACAAACATTTCCTTCAGTGTTCTATTTGTCAATGTTCCGTGAGAAGAGAGGGAGACATTTAACTGAACGATAGCAATTTTTGTTAATAACTTTGAACACGTGTGTCTGGTATCTTATTTTTCATCATTTATTTTGTACAATGCAGCAAATCTACACAGCCATGCCCTTAATGGTCTTAATGTCCCAAATTGCTTGAACCCCGGTAATCGCTGCTTGCAGCTATATTTATTATTATTAGGGGTTCAAGCCCGTAGGGCTGAAACCCTATTGTATTTGTATGGATTTTTATTAGGGTTTCGAGCACGAAGTGCTGAAAACCTATTGTATTTGTCTGTTTTATTATTATTATTATTATTATTATTATTATTATTATTATTATTTTTCCGCCATAAAACGCGTCGCCCAGCACAAACCGTAAGTCGTAGAAACTTGCCAATTGGTGAACTGGTTGTATATTAGCAGGCTACTCAGATACAGTGAATCAGCCAAATCGGCCCATAGGTGGCGCTATAGCAATGCCTGACGCGTTGGGGCTCATAACTCCTAAACCGGACATCCTACACTCAAGTGTCTGGTATCATTGTAATCCCTGGCTCCAAACTTAAAAAATGTATATCTCCGATTTCATTTCCGGTATGCAAATTTTTTCGCTAATTTGCATAATATGCATTTCAAGCCAAACTGAACTAGTCCTAGGTTTTTCGCCCGATCGGAATCGTTCCAACGCAGGAGAAATCTGTGGAGTGAGTAGGTAAATAATTATCGAATAGAATGTGTAATTTCGCTTCAGTGTCACTAAGGGGCGCCAAAATTCAATACCGGAAGTAGACTATCTCCAGGAAAATGGCTATAACTCGTGAACGGTTAGAGATATCTTAACGCGGTTTGGTACACATGTGTATCAGCTCACTCCCGGGTCACAGGAAAAAATACGCGGATTTTGGCCACTAGGTGGCGCTATAATAAGCTTGAGGTCGAAAATGGCTATCACTACACAACCGTAAGCCCGATACACTTCATATTTGGTATGGTGTGTCTTTGTGCAATGTACCATGAGGGTCTAGAAGGACATTGGCGTATCTGCAAAAACATGGCCGTCATCGGCCAATGAAGTGTGAGGGCTGATTTGACAGGGTTAACGAAGGTCGATCGGAACGACACTCACTGTGCTTGTTCGTGTACTGCTCCAGAAGGTCTGTAAGAATTATGGTGTCATTTCGCCACTAGGGGGCGTAATACCGTATTTCGGTGCCTGTATCACGTGACGTTTGACATACACACACAAACATGACATCATATGATAGATCGGTTCATGACGAAAAACTTTGCCTCTTGAAGCGTTGCTGTCAATCAAACGGTTCGTTAGTTATTGGCGATAACGTTCAAATCTACTTTTGCGAACTAGTCCTAGGTTTTTCATCCGATCTGAACCTAACGAAAGCTGATTGATTCTGTGGAGTGAGAATATGAATAATTATCGAAAAAAAGTTGAAATTTGTATTCAAACACGGAAGGAGTGGCCAAAAACCGAACTGGGCGGAGCTTAAAACATTTAAACGGCCATAACTCGAGAGGCGTTTGAGATATCATCATGGGGCTTGAATCATATGTGTAGGCCATCGGTCTAAGGTCGTGATATAAAAAGCTTGCTGATCGGACAATAGGTGGCGCTATACCGGGAAAGATGGCATTAAATACTGTGATTATCCAACGGTTACACTTTATAAGCCTATAACTCTATCTGTGATCAACGAATTTTCATGGGAGTTGCTTTTGTATGATCCTGAACTGTTTTCGAATCCTACGATACCAAGCATGCCAGGTTTCGAATTACGGTTCGATCAGAACTACGTTTTCCCACATAAAAAACAATCACTAATAGCTTCGTAACCGTAACTCCTATCGATTCGAAAACACCATAGGAAGAACAATGCAATAGCTTCTGAACAAAAAAGTATATTGGCGTTATATTAAAATCTCCATCAGAAATGGCCGAACATTGTGAAAAACCAAAATAGTCCTATAGGTGCACGTGTGTTTAAGCATACATAGTCTGTATGAACCGTTTCTGACCATCTCTTTCGTTTTTGTGTGATGCTGGATCAGCCTAATCGACGACGTGTGACGTCTTTGACGTGCCTTAATGCTCGAAACCCGGTAAATGCTGCTTGCAGCTTTAATTATTATTATTTTTTTTATTTTTCTTCTGCCGTAAAACGGATCGTGCAGACCAAACCGTAAGGCCTAGAGACTTGAGACTAGGCCAAATGGTAGGTCTCATTCGTGCGCGAAGTTGACAGAGTGTCATCCCAATCGGCCTATGGGGGGCGCTACAGCGATGGCAAACGCGTTGATGCTCATAACTTCGACAATTCTTGTCCAAATGTCAAGTGTCTTATATTCCTGGATTCCTTGCGTCACGACGAACAAAATGTATATCTCCGATTTCATTTCCGTCATTAAAAATTTTCCGCTATTTTCAATTTTTTCGAAAAAAATAAAAACGAACTAGTCCTAGGTTTTTCGCTCGATCAGAATCGTTTTGGTGCTAAAATGTTCATTGGAGTTCGAATATCAATAATTATTGAAAAAAAGTTGAACTTTCGACTTACGGTCGACATGCCACGCCCAAACGTCTGAAGTGTGCGCAGCCACTAGGGATTTATTGGCTATAACTGCGGACAGGAATGAAGTATCAACACGACACCTGGTACTTGTGATGACAGTCATGGCCTGAGGTGGCATGCGTCGTTTCGTCACAGCGCCACCTAGTGGTCAGACGAATCATTTAAACGCTTATAACTTAGGCTGAGTTTAACGTATTTTCATGCAACTTTTTTCCTTGGAGTCCTGAATTGTTGCCGAGTCCAACGATACCAAGCATGCCAGGTTTTGCTTTACGGTTGGTTCTGCACAGGAAAATAGCGCTTAAAAAACATGTGCAAATAACTCCGCGAGGGTTATTCTGATCGACTCGAAACGACCATAGGAAGAACATTGTATTACCTTCTGAACAAAAAGTTCTATTGGCGTTATGTTAAAATTTCCATCAGAAATGGCCGAAAATTGCAAAAAACGAAAAATTACCTCAAAATTTTGTGTTTTTACACATAAATGGTTATAACTCCGCAACGAAATGATATTTTTTCACCAGATTTGATACGCTGATGTCTGAGCACAGTCTGAGGCAATACAAAAAAAATGGTATGCCTGCACCACTAGTTGGCCTCATAATTGAACAAAACCTTTGACATTGAGCAAGCCCAATGGTCATAAAACTGTTTTTTCACTAAACCAAAGTGTATAGCCATGATACTAGCTCAATGTAACACAGTCATGACCTGAGATTCCATGCACAAGTTTGTCATAGCGCCACCTAGTGGTAATTTGTTATTTTCACTTAAAAATACTGTAACCTTACATTTAAAATCATGAGTCATCATGGATTATTCCTTTCATGACTTTGAGTATAATCATTGGTGGATTGCAAGTCACTCCCTAGCAACCAATGAGCATACCCTAGCAACCATTTAGCAAGAGCTGTATCTCTGTATCAGAACATCGTAGAGACATGGGGTTCAGTTCTTTGACTCATTAACACTATTTTAACATTTTGTGACCCGAGTTTTGCCAATGCAAGCACCACAAACATTTCTTTCAGTGTTCCATTTGTCAATGTTCCGTGAGAAGAGAGGGAGACATTTCACTAAATGATAGCACTTTTTTGCTGATAAATTTGAACACGTGTGTCTGGTATCTTATTTTTCATCATTTATTATTTATTCATCATCTACACAGCCATGCCCTTAAAGGTCTTAATGTCCCAAATCACTTGAACCCCGGTAATCGCTGCTTGCAGCTATATTTATTAGGGTTTCGAGCACGAAGTGCTGAAAACCTATTGTATTTGTCTGTTTTATTATTATTATTATTATTATTATTATTTTTCCGCCATAAAACGCGTCGCCCAGCACAAACCGTAAGTCGTAGAAACTTGCCACTTGGTCAACTGGTTGTATATTAGCAGGCTACTCAGATACAGTGAATCAGCCAAATCGGCCCATAGGTGGCGCTATAGCAATGCCCGACGCTTTGGGGCTCATAACTCCTAAACCGGACATCCTACACTCAAGTGTTTCGTATCATTGTAATCCCTGGCTCCAAACTTAAAAATTGTATATCTCCGATTTCATTTCCGGTATGCAAATTTTTTCGCTATTTTCGATTTTGTCGAAAAAAATAAAAACGAACTAGTCCTAGGTTTTTCGCCCGATCGGAATCATTCCAGTGCTAAAATGTTCCTTGGAGTTTGAATATCAATAATTATCAAAAAAAAGTTGAACTTTCGACTCACGGTCAACATGCCACGCCCACACGTCTGAATTGTGGGCAGGCACTAGAACATTATTGGCTATAACTGGGGACAGGAATGAAGTATCAACACGACACTTGGTACTTGTGATGAGAGTCATGGCCTGAGGTTTCATGCATCGTTTCGTCACAGCGCCACCTAGTGGTCATACGAATCGAATAATGCTTATAACTTCGGCTGAGTTTAACGTATTTTCATGCGACGTTTTTCCTTGGAGTCCTGAATTGTTGCCGAGTCCAATGATACCAAGCATGCCAGGTTTTGCTTTACGGTTGGTTCTGCACAGGAAAATAGCGCTTAAAAAACATGCGCGAATAACTCCGCGAGGGTTCCTCCGATCGACTCGAAACAACCATAGGAAGAATATTGTATTACCTTCTGAACAAAAAGTTCTATTGGCATTATGTTAAAATTTCCATCAGAAATGGCCGAAAATTGCAAAAAACGAAAAATTTACTCCAAATTTTGTGTTTTTTACACATAAATGGTTATAACTCCGCAACAAAATGATATTTTTTTACCAGATTTGATACGCTGATGTCTGAGCAGAGTCTGAGGCAATACAAAAAAAATGGTATGCCTGCACCACTAGTTGGCCTCATAATTGAACAAAACCTTTGACGTTGAGCTAGCACAATGGTCATACAACAGTTTTTTCACTAAACTTAAGTGTATAGCCATGATACTAGCTAGATGTAACTAATTCATGACGTTGCATGCACAAGTTTTTCATAGCGCCACCTAGTGGTTATTTGTTATTTTGACTTAAAAATACTGCAACCTTATATCTAAAATCATGAGTCATCGTGGATTATGCCTTTCATGGCTTTGAGTATAATCATTGGTGGATTGCAATTCACTCCCAACCAATCAGAATACCCTAGCAACCATTTAGCAAGAGCTGTATCTTTGTATCAGAACATCGTAGAGATATGGGGTTCGGCTCGTTTGACTTTTTTACACTATTTTAACATTCAGTTTTGCCACTGTAAGCACCACAAACATTTCCTTCAGTGTTCTATTTGTCAATGCTTCGTGAGAAGAGAGGGAGACATTTCACTGAATGATAGCACCTTTTTTGCTGATGACTTTGAACAGGTGTGTGAGGTAGCTTATTTTTTATAATTTATTTTGTACAATTCAGCAAAACTACACAGGCATGCCCTTAAAGGTCTTAAGGTCCCAAATCGCTTGAACCCGACTCAATGGCCTTGAAATTCAACTAAACACGGCCATTTCTGAATTGTATTTTACGGTATAAATCTGAAAAACTAATTCTCGTTAACAAATTATCAGATTGACTTAACATTAAGGATGTGACATGTTTGTCCTATAGGTGCACCTGTGTGTAAGCTACATAGTCTGTCTGAACCGTTTCTGACCATCTCTTACGTTTTTCTGGATGCGATGTGGTGTATCAGCCTGGTCGACGACATCTGACATGTTGTATGTGCTTTAATGCTCGAAACCCGGTAAACGCTGCTTGCAGCTTTAATTTTTATTATTTTTCTTCTGCCGTAAAACGGATCGTGCAGACCAAACCGTAAGGCCTAGAGACTTGAGACTTGGCCAAATGGTAGGTCTCATTCGTGCGCGAAGTTGACAGAGTGTCATCCCAATCGGCCTATAGGGGGCGCTACAGCGATGGCAAATGCGTTGATGCTCATAACTTCCACAATTCTTGTCCAATTGTCAAGTGTCTTATATTCCTGGATTCCTTGCGTCAAGACGAACAAAATGTATATCTCCGATTTCATTTCCGTCATTAAAAATTTTCCGCTATTTTCGATTTTGTCGAAAAAAATAAAAACGAACTAGTCGTAGGTTTTTCGCTCGATCGGAATCGTTTCGGTGCTAAAATGTTCCTTGGAGTTCGAATATCAATAATTATTGAAAAAAAGTTGAACTTTCGACTCACGGTCGACATGCCACGCCCAAACGTCTGAAGTGTGCGCAGCCACTAGGGATTTATTGGCTATAACTGCGGACAGGAATGAAGTATTAACACGACACTTGGTATTTGTGATGACAGTCATGGCCTGAGGTGGCATGCGTCGTTTCGTCACAGCGCCACCTAGTGGTCAGACGAATCATTTAAACGCTTATAACTTAGGCTGAGTTTAACGTATTTTCATGAGACTTTTTTCCTTGGAGTCCTGAATTGTTGCCGAGTCCAACGATATCAAGCATGCCAGGTTTTGCTTTACGGTTGGTTCTGCACAGGAAAATAGCGCTTAAAAAACATGTGCGAATAACTCCGCGAGGGTTATTCTGATCGACTCGAAACGACCATAGGAAGAACATTGTATTACCTTCTGAACAAAAAGTTCTATTGGCGTTATGTTAAAATTTCCATCAGAAATGGCCGAAAATTGCAAAAAACGAAAAATTACCTCAAAATTTTGTGTTTTTACACATAAATGGTTATAACTCCGCAACGAAATGATATTTTTTCACCAGATTTGATACGCTGATGTCTGAGCACAGTCTGAGGCAATACAAAAAAAATGGTATGCCTGCACCACTAGTTGGCCTCATAATTGAACAAAACCTTTGACATTGAGCAAGCTCAATGGTCATAAAACTGTTTTTTCACTAAACCAAAGTGTATAGCCATGATACTAGCTCGATGTAACACAGTCATGACCTGAGATTCCATGCACAAGTTTGTCATAGCGCCACCTAGTGGTAATTTGTTGTTTTCACTTAAAAATACTGTAACCTTACATTTAAAATCATGAGTCATCATGGATTATTCCTTTCATGACTTTGAGTATAATCATTGGTGGATTGCAAGTCACTCCCTAGCAACCAATGAGCACACCCTAGCAACCATTTAGCAAGAGCTGTATCTCTGTATCAGAACATCGTAGAGACATGGGGTTCAGTTCTTTTGACTCATTAACACTATTTTAACAATTTGTGACCCGAGTTTTGCCAATGCAAGCACCACAAACATTTCTTTCAGTGTTCCATTTGTCAATGTTCCGTGAGAAGAGAGGGAGACATTTCACTAAATGATAGCACTTTTTTGCTGATAACTTTGAACACGTGTGTCTGGTATCCTATTTTTCATCATTTATTATTTATTCATCATCTACACAGCCATGCCCTTAAAGGTCTTAATGTCCCAAATCGCTTGAACCCCGGTAATCGCTGCTTGCAGCTATATTTAGGGGTTCAAGCCCGAAGGGCTGAAACCCTATTGTATTTGTACTGATTTTTATTATTAGGGGTTCAAGCCCGTAGGGCTGAAACCCTATTGTAATTGCTCAGATTTTTATTATTATTAGTTATTATTATTATTTTGCCGTAAAACGGAACGTGCAGACCAAACCGTAAGGCCTAGAGACTTCAAACTTGGCCAAATGGTAGGACCCAATTTGGGGAGAGGTTGATAGAGTATCAACCCGATTGGCCTATAGGTGGCGCTATAGCGATAACAAACGCGTTGATGCTCATAACTTCCACAAATCTTAGCCAAATGTCAAGTGTCTTATATCAATGGAATCCTTGCGTCAAGTCGAACAAAACGTATATCTCCGATTTTATTTCCGTCATGAAAATTTTTTCGCTATTTTCGATTTTGTCGAAAAAAATAAAAACGAACTCGTCCTAGGTTTTTCATCCGATCGGAACCGTTCCAGTGCCATAATATTCCTTGGAGTGTGATTATCAAAAGTTATCAAAAAAAATGTGAACTTTCGACTCACCGTCGTCAAGCCACGCCTAAACGCCCCCAATGGGCGGAGCCTCTTGGAATTAAATGGCTATAACTTAGGAATGGAAGGAGGTATTGACACCAAATTTGGTACACATATACAGGGGACTATTCTGAGGTCAGGTGCGAAAAATTGCGCCGCTTGACAACTAGCTGGCGCTATAACACCACCTCAAATTTGAAGAGCTGTAACTACAGAAATATGGGACCGATCAACTTGACATTTGGCACGTGTGCTCCTGGTCTGGGGTACTATCTATGTTTAAAAGGAATTTTGCGTAACTCAAAAAACATGGCCGCCATTGGCCAATCAAGAAAAAACAGCTATTAGACAGGGTTAACGGAGGCCGATCGAAATGAAACGCGGTGGGCCTGTTTGTCTCTTGGCCATGAAGGTCTGTACAGAGTAAGAAAAAATTCGGCCTCTGGGGGGCGCTATCACGTTTTTTCAGTGTTTAAGTGATTGTGTATTATGCAGTGTTTCAGATATCAACAAGATCCTCATATCATTTAATAGAGGTACTTAAAATGAACAACTTTTCCTCAAGCAGCACTTGTCTCAGTCGAATCGTTTGTTAGATATTCATCATTTTCTTTTAAACCTACTTTTGCGAACTAGTCCTAGGTTTTTTGACCGATCTGAACCGATTCAGTGCTGGAATATTCCTTAGATACTGAATATCAATAACTATCAAAAAAAGTTGAACTTTGCAGTCATCGTCGCAACACTACGGTCAAAAGTACGAAGAGGCGGTGCCACAAATACTACAATGGCTATCATTTATGATAGGAATGAGATATTAACACGAAACTTGGTACACATATGTATAGACCTAGGCCGAGGTCACATGCAAAAAATTGCAGAGATTGTCCACTAGGTGGCGCTATAACCTAAGAACAAAGAACGATGACTATCGCATATGTATACAACACATAAATATTTGTCTGACCTACTTGTTATTTTACACATAACATCTGCTTTCAGATTCTTATAAGGGTCTTTTAGGATAATTACATATCTTAGAAAACATGCCGACCAACAGCCACCCAGCATTAACCATGTACGAGTCCAGCGTAATGGTGTGCCATTACAACTAAACTGATGGGCCTGTTTGTCTTATGTTCTCAAGTGTCTTTGATGATTTTTGGCTCATCATTCCGGAAATATTTGCATCTAGAACAACGGGAGTTACGTTAACTGTGCCCTAGATCAATGGTTCTCAAAATTATTCCTGGAGGCCCACTGCTCTGCACATATACGAAAGTCTTCTATTTTAAACAAATCTACTTTAATCATCAGTAGAGATTTGTATGAACTGAACTGATTGTGTCAGATGAGAGAAACATCTAAAATGTTCCGAGCATTGGGTCTTGAGAAACCAATGCGGTTCACTGAGTTGAAAGTACTGCTCTAGATGTTTATGTTTATATGAAAAACAATTTTATGAATTTGCTGTACTATCTGGGCAAATATCAATATGAAACATAAAATAAAATTTTGTCGTTGTATTACTGGATTTGATGTGATGTCACATAGTGAGGTGGGCACCATTTGTAACCTGTATTCTTTATTTCATTTGTAGCTGCTGTTATGTTCCTTTTGTCCATGGGTTTGCATCTGCATGAAAATTATTATAAGATTTAATGATTTGCAGTCATTTACCTCATTAAACCCAAAAGACTTGAGGTAATCAATTCAAGCATTTTGAAATGTGACATTTTCAAAATGGGCCAGACTAAGTATATCTAACTAATTAACTAGTAATGTGAAGCTTATGACAAAATATTAACAGTTTTATTAAGATCAGACAATATATGTCTTTCCAAGACTAGGGCTGGTTGAATAAACATACAGTAGCCATTAAGTAAAGACTGTGTTTTAAGGACTAGTCTGAAGAACTAGTAGTTAGTTAGGGCTAATCAGTCTTACTATTTGGATTTAAATATAATTTAAATAATTTAAATATTTTTTTCATATGATACTTAAAGCAGTTATGTTTAATCATGAAGACAAAAATGTATGACTAACTTTGAATACTAGTCTTAGAGATTCATGTTACTGACCATTGGTTTATGTGTAGTTACAGACTAAAATTAAGGCTTAAGTTTTAGTTATCTTACTTGAAAATAGCTTACACTGGCCTACCTTTAAATATATCTGGGCCATAGTTTTGTCTTAAGATGTACACCAGTAATGTTTTTTATAAGGTTTGTTTGTAAAAAGTACCTAAATGTTTTTACATAACTAATGGCTAGTCATGCATCAATTTAAACCTGTGGGAAACAACCCTATGAAGTTATAAAGCTTCAAATGTTGTCTTAGAATTCTTCAAATCCTAAAGGTCACTTCACACTGGTCAGACAGACTCCAACAGACGCGTCTGTTGGAGTCTGTCTGACCAGTGTGAAACCCCTGTTGGAAGTTGTTGGATCAAAGTAAATGAGACTTTAGAATGTGGTTGTCTGTTGGTGTCTGTTGGAGTTGGTAGTTGTCTGACCAGTGTGAACTGGCCTTAAAGGTATGAAAAAGATTGCTGTAAATATGTGGATCCTTAAAGAACAATAATAGGCCAACATTAGAAATAATAACTAATAATCACACATAAAGAGAATAAATATTTGGTTATCAGTAGCTTTAGTATTCTAATCTATTTTCCATAACATAAACACGTCATGCTGTGTCTTATAAAGTTTTCAATAATTGTTTATAGAATTATTGCAATGAAATTGTAATGTTATGATACACTTGGTTATTTTAAATATAAATGTTTACTGAAAACTTACTCTAGCACAGCACGTGTGTGAACACAAGGCAAGGCAAGGCAAGGCAAGTTTATTTGTATAGCACATTTCATACACAGAGGTCATTCAAAGTGCTTTACATAGAAATGAGAAAACAATATATAAAAGAGAAAAAAGAAAATTTAAAAATAATAGATACACAATAAAATCACAATAAAAAAAGATACATGAGAATTTTGAATAACAATTAAAGAAAATGAATGTGATTTTAATAAAAACAGTTTAAAATGTTAAACAGAATAAAACAGGAGTAATAGTGGCTTGAGTTAAAGGTGCAGTCAGTGTAAAGCAGCACAGTGCTCATTCAGTAAATGCAGAGTTAAACAGATGTGTTTTTAATCTAGATTTAAAAGTTAGTATTCTAATCTATTTTCTATTTTCTATTTACAAATAAGTGCTTAATAGCAAATCTGACTGACATTTGCTTAATGACATCATATTTGTTATTAACTCCATTTGATATAAACAACACATCTGGATCAGTTATGTATGGACATAGCCAGTTGTTAAATATAAAAAATGTACAGCTTTAGTACTATTTTTAGGCCTACTATAATATGACAGAGGCTGTCATCTGAAAAACTTGTATGTTTGCACATCATATCTATGTCAAAGAATATATATGTTCTATAAGAACAATTACTTTTGTTTAAAAAAATAGTCTAAAAGATTTAAACAAGCAACCATTTAGTAAGACCTAGATCTCTATGAATTAAAATGACTGTTTCAGATGAGAGAAACATACAAAATGTGCAGAGCATGTTTGTGTATATGTTCCTTTTGTCCATAAAGATATATTCGGTTTAATAACTTGCATACCTCACTTTATTTACCTAATGAAAACAGAAAGCCTTCATGGTACTCGATTAAAGGACATGAACATGAATCTGCTAAATGAAATGATATTTGTTATTGACACGATTTAATAACACCATCCACCATTCAGATAACGTATCTGGTTTTGTTTTATTAAATTGTTTCAGTTCTTACACTCAACAACAGTAAAGCCAGTGCAGTACAATTTTCTCTACACTGTATAATACAAATACAAAAACAACTTTGCAGAAGTATAGCTATCACACAGTCATTTTGAAAACGGCCCTGACGAACGGCCCCTAAAGCTTATGACAAAGCATACAAGTATTATTGAGATCTGGCAATATACTCAAATTCCTTATTGTGGTTTTTAGGTGCAATTTTCCGTTATGTCCACTAGATGGCTGTAGAGGATCAATCACTGGCTGACATTTGGACTCACAGAAAACCCAGAAGATGATTACTCTTTAACTAAGTCTACTATTAATAGAACTCTGTACACATTTAAAGGTGCAGTGTGTAATTTTTAGAAGGATCTCTTGACGAAAATGCAAAATTATATACAAAACTATATTATCAGGGGTGTATAAAGACCTTTCATAATGAACCGGTATGTGTTTATTACCTTAGAACGAGACCTTTTTATCTACATACACTGAGGGTCCCCTTACAAGTCACCATTTTGTGCCGCCATTTTTCTACAGAAGCCCTTAACGGACAAATTTTTTTACTAAGTTGTTTCCAACGATGACATGTTTGTCTGGTGGCGGCTACTGTAGCTTCTCTATGTGTTTCAAAAGCAAGGGGTGAGCAGTGGACTAAGCCATTGGTTGCAATTCGTGACCTCACCACTAGGTGCCGCTAAAATGTACACACTGCACCTTTAACTTCATGATTTTACTGTTATAATATTAAAATCACATTTAGTGAAAGACTACCACTTCAATTGTTCTGAGTTATCAGTTTTAACACTCATGTCATTTTATGATAGCTGTGAAACGTGAACATAATTTTGGAGGCACTTACACGACATTTGCAGTAAGAATTATATATTTTTTGTTTTTTATAAAAAAAAACTACATACCAAATGAGTGTATAACCATGTCAATATTAAGTCTTGTTCTTTAACAGTCTTGTTTCTCCTTTCTCAGGTAAACGTGTGTGTGTACAATATACAATGCAGAATATCTATATGGCCATGTCCTTAAACGTCTTGTGATCTAAATGGCTTGAACCCCGATAATCGCTGCTAGCAGCTATATTTTATTATTACAGTGCATTGAAAATGCGCTGTACTGTTCTTACTGGGCTTTTTATTATTATTATTATTATTATTATTATTCTTCCAACCAAATTTCCGCAATTAATACGGCTCGAACCGGTTAACTTAGAAACTTCATTCAAACTCTCAAACGTGCGGACTATTCGGGAATAGTGTGCTATGACTTTTATAAGCGATCGGGGGTACGGTCTTCGCCCCAGGGGCGAAAAAGCAGCCGAAAAATTCCATAGACTTAACATTGGGACAAACTTTGACGAGTCGTAGCTCAGACCTAGGATTTCACAGAAACTTGTGACTTGCCACATTTGAAGAGGCTGGCAGGCTCTGTAAGAACATACCTCACAATGGGGTGTAAGCTGTACCCCTGGGGTGTAAGAGGTCCCCAAATTTCCCCATAGACTTATAATGGGGCAGGAATCATGCCCATATAAGGAACTAAAAACGTCCCGGATGGGATATCTTTGCAGCGCAGTGTCATAGAGACATGGGGGTGGGCTCATTTTACTCAGGCATCCAATCAGTCCCTTAGGATCCTTATTGAGCTATCAAGCCACGCCCCTAGCAACCATTTTGGGCACCCTAGCAACATCTCCCATAGACTGCCATTATAAAATGCCCAGATGGATATCTTTGCAGCACAGTGTCACAGAGACATGGGGGTGGGCTCATTTTACTCAGGCATCCAATCAGTCTCTCACCATCCTTATTGAGGTATTAAGCCACGCCCCTAGCAACCAAATATGAGCAGCCTAGCAACATAATAAACAAAGCCTTATATCTCTGGATCCGGACATCATAGAGACATGGGGGTTGGGTCTTTGGGTCATATTAGCTTCATGCTTGCTTCATGCTAAGTCATGCTAGCTTCGTGCTAGTTTCATGCTAGCTTTATGCTAATTTTATAATAAATCTTGCTAACTTAATGTTAAATCATGTTAGCTTCATGTTAAATCTTGTTAGCTTCATGCTAAATCATGCTAGCTTCATGCTAATCATGCTAGCATCATCTTAATCATGCTAGCATCATGCTAATAATGCTAGGATCATGCTAATTTCATGCTTAATTCATGCTAACTTCATGGTAATCATGCTAGCATCATGCTAGCTTCATGAAAATTATGCTAGCTTCATGCTAATCATGATAACATCATGCTAGCTTCATGCTAATCATGCTAGCTTCATGCTAGCTTCATGCTAATCATGCTAGCATCATGCTAGCTTCATGCTAGCTTCATGCTAATCATGCTAGCATCATGCTAGCTTCATGCTAGTCATGCTAGCTTCATGCTAGCTTCATGTTAATCATGCTAACATCATGTTAATCATGCTAGCATCATGTTAGCTTCATGCTAATCATGCTAGCTTCGTGTTTATCATGATAACATCGTGCTAGCTTCATGCTAATCATGCTAGCATCGTGCTAGCTTCATGCTAATCATGCTAGCATCGTGCTAGCTTCATGCTAATCATGCTAACATCGTGCTAGCTTCATGCTAGCATCATGCTAATCATGCTAGCATCATGCTAATCATGTTAGCATCATGCTAACTTCATGCTAATCATGCTAACATCATGCTAATCATGCTAGCATCATGTTAGCTTCATGCTAATCATGCTAGCATCATGCTAGCTTCATGCTTATCATGCTAGCTTCATGCTAGCTTCATGCTTATCATGCTAGCTTCATGCTAGCTTCATGCTAATCATGCTAGCATCATGCTAGCTTCATGCTAGTCATGCTAGCATCATGCTAGCTTCATGCTAGTCATGCTAGCTTCATGCTAGCTTCATGCTAACATCATGCTAACGTCATGCTGAATCATGCTAATCATGCTAGCATCATATTTCATCATGATAACTTTTTTAAATCATGCTAGCTTCACACTAAAACATGTCAACAGCCAGGTAAACTACTAGACTAAATTTCTTTTACATTTCTGTCAATCAACTTTTTGCATTTTCATGCACTGGTAATTCCTTGGGAATTGCATATCTAGTTCTTTTTATTATTTTTCTTCTGCCGTAAAACGGATCGTGCAGACCAAACCGTAAGGCCTAGAGACTTGAGACTTGGCCAAGTGGTAGGTCTCATTCGTGCGCGAAGTTGACAGAGTGTCATCCCAATCGGCCTATGGGGGGCGCTACAGCAATGGCAAACGCGTTGATGCTCATAACTTCGACAATTCTTGTCCAAATGTCAAGTGTCTTATATTCCTGGATTCCTTGCGTCAAGACGAACAAAATGTATATCTCCGATTTAATTTCCGTCATTAAAAATTTTCCGCTATTTTCGATTTTGTCGAAAAAAATAAAAACGAACTAGTCCTAGGTTTTTCACTCGATCAGAATCGTTTCGGTGTTAAAATGTTCCTTGGAGTTCGAATATCAATAATTATTGAAAAAAAGTTGAACTTTCGACTCACAGTCGACATGCCACGCCCAAACGTCTGAAGTGTGCACAGCCACTAGGGATTTATTGGCTATAACTGCGGACAGAAATGAAGTATCAACACGACACTTGGTACTTGTGATGACAGTCATGGCCTGAGGTGGCATGCGTCGTTTCGTCACAGCGCCACCTAGTGGTCAGATGAATCATTTAAACGCTTATAACTTAGGCTGAGTTTAACGTATTTTCATGCAACTTTTTTCCTTGGAGTCCTGAATTATTGCCGAGTCCAACGATACCAAGCATGCCAGGTTTTGCTTTACGGTTGGTTCTGCACAGGAAAATAGCACTTAAAAAACATGCGCGAATAACTCCGCGAGGGTTATTCCGATCGACTCGAAACGACCATAGGAAGAACATTGTATTACCTTCTGAACAAAAAGTTCTATTGGCGTTATTTAAAAATTTCCATCAGAAATGGCCGAAAATTACAAAAAACGAAAAATTACCTCAAAATTTTGTGTTTTTACACATAAATGGTTATAACTCCACAACGAAATGATATTTTTTCACCAGATTTGATACGCTGATGTCTGAGCACAAGCTGAGGCAATACAAAAAAAATGGTATGCCTGCACCACTAGTTGGCCTCATAATTTAACAAAACCTATGACATTGAGCAAACCCAATGGTCATACAACTGTTTTTTCAATAAACTAAAGTGTACAGCCATGATACTAGCTAGATGTAACACAGTCATGACCTGAGATTACATGCACGACTTTGTCATAGCGCCACCTAGTGGTAATTTGTTATTTTCACTTAAAAATACTGTAACCATACATTTAAAATCATGAGTCATCATGGATTATTCCTTTCAT
This sequence comes from Paramisgurnus dabryanus, assembly GCF_030506205.2. Taxonomy (NCBI): domain Eukaryota; kingdom Metazoa; phylum Chordata; class Actinopteri; order Cypriniformes; family Cobitidae; genus Paramisgurnus; species Paramisgurnus dabryanus. Next base: position 40,171,014 of record NC_133343.1, on the reverse strand, counting down.
GCTTTGAGTATAATCATTGGTGGATTGCAAGTCACTCCCTAGCAACCAATGAGAATACCCTAGCAACCACTTAGCAAGAGCTGTATCTCTGTATCAGAACATCGAAGAGACATGGGGTTCAGCTCTTTTGACTCATAAACAGTATTTGTCAATGTCCTGTGAGAAGAGAGGGAGACATTTCACTGAATGATAGCACTTTTTTGCTGATATTTTTGAACACGTGTGTCTAGTATCTTATTTTGCATCATTTATTATTTATTCATCATCTACACAGCCATGCCCTTAAAGGTGTTAATGTCCCAAATCGCTTGAACCCCGGTAATCGCTGCTTGCAGCTATATTTAGGGGTTCAAGCCCGTAGGGCTGAAACCCTATTGTAATTGTTAAGATTTTTATTAGGGGTTCAAGCACGAAGTGCTGAAACCCTATTGTAATTGCCAAGGTTTTTATTAGGGGTTCAAGCCCGTAGGGCTGAAACCCTATTGTAATTGCTCAGATTTTTATTATTAGGGGTTCAAGCCCGAAGGGCTGAAACCCTATTGTATTTGTATGGATTTTTATTAGGGGTTCAAGCCCGTAGGGCTGAAACCCTATTGTATTTGTATGGATTTTTATTATTCTAGTTATTATTTTTCTTCTGCCGTAGAACGGATCGTGCAGACCAAACCGTAAGGCCTAGAGACTTGAGACTTGGCCAAATGGTAGGACCCAATTTGGGGAGAGGTTGATAGAGTATCAACCCGATTGGCCTATAGGTGGCGCTATAGCGATAACAAACGCGTTGATGCTCATAACTTCCACAAATCTTAGCCAAATGTCAAGTGTCTTATATCAATGGAATCCTTGCGTCAAGTCGAACAAAACGTATATCTCCGATTTTATTTCCGTCATGAAAATTTTTTCGCTATTTTCGATTTTGTCGAAAAAAATAAAAACGAACTCGTCCTAGGTTTTTCATCCGATCGGAACCGTTCCAGTGCCATAATATTCCTTGGAGTGTGATTATCAAAAGTTATCAAAAAAAATGTGAACTTTCGACTCACCGTCGTCAAGCCACGCCTAAACGCCCCCAATGGGCGGAGCCTCTTGGAATTAAATGGCTATAACTTAGGAATGGAAGGAGGTATTGACACCAAATTTGGTACACATATACAGGGGACTATTCTGAGGTCAGGTGCGAAAAATTGCGCCGCTTGACAACTAGCTGGCGCTATAACACCACCTCAAATTTGAAGAGCTGTAACTACAGAAATATGGGACCGATCAACTTGACATTTGGCACGTGTGCTCCTGGTCTGGGGTACTATCTATGTTTAAAAGGAATTTTGCGTAACTCAAAAAACATGGCCGCCATTGGCCAATCAAGAAAAAACAGCTATTAGACAGGGTTAACGGAGGCCGATCGAAATGAAACGCGGTGGGCCTGTTTGTCTCTTGGCCATGAAGGTCTGTACAGAGTAAGAAAAAATTCGGCCTCTGGGGGGCGCTATCACGTTTTTTCAGTGTTTAAGTGATTGTGTATTATGCAGTGTTTCAGATATCAACAAGATCCTCATATCATTTAATAGAGGTACTTAAAATGAACAACTTTTCCTCAAGCAGCACTTGTCTCAGTCGAATCGTTTGTTAGATATTCATCATTTTCTTTTAAACCTACTTTTGCGAACTAGTCCTAGGTTTTTTGACCGATCTGAACCGATTCAGTGCTGGAATATTCCTTAGATACTGAATATCAATAACTATCAAAAAAAGTTGAACTTTGCAGTCATCGTCGCAACACTACGGTCAAAAGTACGAAGAGGCGGTGCCACAAATACTACAATGGCTATCATTTATGATAGGAATGAGATATTAACACGAAACTTGGTACACATATGTATAGACCTAGGCCGAGGTCACATGCAAAAAATTGCAGAGATTGTCCACTAGGTGGCGCTATAACCTAAGAACAAAGAACGATGACTATCGCATATGTATACAACACATAAATATTTGTCTGACCTACTTGTTATTTTACACATAACATCTGCTTTCAGATTCTTATAAGGGTCTTTTAGGATAATTACATATCTTAGAAAACATGCCGACCAACAGCCACCCAGCATTAACCATGTACGAGTCCAGCGTAATGGTGTGCCATTACAACTAAACTGATGGGCCTGTTTGTCTTATGTTCTCAAGTGTCTTTGATGATTTTTGGCTCATCATTCCGGAAATATTTGCATCTAGAACAACGGGAGTTACGTTAACTGTGCCCTAGATCAATGGTTCTCAAAATTATTCCTGGAGGCCCACTGCTCTGCACATATACGAAAGTCTTCTATTTTAAACAAATCTACTTTAATCATCAGTAGAGATTTGTATGAACTGAACTGATTGTGTCAGATGAGAGAAACATCTAAAATGTTCCGAGCATTGGGTCTTGAGAAACCAATGCGGTTCACTGAGTTGAAAGTACTGCTCTAGATGTTTATGTTTATATGAAAAACAATTTTATGAATTTGCTGTACTATCTGGGCAAATATCAATATGAAACATAAAATAAAATTTTGTCGTTGTATTACTGGATTTGATGTGATGTCACATAGTGAGGTGGGCACCATTTGTAACCTGTATTCTTTATTTCATTTGTAGCTGCTGTTATGTTCCTTTTGTCCATGGGTTTGCATCTGCATGAAAATTATTATAAGATTTAATGATTTGCAGTCATTTACCTCATTAAACCCAAAAGACTTGAGGTAATCAATTCAAGCATTTTGAAATGTGACATTTTCAAAATGGGCCAGACTAAGTATATCTAACTAATTAACTAGTAATGTGAAGCTTATGACAAAATATTAACAGTTTTATTAAGATCAGACAATATATGTCTTTCCAAGACTAGGGCTGGTTGAATAAACATACAGTAGCCATTAAGTAAAGACTGTGTTTTAAGGACTAGTCTGAAGAACTAGTAGTTAGTTAGGGCTAATCAGTCTTACTATTTGGATTTAAATATAATTTAAATAATTTAAATATTTTTTTCATATGATACTTAAAGCAGTTATGTTTAATCATGAAGACAAAAATGTATGACTAACTTTGAATACTAGTCTTAGAGATTCATGTTACTGACCATTGGTTTATGTGTAGTTACAGACTAAAATTAAGGCTTAAGTTTTAGTTATCTTACTTGAAAATAGCTTACACTGGCCTACCTTTAAATATATCTGGGCCATAGTTTTGTCTTAAGATGTACACCAGTAATGTTTTTTATAAGGTTTGTTTGTAAAAAGTACCTAAATGTTTTTACATAACTAATGGCTAGTCATGCATCAATTTAAACCTGTGGGAAACAACCCTATGAAGTTATAAAGCTTCAAATGTTGTCTTAGAATTCTTCAAATCCTAAAGGTCACTTCACACTGGTCAGACAGACTCCAACAGACGCGTCTGTTGGAGTCTGTCTGACCAGTGTGAAACCCCTGTTGGAAGTTGTTGGATCAAAGTAAATGAGACTTTAGAATGTGGTTGTCTGTTGGTGTCTGTTGGAGTTGGTAGTTGTCTGACCAGTGTGAACTGGCCTTAAAGGTATGAAAAAGATTGCTGTAAATATGTGGATCCTTAAAGAACAATAATAGGCCAACATTAGAAATAATAACTAATAATCACACATAAAGAGAATAAATATTTGGTTATCAGTAGCTTTAGTATTCTAATCTATTTTCCATAACATAAACACGTCATGCTGTGTCTTATAAAGTTTTCAATAATTGTTTATAGAATTATTGCAATGAAATTGTAATGTTATGATACACTTGGTTATTTTAAATATAAATGTTTACTGAAAACTTACTCTAGCACAGCACGTGTGTGAACACAAGGCAAGGCAAGGCAAGGCAAGTTTATTTGTATAGCACATTTCATACACAGAGGTCATTCAAAGTGCTTTACATAGAAATGAGAAAACAATATATAAAAGAGAAAAAAGAAAATTTAAAAATAATAGATACACAATAAAATCACAATAAAAAAAGATACATGAGAATTTTGAATAACAATTAAAGAAAATGAATGTGATTTTAATAAAAACAGTTTAAAATGTTAAACAGAATAAAACAGGAGTAATAGTGGCTTGAGTTAAAGGTGCAGTCAGTGTAAAGCAGCACAGTGCTCATTCAGTAAATGCAGAGTTAAACAGATGTGTTTTTAATCTAGATTTAAAAGTTAGTATTCTAATCTATTTTCTATTTTCTATTTACAAATAAGTGCTTAATAGCAAATCTGACTGACATTTGCTTAATGACATCATATTTGTTATTAACTCCATTTGATATAAACAACACATCTGGATCAGTTATGTATGGACATAGCCAGTTGTTAAATATAAAAAATGTACAGCTTTAGTACTATTTTTAGGCCTACTATAATATGACAGAGGCTGTCATCTGAAAAACTTGTATGTTTGCACATCATATCTATGTCAAAGAATATATATGTTCTATAAGAACAATTACTTTTGTTTAAAAAAATAGTCTAAAAGATTTAAACAAGCAACCATTTAGTAAGACCTAGATCTCTATGAATTAAAATGACTGTTTCAGATGAGAGAAACATACAAAATGTGCAGAGCATGTTTGTGTATATGTTCCTTTTGTCCATAAAGATATATTCGGTTTAATAACTTGCATACCTCACTTTATTTACCTAATGAAAACAGAAAGCCTTCATGGTACTCGATTAAAGGACATGAACATGAATCTGCTAAATGAAATGATATTTGTTATTGACACGATTTAATAACACCATCCACCATTCAGATAACGTATCTGGTTTTGTTTTATTAAATTGTTTCAGTTCTTACACTCAACAACAGTAAAGCCAGTGCAGTACAATTTTCTCTACACTGTATAATACAAATACAAAAACAACTTTGCAGAAGTATAGCTATCACACAGTCATTTTGAAAACGGCCCTGACGAACGGCCCCTAAAGCTTATGACAAAGCATACAAGTATTATTGAGATCTGGCAATATACTCAAATTCCTTATTGTGGTTTTTAGGTGCAATTTTCCGTTATGTCCACTAGATGGCTGTAGAGGATCAATCACTGGCTGACATTTGGACTCACAGAAAACCCAGAAGATGATTACTCTTTAACTAAGTCTACTATTAATAGAACTCTGTACACATTTAAAGGTGCAGTGTGTAATTTTTAGAAGGATCTCTTGACGAAAATGCAAAATTATATACAAAACTATATTATCAGGGGTGTATAAAGACCTTTCATAATGAACCGGTATGTGTTTATTACCTTAGAACGAGACCTTTTTATCTACATACACTGAGGGTCCCCTTACAAGTCACCATTTTGTGCCGCCATTTTTCTACAGAAGCCCTTAACGGACAAATTTTTTTACTAAGTTGTTTCCAACGATGACATGTTTGTCTGGTGGCGGCTACTGTAGCTTCTCTATGTGTTTCAAAAGCAAGGGGTGAGCAGTGGACTAAGCCATTGGTTGCAATTCGTGACCTCACCACTAGGTGCCGCTAAAATGTACACACTGCACCTTTAACTTCATGATTTTACTGTTATAATATTAAAATCACATTTAGTGAAAGACTACCACTTCAATTGTTCTGAGTTATCAGTTTTAACACTCATGTCATTTTATGATAGCTGTGAAACGTGAACATAATTTTGGAGGCACTTACACGACATTTGCAGTAAGAATTATATATTTTTTGTTTTTTATAAAAAAAAACTACATACCAAATGAGTGTATAACCATGTCAATATTAAGTCTTGTTCTTTAACAGTCTTGTTTCTCCTTTCTCAGGTAAACGTGTGTGTGTACAATATACAATGCAGAATATCTATATGGCCATGTCCTTAAACGTCTTGTGATCTAAATGGCTTGAACCCCGATAATCGCTGCTAGCAGCTATATTTTATTATTACAGTGCATTGAAAATGCGCTGTACTGTTCTTACTGGGCTTTTTATTATTATTATTATTATTATTATTATTCTTCCAACCAAATTTCCGCAATTAATACGGCTCGAACCGGTTAACTTAGAAACTTCATTCAAACTCTCAAACGTGCGGACTATTCGGGAATAGTGTGCTATGACTTTTATAAGCGATCGGGGGTACGGTCTTCGCCCCAGGGGCGAAAAAGCAGCCGAAAAATTCCATAGACTTAACATTGGGACAAACTTTGACGAGTCGTAGCTCAGACCTAGGATTTCACAGAAACTTGTGACTTGCCACATTTGAAGAGGCTGGCAGGCTCTGTAAGAACATACCTCACAATGGGGTGTAAGCTGTACCCCTGGGGTGTAAGAGGTCCCCAAATTTCCCCATAGACTTATAATGGGGCAGGAATCATGCCCATATAAGGAACTAAAAACGTCCCGGATGGGATATCTTTGCAGCGCAGTGTCATAGAGACATGGGGGTGGGCTCATTTTACTCAGGCATCCAATCAGTCCCTTAGGATCCTTATTGAGCTATCAAGCCACGCCCCTAGCAACCATTTTGGGCACCCTAGCAACATCTCCCATAGACTGCCATTATAAAATGCCCAGATGGATATCTTTGCAGCACAGTGTCACAGAGACATGGGGGTGGGCTCATTTTACTCAGGCATCCAATCAGTCTCTCACCATCCTTATTGAGGTATTAAGCCACGCCCCTAGCAACCAAATATGAGCAGCCTAGCAACATAATAAACAAAGCCTTATATCTCTGGATCCGGACATCATAGAGACATGGGGGTTGGGTCTTTGGGTCATATTAGCTTCATGCTTGCTTCATGCTAAGTCATGCTAGCTTCGTGCTAGTTTCATGCTAGCTTTATGCTAATTTTATAATAAATCTTGCTAACTTAATGTTAAATCATGTTAGCTTCATGTTAAATCTTGTTAGCTTCATGCTAAATCATGCTAGCTTCATGCTAATCATGCTAGCATCATCTTAATCATGCTAGCATCATGCTAATAATGCTAGGATCATGCTAATTTCATGCTTAATTCATGCTAACTTCATGGTAATCATGCTAGCATCATGCTAGCTTCATGAAAATTATGCTAGCTTCATGCTAATCATGATAACATCATGCTAGCTTCATGCTAATCATGCTAGCTTCATGCTAGCTTCATGCTAATCATGCTAGCATCATGCTAGCTTCATGCTAGCTTCATGCTAATCATGCTAGCATCATGCTAGCTTCATGCTAGTCATGCTAGCTTCATGCTAGCTTCATGTTAATCATGCTAACATCATGTTAATCATGCTAGCATCATGTTAGCTTCATGCTAATCATGCTAGCTTCGTGTTTATCATGATAACATCGTGCTAGCTTCATGCTAATCATGCTAGCATCGTGCTAGCTTCATGCTAATCATGCTAGCATCGTGCTAGCTTCATGCTAATCATGCTAACATCGTGCTAGCTTCATGCTAGCATCATGCTAATCATGCTAGCATCATGCTAATCATGTTAGCATCATGCTAACTTCATGCTAATCATGCTAACATCATGCTAATCATGCTAGCATCATGTTAGCTTCATGCTAATCATGCTAGCATCATGCTAGCTTCATGCTTATCATGCTAGCTTCATGCTAGCTTCATGCTTATCATGCTAGCTTCATGCTAGCTTCATGCTAATCATGCTAGCATCATGCTAGCTTCATGCTAGTCATGCTAGCATCATGCTAGCTTCATGCTAGTCATGCTAGCTTCATGCTAGCTTCATGCTAACATCATGCTAACGTCATGCTGAATCATGCTAATCATGCTAGCATCATATTTCATCATGATAACTTTTTTAAATCATGCTAGCTTCACACTAAAACATGTCAACAGCCAGGTAAACTACTAGACTAAATTTCTTTTACATTTCTGTCAATCAACTTTTTGCATTTTCATGCACTGGTAATTCCTTGGGAATTGCATATCTAGTTCTTTTTATTATTTTTCTTCTGCCGTAAAACGGATCGTGCAGACCAAACCGTAAGGCCTAGAGACTTGAGACTTGGCCAAGTGGTAGGTCTCATTCGTGCGCGAAGTTGACAGAGTGTCATCCCAATCGGCCTATGGGGGGCGCTACAGCAATGGCAAACGCGTTGATGCTCATAACTTCGACAATTCTTGTCCAAATGTCAAGTGTCTTATATTCCTGGATTCCTTGCGTCAAGACGAACAAAATGTATATCTCCGATTTAATTTCCGTCATTAAAAATTTTCCGCTATTTTCGATTTTGTCGAAAAAAATAAAAACGAACTAGTCCTAGGTTTTTCACTCGATCAGAATCGTTTCGGTGTTAAAATGTTCCTTGGAGTTCGAATATCAATAATTATTGAAAAAAAGTTGAACTTTCGACTCACAGTCGACATGCCACGCCCAAACGTCTGAAGTGTGCACAGCCACTAGGGATTTATTGGCTATAACTGCGGACAGAAATGAAGTATCAACACGACACTTGGTACTTGTGATGACAGTCATGGCCTGAGGTGGCATGCGTCGTTTCGTCACAGCGCCACCTAGTGGTCAGATGAATCATTTAAACGCTTATAACTTAGGCTGAGTTTAACGTATTTTCATGCAACTTTTTTCCTTGGAGTCCTGAATTATTGCCGAGTCCAACGATACCAAGCATGCCAGGTTTTGCTTTACGGTTGGTTCTGCACAGGAAAATAGCACTTAAAAAACATGCGCGAATAACTCCGCGAGGGTTATTCCGATCGACTCGAAACGACCATAGGAAGAACATTGTATTACCTTCTGAACAAAAAGTTCTATTGGCGTTATTTAAAAATTTCCATCAGAAATGGCCGAAAATTACAAAAAACGAAAAATTACCTCAAAATTTTGTGTTTTTACACATAAATGGTTATAACTCCACAACGAAATGATATTTTTTCACCAGATTTGATACGCTGATGTCTGAGCACAAGCTGAGGCAATACAAAAAAAATGGTATGCCTGCACCACTAGTTGGCCTCATAATTTAACAAAACCTATGACATTGAGCAAACCCAATGGTCATACAACTGTTTTTTCAATAAACTAAAGTGTACAGCCATGATACTAGCTAGATGTAACACAGTCATGACCTGAGATTACATGCACGACTTTGTCATAGCGCCACCTAGTGGTAATTTGTTATTTTCACTTAAAAATACTGTAACCATACATTTAAAATCATGAGTCATCATGGATTATTCCTTTCATGCTTTGAGTATAATCATTGGTGGATTGCAAGTCACTCCCTAGCAACCAATGAGAATACCCTAGCAACCACTTAGCAAGAGCTGTATCTCTGTATCAGAACATCGAAGAGACATGGGGTTCAGCTCTTTTGACTCATAAACAGTATTTGTCAATGTCCTGTGAGAAGAGAGGGAGACATTTCACTGAATGATAGCACTTTTTTGCTGATATTTTTGAACACGTGTGTCTAGTATCTTATTTTGCATCATTTATTATTTATTCATCATCTACACAGCCATGCCCTTAAAGGTGTTAATGTCCCAAATCGCTTGAACCCCGGTAATCGCTGCTTGCAGCTATATTTAGGGGTTCAAGCCCGTAGGGCTGAAACCCTATTGTAATTGTTAAGATTTTTATTAGGGGTTCAAGCACGAAGTGCTGAAACCCTATTGTAATTGCCAAGGTTTTTATTAGGGGTTCAAGCCCGTAGGGCTGAAACCCTATTGTAATTGCTCAGATTTTTATTATTAGGGGTTCAAGCCCGAAGGGCTGAAACCCTATTGTATTTGTATGGATTTTTATTAGGGGTTCAAGCCCGTAGGGCTGAAACCCTATTGTATTTGTATGGATTTTTATTATTCTAGTTATTATTTTTCTTCTGCCGTAGAACGGATCGTGCAGACCAAACCGTAAGGCCTAGAGACTTGAGACTTGGCCAAATGGTAGGACCCAATTTGGGGAGAGGTTGATAGAGTATCAACCCGATTGGCCTATAGGTGGCGCTATAGCGATAACAAACGCGTTGATGCTCATAACTCCCAGAGTTCTTGTCCAAATGTCAAGTGTCTTATATCCCTGGATTCCTTGCGTCAAGACGAACAAAACGTATATCTCCGATTTCATTTCCGTCATGAAAATTTTTTCGCTATTTTCGATTTTGTCGAAAAAAATAAAAACGAACTAGTCCTAGGTTTTTTGTCCGATCGGAACCGTTCCAGTGCTGTAATATTCCTTGGAGTGTGAATATGAAAAGTTATCAAAAAAAAGTTGAACTTTATACTCGTCGTCGTCAAGCCACGCCCAAACGCCCCCAATGGGCGGAGCCTCTTGGACTTCAATGGCTGTAACTTGGGATTGGAAAGAGGTATCGAAACCAAATTTGGTACACATATACAGCGGACTATTCTGGGGTCACGTGCAAAAAATTGCATCGCTTGACCACTAGTTGGCGCTATAACACTACTTCAACTTTGAAGAGCTGTAACTAGAGAAATATGGGACCGATCAACTTGAGATTTGGCACGGGTGCTCTTGGTCTAGGGTACTATCTGTGTGGGAAAGGAATTTCGCGTAGCTCAAAAAACATGGCCGCCATCGGCCAATCAAGAAAAAGCAGCTATTGGGCAGGGTTAACGGAGGCCGATCGAAACGAAACGTGGTGGACCTGTTTGTCTCTTGGCCATGAAGGTCTGTGCAGAGTAAGAAAAAATTCGGCCTCCGGGAGGCGCTATCACGTTTTTTCAATGTTTAAGTGATTGTGTATTATGCAGTGTTTCAGATATCAACAAGATCTTTATATCATTTAATAGAGCTACATTTAATGAACAACTTTTCCTCAAGAAGCACTTGTCTCAGTCGAATCGTTTGTTAGATATTCATAATTTTCTCTTAAACCTACTTTTGCGAACTAGTCCTAGGTTTTTTGACCGATCTGAACCAATCCAGTGCTGGAATATTCCTTAGACACTGAATATCAATAATTATCAAAAAAAAGTTGAACTTTGCACTCGTCGTCGCAACACTACGGTCAAAAGTACGAAGAGGCGGGGCCACAAATACTTAAATTGCTATCATTTATGATAGGAATGAGATATCAACATGAAACTTGGTACACATATGTATAGACCCAAGCTGAGGTCACATGCAAAAAATTGCAGAGATTGTCCATTAGGTGGCGCTATAACTTAAGAACAAATAACCATAACTATAGTATATGTATATGACACATAAATATTTGTCTGACCTACTTGTTATTTTGCACATTACATCTACTTTCAGGTTCTTATAATGGTCTATGAGGATAATTATTTATCTTTGAAAACATGCCACTCAACAGCCAACCAGTATTAACCATGTACGAGTCAAGCCTAATGGTGTGTGATTACAACTAAACTCATGGGACTGTTGGTCTTATGTTTCCAAGTGTCTGTGAGGATTTTTAGTTCATCTTTCTGAAAATCTTTGCATCTAACACAATGTGTGCAAAGTAAACAGTTCTCTAGATCAGTGGTTCTCAACACACCTGCTTCACATAATCAGCACAATAGTAGAGATCTCTATTAACTAAACTGATTGTGTCAGATGAGAGAAACATACAAAATGTGCAGAGCAGTGGTTCTCCAGAAACGGAGTAGAGAACCACTGCTCTATATGTTTATGTTTATATGAAAAAACTATTTTGTGAACTAATACTTGGTTTTTCACTCAACACCACTAAAGCCAATGCAATACAATTTCCTGTAGTCTGTGAGCAAATATGAATGCCAAATTGTTATCACCAATTGTACGTCTTATTCCTTTAGTTGTTTAGCTTTGAATTACAAAAACAACTTTTCAAAACTACTAGAATTTTTTCAGTCAACAACAATAAAATCAGCGCAGTACATTTTTCTGTCCTCTGTGTGTAAAGGTATATCAAATACAAAATGTAATGAATTTGAATACCTGCTTTTGTAAGCATAGATTTCATGTGATGTCACACATTGGTGTAGGTGCCATTTGTACGACTGAATTGCAGCATGTGTGTTTAAAGGAACTCATAAAGATATGGATTAAAGTTTTTCATTATCTCCATTTATTTACATCAGTAGCATTAGGATTCTATTCTACCTTCCATGACATAAACGTGTCCTGACATGATGTATAATACAAAGTTGTTACATTTTTATATGTTATTTTTCAAATATTGCACCAAAAACTTCATATGATAATGCAATTGGTTATTATTCACATAAATGACCTGCTAGAACCCAACTAAAAAGCAGCACTTTATGAAAGTAACACAGACAAATGCTCACCAGCAAATCTGCTGCAAATCTACTAAATAACATGACATTTGTTATTGACATAATTTGATATTGAAAACATATCTGGATCAGTTATTTATTGGCCCAGCCTAAAATCACATGAAAATAATTGCAGAGCTATACCACTATTTGACAATTTTACATGACAGAGCCTAAAAATGTTTCTATTAAAATATGTAACTTTGCTTTATTGTTTCCAAATCCATAAATTAGTATTCTCTTACAATAACACAATAAAAGGATTATATGAAAAATATATACTCTCTGTGTGAAACACAGACCCTCATTAATATACTTAAGAGCATGCTTATCAGGATTTGAGTTAAAAATGTGTCTACCTTTACTTACTTTTAAATATTCAATACTAATTTTATGTTAAATTAATTGTAAAAGGAAAACAATAATTTTAGCCAACAGATGGCAGAAGGTCATCTTCTGCCATCTGCTGGCTAAAATTATTATTTATTATTTAAAATGTATACTCAATGAAATTGTGTTCACAGGTTTCATCAATGGATGCATGATTTAACTTTATGAAGTCAGTATTATTATGTTAAAATAACATTTCGTCAATCATTCTGACGGTATCCGTTTTAACAGTCATGTGACATTCGAACATAGGATAAACATTTAAATAGGTTGATGAACTCTTAAAGGACACCAAGCATATGGAGATTGGTCATTTATTTCAAAGTCTTATTTCCTAAGCCTGCCATTTCTGCTTCTGTGTGTAAATGCATGTATGTGTTTTAGCTTATTCTTCATCATTGCTGTGTTATAGATTAGCCATGTGAGACCTATATCTCTATATCAGAACATCGTAGAGAAATTGTGGTGGGCTGTTTTGTCTCATGTTAACAATTTTTGAAACATTTTGTGTGACAAATCTTGCAACAGCATGCACCACATAATTTTCTCTTCAGAAAATTTACCTAATTGGTAACATGTTAGTATTTCATATTCTAAGTATATTTGATAACAATGCAGCAAATCTAAACAGGCATGCCCTTAAAGGTCTTAAAGGGTCATATAATGAGATTTTTTAAAGATGTAAAATAAATTGTTTGTGTACCCAGAGTGTGTATGTGAAGTGTTATCTCAAAATACTCCACAGATCATTTATTATAGCATGTTAAAATTGACACTTTGTAGGCCTGAGCAAAATTGTGCAGTTTTTGGGTGTTTCCTTTAAAATGCAAATGAGTGGATGAAATGCAAACACTGATCACAATGATGGTGGTTTGTTGTAATTGAAATTCAATTGTGCTCTCGATTATTTTATTTTTTATCTTTTTCATGTTTTCTAGGTTGATATAAGCACTGGGGACCCAATTATAGCACTTACCCTTGGAAAAAGTCAGATTTTCACGCTATGACCCCTTTAAGGTCCCAGATCGCTTGAACCCCGCTAATCGCTGCTTGCAGCTATATTTAGGGGTTCAAGCGCGAAGCGCTGAAACCCTATTGTAATTGTTAAGATTTTTATTATTATTATTCTGCCGTAAAACGGAACGTGCAGACCAAACCGTAAGGCCTAGAGACTTGAAACTTGGCCAAATGGTAGGACCCAATTTGGGGAGAGGTTGACAGAGTATCAACCCGATTGGCCTATAGGTGGCGCTATAACGACGGAAATCACGTTTATGCTCATAACTCCCAGAAATCTTGTCCAAATGTCAAGTGTCTTATATCACTGGAATCCTTGCGTCAAGACGAACAAAACGTATATCTCCGATTTTATTTGCGCCTAGAATTTTTTTTCGCTATTTTCGATTTTGTCGAAAAAAATAAAAACGAACTAGTCCTAGGTTTTTCGACCGATCGGAACCATTCCAGTGCTGTAATATTCCTTGGAGCGTGAATATCAAAAGTTATCAAAAAAAAGTTGAACTTTCGACTCACCGTCGTAAAGCCACGCCCAAACGCCCCCTATGGGCGGAGCCTCTAGGTCTTAAATGGCTATAACTTGGGATTAGAAAGAGGTATCGACACCAAATTTGGTGTATATATACAGGGGACTATTCTGGGCTCACGTTCAAATAATTGCGCCGCTTGACCACTAGTTGGCGTTATAACACCACCTCAACCTTTGAAGGGCTGTAGCTACAAAAGTGTGGGACCGATCAACTTGAAATTTGGCACGGTTGCTCTTGGTCTAGGGTACTATTAATGTCTAAAAGGAATTTTGCATGGCTCAAGAAACATAGCCGCCATCGGCCAATCAAGAAAAAGCAGCTATTAGACAGGGTTAACGAAGGCCGATCGAAACGAAACGCGGTGGGCCTGTTTGTCTCTTGGCCATGAAGGTCTGTGCAGAGTAAGAAAAAATTCGGCCTCCGGGGGGCGCTATCAAGTTATTTAGTGTTTAAATTATTGTGTATTATGTAGTGTTTTAGATATCCACAAGATCCTCATATCATTTAATAGAGGTACTTACAATGAACAACTTTCCCTCAAGAAGCAACTGTCTCAGTAAAATCGTTTGTTAGATATTCATCATTTTCTTTTAAACCTACTTTTGCAAACTAGTCCTAGGTTTTTTGACCAATCTGAACCAATCCAGTGCTGGAATATTCCTTAGACATTGAATATCAATAATTATCAAAAAAAAGTTGAACTTTGCACTCGTCGTCGCAACACCACGGTCAAAAGTACGAAGAGGCGGTGCCACAAATACTTAAATGGCTATCATTTATGATAGGAATGAGATATCAACACGAAACTTAGTACACATATGTATAGACCTAGACTGAGTTCACATGCAAAAAATAGCAGAGATTGTCCACTAGGTGGCGCAATAACCTAAGAACAAAGAACGATGACTATAGCATATGTATACGACACATAAATATTTGTCTCACCTACTATTTTGCACATAACATCTGCTTTCAGATTCTTATAAGGGTCTATTAGGATAATTACATATCTTAGAAAACATGCCGACCAACAGCCAGCCAGCATTAACCATGTACGAGTCCAGCGATTACAACTAAACTGATGGGCTT
Source organism: Paramisgurnus dabryanus (assembly GCF_030506205.2). Taxonomy (NCBI): domain Eukaryota; kingdom Metazoa; phylum Chordata; class Actinopteri; order Cypriniformes; family Cobitidae; genus Paramisgurnus; species Paramisgurnus dabryanus. The sequence goes on along the minus strand of NC_133343.1, from coordinate 40,155,723 downwards.
TTTTGTCTTATGTTCTCAAGTGTCTGTGAGGATTTTTGGCTCATCATTCCGGAAATATTTGCATCTAGAACAATGGGTGTAACGTTAACTGTCCCCTAGATCAGTGGTTTTCAAAAGTATTCCTGGAAGCCCACTGCTCTGCACATATACAAAAGTCTTCTATTTTAAACAAATCCACTTTAATCATCAGTAGAGATTTGTATGAACTGACCTGATTGTGTCAGATGAGGGAATCATAGAAAATGTGCTGAGCATTGGGTCTGGAGAAACCACTGTGTTTCACTTAGTTGAAAGTACTGCTCTAGATGTTTATGTTTATATGAAAAACAATTTTGTGAATTTGCTGTACTATCTGGGCAAATATCAATATGAAACATAAAATAAACTTTTGCCGTTGTATTCCTAGATTTGATATGATGTCTCACAGTGATGTGGGAACCATTTCTAACCTGTATTCGTTATTTCATTTGTAACTGCTGTTATGTTCCTTTTGTCCATGGGTTTGCATCTGCATGAAAATTATTATAAGATTCAATGATCTGCAGTCATTTACCTCATTAAAACTAAAAGACTTGAGGTTATCAATTCAAGCATTTTGAAATGTGACATTTTCAAAATGGGCCAGACTAAGTATATCTAACCAATTAACTAGTAATGTGAAGCTTATGACAAAATATTAATAGTTTTATTAAGATCAGACAATATATGTCTTTCCAAGACTAGGGCTGGTTGAATAATTAAGTTAAAACTGTGTTTTAAGGACTAGTCTGAAGAACTAGTAGTTAGTTAGGGCTAATCAGTCTTACTATTTGGATTTAAATATAATTTAAATAATTTAAATATTTTTTCACATGATACTTAAAGCAGTTATGTTCAGTCATGAAGACAAAAATGTATGACTAACTTTTAAGACTAGTCTTAGAGATTAATGTTACTGACCATTGGTTTAAGTGTAGTTACAGACAAAAATTTAGGTTTATGTTTTAGTTGTCTTACTTGAAAATAGCTTACAATGGCCTATCTTTAAATATATCAGGGCCATAGTTTTGTCTTAAGATGTACACCAGTAATGTTTTTTAAAAGGTTTGTTTGTAAAAAGTACCTAAATGTTTTTAAATAACTAATGGCTAGTCATGCATCAATTTAAACCTGTGGGAAACAACCCAATAAAGTTATAAAGCTTCAAATGTTGTCTTAGAATTCTTCAAATCCTAAAGGTATGAAAAAGATTGCTGTAAATATGTGGATCCTTAAAGAACAGGCCAACATTAGAAATAATTACTAATAATCACACATAAAGAGAATATATATTTGGTTATCAGTAGCTTTAGTATTTTAATCTATTTTCCATGACATAAACATGTCATGATGTGTCTTATAAAGTTTTTAATAATTGTTTATAGAATTATTGCAATGAAATTGTAATGTTATGATATAATTGGTTGTTTTAAATGTAAATGATTTACTGAAAACTTACTCAAGCACAGCACATGTGTGAACACAAATAAGTGCTTAATAGCAAATCTGACTGACATTTGCTTAATGACATCATATTTGTTATTAACTCCATTTGATATAAACAACACATCTGGATTTGTTATGTTTAGGCCTACTATAATATGACAGAGGCTGTCATCTGAAATACTTGTATGTTTGCACATAATATTTATGTCAAAGAATATATATGTTCTTTAAGAACAATTACGTTTGTTAATAAAAAAAATAGTCTAAAAGATTTAAACAAGCAACCATTTAGTAAGACCTACAGAATATATCTCTATGAACTAAAATGACTGTTTCAGATGAGAGAAACATACAAAATGTGCAGAGCATGTTTGTGTATATGTTCCTTTTGTCCATAAAAATATATACGGTTTAATAACTTGCATACCTCACTTTATTTACCTAATTAAAACAGAAAGCCTTCATGGTACTCGATTAAAGGACATGAACATGAATCTGCTAAATGAAATGATATTTGTTATTGACACGATTTAATAACATCATCCACCATTCAGATAAAGTATCTGGTTATGTTTATTAAATTGTTTCAGTTCTTACACTCAACAACAGTAAAGCCAGTGCAGTACAATTTTCTCTACACTGTATAAATATATATATATATCAAATACAAAAACAACTTTGCAGAAGTATAGCTATCACACAGTCATTTTGAAAACGGCTCTGACGAACGGCCCCTAAAGCTTATGACAAAGCATACAATGTATTATTGAGATCAGGCAATATACTCAAATTCCTTATTGTGGTTTTTAGGTGCAATTTTCCGTTATGTCCACTAGATGGTAGAAGAGGATCAATCACTGGCTGACATTTGCACTCACAGAAAACACAGTTAAAGAGTAATCATCATCTAAGTTTACTATTAATAGAAATCTGTTCACATTTAAAGGTGCAGTGTGTAAATTTTAGAAGGATCTCTTGACAGAAATGCAAAATGATATAAAAAACTATATTATCAGGGGTGTATAAAGACCTTTCATAATGAACCGGTATGTGTTTATTACCTTAGAACGAGACCTTTTTATCTACATACACCGAGTGTCCCCTTACATGGAAGTCACCATTTTTTGGCGCCATTTTTCTACAGAAGCCCCTAACGGACATTTTTTTACTAAGTTGTCTCCGACGATGACATGTTTGTCTGGTGGCGGCTACCGTAGCTTCTCTATGTGTTTCAAAAGCGAGGGGTGAGCAGTGGACTAAGCCATTGGTTGCAATTCGTGACCTCACCACTAGACGCCGCTAAAATGTACACACTGCACTTTTAACTTCATGATTTTACTGTTATAATATTAAAATCACATTTAGTTAAAGACTACCACTTCAATTGTTCTGAGTTATCAGTTTTAACACTCATGTCATTTTATGAAAGCTGTGAAACGTGAACATAATTTTGGAGGCACTTACACGACATTTGCAGTAAGAATTATATATTTTTAGTTTTTTATAAAAAAAAACATACCAAATGAGTGTGTAACCATGTCAATATTAAGTCTTGTTCTTTAACAGTCTTGTTTCTCCTTTCTCAGATAAACGTGTGTGTGTACAATATACAATGCAGAATATCTATATGGCCATGTCCTTAAACGTCTTGTGATCTAAATGGCTTGAACCCCGGTAATCGCTGCTAGCAGCTATATTTATTAGGGGTTCAAGCCCGTAGGGCTGAAACCCTATTGTAATTGTTAAGATTTTTTTTATTATTATTATTTTGCCGTAAAACGGAACGTGCAGACCAAACCGTAAGGCCTAGAGACTTGAAACTTGGTCAAATGGTAGGACCCAATTTGGGGAGAGGTTGATAGAGTATCAACCCGATTGGCCTATAGGTGGCGCTATAGCAATAACAAACGCGTTGATGATCATAACTCCCACAAATCTTGTCCAAATGTCAAGTGTCTTATATCACTGGAATCATTGCGTCAAGTCGAACAAAACGTATATCTCCGATTTCATTTCCGCCATGGAAAATTTTTCGCTATTTTCGATTTTGTCGAAAAAAATAAAAACGAACTAGTCCTAGGTTTTTCGTCCGATCGGAACCGTTCCAGTGCTGTAATATTCCTTGGAGTGTGAATATGAAAAGTTATCAAAAAAAAGTGGAACTTTAGACTCGCCGTCGTCAAGCCACGCCCAAACGCCCCCAATGGGCGGAGCCTCTTGGACTTAAATGGCTATAACTTGGGATTGGAAAGAGGTATCAACACCAAATTTGGTACACATATACAATGGACTATTCTGGGGTCACGAAACAAATATTGCGCCGCTTGACCACTAGCTGGCGCTATAAGACCACCTCAACTTTGAAGGTCTGTAACTACAGAAATATGGGACCGATCAACTTGACATTTGGCACCGGTGCTCCTGGTCTAGGGTACTATCTGTGTCTTAAAGGAATTTCGCGTAGCTCAAAAAACATGGCCGCCATCGGCCAATCAAGAAAAAGCAGGTATTAGACAGGGTTAACGGAGGCCGATCAAAACGAAACGCGTTGGGCCTGTTTGTCTCTTGGCCATGAAGGTCTGTGCAGAGTAAGAAAAAATTCGGCCTCCGGGAGGCGCTATCACGTTTTTTCAGTGTTTAAGTGATTGTGTATTATGCAGTGTTTTAGATATCAACAAGATCCTCATATCATTTAATAGAGGTACTTATAATGAACAACTTTCCCTCAAGCAGCACTTGTCTCAGTCGAATCGTTTGTTAGATATTCATCATTTTCTTATAAACCTACTTTTGCGAACTAGTCCTAGGTTTTTTGACCGATCTGAACCAATCCAGTGCTGGAATATTCCTTAGACACTGAATATCAATAATTATCAAAAAAAAGTTGAACTTTGCACTCGTCGTTGCAATACCACAGTCAAAAGTACGAAGAGGCGGTGCCACAAATACTTAAATGGCTATCATTTATGATAGGAATCAGATATCAACACGAAATTTGGTACACATATGTATAGACCTAGGCCGAGGTCACATGCAAAAAATTTCAGAGATTGTCCACTAGGTGGCGCTATAACCTAAGAACAAAGAACGATGACTATAGCATATGTATACGACACATAAATATTTGTCTGACCTACTTGTTATTTTGCACTTAACATCTGCTTTCAGATTCTTATAAGGGTCTATTAGGATAATTACATATCTTAGAAAACATGCGACCAAAAGCCAGCCAGCATTAACCATGTACGAGTCCAGCGTAATGGTGTGAGATTACAACTAAACTGATGGGCCTGTTTGTCTTATGTTCTCAAGTGTCTGTGAGGATTTTTGGCTCATCATTCCGGAAATATTTGCATCTAGAACAACGGGTGTTACGTTAACTGTACCCTAGATCAGTGGTTCTCAAAATTATTCCTGGAGGCCCACTGCTCTGCACATATACAAAAGTCTTCTATTTTAAACAAATCTACTTTAATCATCAGTAGAGATTTGTATGAACTGAACTGATTGTGTCAGATGAGAGAATCATACAAAATGTGCCGAGCATTGGGTCTCGAGAAACCACCGCGTTTCAGTGAGTTGAAAGTACTTCTCTAGATGTTTATGTTTATATGAAAAACTATTTTGTGAATTTACTGTACTATATCTATTTTATTTTATAATCAAATCATCAAAATGTATTAAAACTAATTAAAATCTAATTATCTCCACTTCTGTTTTCAAATTAAAATATGAACAATTTATATATATATATATATATTAATTTTAGAAACTCATTACTATAATATTACAATCAAATAGTTTAAATTAAAACTTGTTTAAAGGTTGAACTGCAGATTAGTATGGTTTACATCTAGGCAAATATTCACTTCTACATTCATTTCTGTTCTTATAAAAAAGTTATAATTTTTTTTTCTAGAATATTTACTCTATTAATACATAACTGAGTATTATGTAAGGAGTTACAATCATAAGATGTATAACATTGAAAGAGTTGAATAAGTCCACTAGGTATGGCATCAAATACAACTGCAAATTCCTTAGCAGTTACTGGAATCTTATAGTGATTGAGGAATTCACAATAATTAAAGAGGTGACCATCATCTTTAAATAACTGCCTCACTAATATTATATTATTATCATACCAATTTCTATAAAATAAGGATCTGTTTCTTGTATAGAATATTCTTGTTATTCCAAATAACAGATCTATGTGGAGAAAAGTTATGTTTTTATATGAGCATCCAAGAAAACAAACCTGTTTATGGAAACCTGACAGTTTTATGGGAAACTTGTTTATATCAAAATTGTATCGCAAAAAAAATTCCAAACCACCCAATTTCTTAAAAATCATTTCTTGTATGATGTTCCATATACTACCTTTGCAACTTCAGTAACTTTTTATCCACTTATTTTTAAAAACACAGTTAGCAGTATTAAAATCTAGTAAAAAAAAGTATCCTCCTTTCTCAACTGGATTGCATAGAATTGACTTTTTAATGTAGTGCTTCACTGCTGGGTCTGTCGTTCATACGTGGATTACTCAGTTAGCTGGATTTCATTGTTGACGATTTAGCTTCATGTTGAATTATTTGTTTCTTCGAAGGTCATCCTAGAGTTGTTGTTATAGTAACATGTCCGTAAGGTTAAAACTGCTCGGGATTCAAATTCAACTCGTAATAAAAAATGATACATTTAATATTTTAGTAATGTTATTTAAAAAAACTATATAATATAAAAAACATAATTAAGACTGTGTTTTAAGGACTAGTCTGAAGAATTAGTAGTTAGTTAGGGCTAATCAGTCTAACTATTTGGATTTAAATATATTTTAAATAATTTAAATATTTTTTCACATGATACTTAAAGCAGTTATGTTCAATCATGAAGACAAAAATGTATGACTAACTTTGAATACTAGTCTTAGAGATTAATGTTACTGACCATTGGTTTAAGTGTAGTTACAGACTAAAATTTAGGCTTAAGTTTTAGTTGTCTTACTTGAAAATAGCTTACACTGGCCTACCTTTAAATATATCTGGGCCATAGTTTTGTCTTAAGATGTACACCAGAAATGTTTTTTATAAGGTTTGTTTGTAAAAAGTACCTAAATGTTTTTACATAACTAATGGCTAGTCATGCATCAATCTAAACCTGTGGGAAACAACCCAATAAAGTTATAAAGCTTCAAATGTTGTCTTAGAATTTTTCAAATCCTAAAGGTATGAAAAAGATTGCTGTAAATATGTGGATCCTTAAAGAACAATAATAGGCCAACATTAGAAATAATAACTAATAATCATACATAAAAAGAATATATATTTGGTTATCAGAAGCTTTAGTATTCTAATCTACTTTCCAGAACATAAACATGTCATGATGTATCTTATAAAGTTTTTAATAATTGTTTATAGAATTATTGCAATGAAATTGTAATGTTATGATACAATTGGTTATTTTAAATGTAAATGATTTGCTGAAAACTTACTCTAGCACAGCACATGTGTGAACACTAATAAGTGCTTAATAGCAAATCTGACTGACATTTGCTTAATGACATCATTTGTTATTAACTCCATTTGATATAAACAACACATCTGTATCAGTTATGTATGGACATAGCCAGTGGTTAAATATAAAAAAATGTAGAGCTTTAGTACTACTTTTAGGCCTACTATAATATGACAGAGGCTGTTATCTGAAATACTTGTATGTTTGCACATAATATCTATGTCAAAGAAAATATATGTTCTATAAGAACAATTACTTTTGTTAAAAAAATGTCTAAAAGATTTAAACAAGCAAACATTTAGTAAGACCTACAGAATAGATCTTTATGAACTAAAATGACTGTTTCAGATGAGAGAAACATACAAAATGTGCAGAGCATGTTTGTGTATATGTTCCTTTTGTCCATAAAAATATATACGGTTTAATAACTTGCATACCTCACTTTATTTACCTAATTAAAATAGAAAGCCTTCATGGTACTCGATTAAAGGACATGAACATGAATCTGCTAAATGAAATGATATTTGTTATTGACAGGATTTAATAACACCATCCACCATTCTGATAACGTATCTGGTTGTTTTATTAAATTGTTTCAGTTCTTACACTCAACAACAGTAAAGCCAGTGCAGTACAATTTTCTCTACACTGTATATATATATATATATATATCAAATACAAAAACAACTTTGCAAAAGTATAGCTATCACACAGTCATTTTGAAAATGGCCCTGACGAACGGCCCCTAAAGCTTATGACAAAGCATACAATGTATTATTGAGATCAGGCAATATACTCAAATTCCTTATTGTGGATTTTAGGTGCAATTTTCCGTTATGTCCACTAGATGGCAGAAGAGGATCAATCACTGGCTGACATTTGAACTCACAGAAAACACAGAATATGATTACTCTTTAACTAATTCTACTATTAATAGAAATCTGTTCACATTTAAAGGTGCAGTGTGTAATTTTTAGAAGGATCTCTTGACAGAAATGCAAAATGATATACAAAACTATATTATCAGGGGTGTATAAAGACCTTTCATAATGAACCGGTATGTGTTTATTAGCTTAGAACGAGACCTTTTTATCTACAAACACCAAGGTCCCCTTACATGGAAGTCAACATTTTGTGGCGCCATTTTTCTACAGAAGCCCCTAACGGACAAATTTTTTACTAAGTTATCTCCGACGATGACAGGTTTGTCTGGTGGCGGCTACCGTAGCTTCTCTATGTGTTTCAAAAGCAAGGGGTGAGCAGTGGACTAAGCCATTGGTTGCATTTCGTGACCTCACCACTAGATGCCACTAAAATGTACACACTGCACCTTTAACTTCATGATTTTACTGTTATAATATTAAAATCAAATTTAGTGAAAGACAACCCCTCTAATTGTTCTGAGTTGTCAGTTTTATCACTCATGTCACTTTATGATAGCTGTGAAACGTGAACATAACTTTGGAGGCACTTACACGACATTTGCAGTAAGAATTATATTTTTATGTTTTTTATAAAAAAAAACTACATACAAAATGAGTGTGTAACCATGTCAGTATTAAGTCTTGTTCTTTAACAGTCTTGTTTCTCCTTTCTCAGGTAAACGTGTATGTGTATAATATACAATGCAGAATATCTATATGGCCATGTCCTTAAACGTCTTGTGATCCCAAATAGCTTGAACCCCGCTAATCGCTGCTTGCAGCTATATTTATTATTATTATTAGTTATTATTATTCTGCCGTAAAACGGAATGTGCAGACCAAACCGTAAGGCCTAGAGACTTGAAACTTGGCCAAATGGTAGGACCAAATTTGGGGAGAGGTTGATAGAGTATCAACCCGATTGGCCCATAGGTGGCGCTATAGCGATAACAAACGCGTTGATGGTCATAACTTCCACAAATCTTATCCAAATGTCAAGTGTCTTATATCCCTGGATTCCTTGCGTCAAGGCGAACAAAACGTATATCTCCGATTTCATTTCCGTCATGAATTTTTTTTCGCTATTTTCGATTTTTTCAAAAAAAATAAAAACGAACTCGTCCTAGGTTTTTCGTCCGATCGGAACCGTTCCAGTGCCGACATATTCCTTGGAGTGTGAATATCAAAAGTTATCAAAAAAAAGTTGAACTTTCGACTCGCCGTCGTCAAGCCACGCCCAAACGCCCCCAATGAGCGGAGCCTCTTGATCTTAAATGGCTATAACTTAGGAAGGGAAGGAGGTATCGACACCAAATTTGGTACACATATACAGGGGACTATTCTGAGGTCAGGTGCAAAAAATTGCTTGACCACTAGTTGTCGCTATAACACCACCTCAAATTTGAAGGGCTGTAACTACGGAAATATGGGACCGATCAACTTGACATTTGACAGGTGTGCTCCTGGCCTGGGGTACTATCTATGTTTAAAAGGAATTTTGCGTGACTCAAAAAACATGGCCGTCATCGGCCAATCAAGAAAAAGCAGCTATTAGACAGGGTTAACGGAGGCCGATCGAAATGAAACGCGGTGAGCCTGTTTGTCTCTTGGCCATAAAGGTCTGTGCAGAGTAAGAAAAAATTCGGACTCCGGAGGGCGCTATCACGTTTTTTCAGTGTTTAGGTGATTGTGTATTATGCAGTGTTTCAGATATCAACAAGATCCTTATATCATTTAATAGAGGTACTTAAAATGAACAACTTTTCCTCAAGCAGCACTTGTCTCAGTCGAATCGTTTGTTAGATATTCATCATTTTCTTTGAAACCTACTTTTGCGAACTAGTCCTAGGTTTTTTGACCGATCTGAACCGATCCAGTGCTGGAATAGTCCTTAGACACTGATTATCAATAACTATCAAAAAAAAGTTGAACTTTGCACTCATTGTTGCAACACCACGGTCAAAAGTACGAAGAGGCGGTGCCACAAATACTACAATGGCTATCATTTATGATAGGAATGAGATATCAACACGAAACTTGGTACACATATGTATAGACCCAGGCCAAGGTCACATGCAAAAAATTGCAGAGATTGTCTACTAGGTGGCGCTATAACCTAAGAAAAAATAACGATAACTATAGCATATGTATACAACACATAAATATTTGTCTGACCTACTTTTTATTTTGCACATAACATCTGCTTTCAGATTCTTATAAGGGTCTTTTAGGATAATTACATATCTTAGAAAACATGCCGACCAACAGCCAGCCAGCATTAACCATGTACGAGTCCAGCGTAATGGTGTGCCATTACAACTAAACTGATGGGCCTGTTTGTCTTATGTTCTCAAGTGTCTTTGATGATTTTTGGCTCATCATTCCGGAAATATTTGCATCTAGAACAACGGGAGTTACGTTAACTGTGCCCTAGATCAATGGTTCTCAAAATTATTCCTGGAGGCCCACTGCTCTGCACATATACGAAAGTCTTCTATTTTAAACAAATCTACTTTAATCATCAGTAGAGATTTGTATGAACTGAACTGATTGTGTCAGATGAGAGAAACATACAAAATGTGCCGAGCATTGGGTCTTGAGAAACCACTGCGGTTCACTGAGTTGAAAGTACTGCTCTAGATGTTTATGTTTATATGAAAAACAATTGTATGAATTTGCTGTACTATCTGGGCAAATATCAATATGAAACATAAAATAAAATTTTGTCGTTGTATTACTGGATTTGATGTGATGTCACATAGTGAGGTGGGCACCATTTGTAACCTGTATTCTTTATTTCATTTGTAGCTGCTGTTATGTTCCTTTTGTCCATGGGTTTGCATCTGCATGAAAATTATTATAAGATTTAATGATTTGCAGTCATTTACCTCATTACAACTAAAAGACTTGAGGTAATCAATTCAAGCATTTTGAAATGTGACATTTTCAAAATGGGCCAGACTAAGTATATCTAACTAATTAACTAGTAATGTGAAGCTTATGACAAAATATTAACAGTTTTATTAAGATCAGACAATATATGTCTTTCCAAGACTAGGGCTGGTTGAATAAACATACAGTAGCCATTAAGTAAAGACTGTGTTTTAAGGACTAGTCTGAATAACTAGTAGTTAGTTAGGGCTAATCAGTCTTACTATTTGGATTTAAATATAATTTAAATAATTTAAATATTTTTTCACATGATACTTGAAGCAGTTATGTTCAATCATGAAGACAAAAATGTATGACTAACTTTGAATACTAGTCTTAGAGATTAATGTTACTGACCATTGGTTTAAATGTAGTTACAGACAAAAATTTAGGTTTATGTTTTAGTTGTCTTACTTGAAAATAGCTTACACTGGCCTACATTTAAATATATCTGGGCCATAGTTTTGTCTTAAGATGTACACCAGTAATGTTTTTTTATAAGGTTTGTTTGTAAAAAGTACCTAAATGTTTTTACATAACTAATGGCTAGTCATGCATCAATTTAAACCTGTGGGAAACAACCCTATGAAGTTATAAAGCTTCAAATGTTGTCTTAGAATTCTTCAAATCCTAAAGACCACTTCACACTGGTCAGACAGACTCCAACAGACGCGTCTGTTGGAGTCTGTCTGACCAGTGTGAAACCCCTGTTGGAAGTTGTTGGATCAAAGTAAATGAGACTTTAGAATGTGGTTGTCTGTTGGTGTCTGTTGGTGTCTGTTGGTGTCTGTTGGAGTTGGTAGTTGTCTGACCAGTGTGAACTGGCCTTAAAGGTATGAAAAAGATTGCTGTAAATATGTGGATCCTTAAAGAACAATAATAGGCCAACATTAGAAATAATAACTAATAATCACACATAAAGAGAATAAATATTTGGTTATCAGTAGCTTTAGTATTCTAATCTATTTTCCATAACATAAACACGTCATGCTGTGTCTTATAAAGTTTTCAATAATTGTTTATAGAATTATTGCAATGAAATTGTAATGTTATGATACAATTGGTTATTTTAAATATAAATGTTTACTGAAAACTTACTCTAGCACAGCACGTGTGTGAACACAAGGCAAGGCAAGGCAAGGCAAGGCAAGGCAAGTTTATTTGTATAGCACATTTCATACACAGAGGTCATTCAAAGTGCTTTACATAGAAATGAGAAAACAATATATAAAAGAGAAAAAAGAACATGTAAAAATAATAGATACACAATAAAATCACAATAAAAAAAGATACATGAGAATTTTGAATAACAATTAAAGAAAATTAATGTGATTTTAATAAAAACAGTTTAAAATGTTAAAAAGAATAAAACAGGAGTAAAAGTGGCTTGAGTTAAAGGTGCAGTCAATGTAAAGCAGCACAGTGCTCATTCAGTAAATGCAGAGTTAAACAGATGTGTTTTTAATCTAGATTTAAAAGTTAGTATTCTAATCTATTTTCTATTTTCTATTTACAAATAAGTGCTTAATAGCAAATCTGACTGACATTTGCTTAATGACATCATATTTGTTATTAACTCCATTTGATATAAACAACACATCTGGATCAGTTATGTATGGACATAGCCAGTTGTTAAATATAAAAAATGTACAGCTTTAGTACTATTTTTAGGCCTACTATAATATGACAGAGGCTGTCATCTGAAAAACTTGTATGTTTGCACATCATATCTATGTCAAAGAATATATATGTTCTATAAGAACAATTACTTTTTTTTAAAAAATAGTCTAAAAGATTTAAACAAGCAACCATTTAGTAAGACCTAGATCTCTATGAATTAAAATGACTGTTTCAGATGAGAGAAACATACAAAATGTGCAGAGCATGTTTGTGTATATGTTCCTTTTGTCTATAAAGATATATACGGTTTAATAACTTGCATACCTCACTTTATTTACCTAATTAAAACAGAAAGCCTTCATGGTACTCGATTAAAGGACATGAACATGAATCTGCTAAATGAAATGATATTTGTTATTGACACAATTTAATAACACCATCCACCATTCAGATAACGTATCTGGTTTTGTTTTATTAAATTGTTTCAGTTCTTACACTCAACAACAGTAAAGCCAGTGCAGTACAATTTTCTCTACACTGTATAATACAAATACAAAAACAACTTTGCAGAAGTATAGCTATCACACAGTCATTTTGAAAACGGCCCTGACGAACGGCCCCTAAAGCTTATGACAAAGCATACAAGTATTATTGAGATCTGGCAATATACTCAAATTCCTTATTGTGGTTTTTAGGTGCAATTTTCCGTTATGTCCACTAGATGGCTGTAGAGGATCAATCACTGGCTGACATTTGCACTCACAGAAAACCCAGAAGATGATTACTCTTTAACTAAGTCTACTATTAATAGAACTCTGTACACATTTAAAGGTGCAGTGTGTAATTTTTAGAAGGATCTCTTGACGAAAATGCAAAATGATATACAAAACTATATTATCAGGGGTGTATAAAGACCTTTCATAATGAACCGGTATGTGTTTATTACCTTAGAACGAGACCTTTTTATCTACATACACTGAGGGTCCCCTTACATAGAAGTCACCATTTTGTGCCGCCATTTTTCTACAGAAGCCCTTAACGGACAAATTTTTTTACTAAGTTGTCTCCGACGATGACATGTTTGTCTGGTGGCGGCTACTGTAGCTTCTCTATGTGTTTCAAAAACGAGGGGTGAGCAGTGGACTAAGCCATTGGTTGCAATTCGTGACCTCACCACTAGGTGCCGCTAAAATGTACACACTGCACCTTTAACTTCATGATTTTACTGTTATAATATTAAAATCACATTTAGTGAAAGACTACCACTTAAATTGTTCTGAGTTATCAGTTTTAACACTCATGTCATTTTATGATAGCTGTGAAACGTGAACATAATTTTGGAGGCACTTACACGACATTTGCAGTAAGAATTATATATTTTTTGTTTTTTATAAAAAAAAACTACATACCAAATGAGTGTATAACCGTGTCAATATTAAGTCTTGTTCTTTAACAGTCTTGTTTCTTCTTTCTCAGGTAAACATGTGTGTGTACAATATACAATGCAGAATATCTATATGGCCATGTCCTTAAACGTCTTGTGATCTAAATGGCTTGAACCCCGATAATCGCTGCTAGCAGCTATATTTAGGGGTTCAAGCCCGTAGGGCTGAAACCCTATTGTAATTGCTCAGATTTTTATTATTAGTTATTATTATTATTTTGCCGTAAAACGGAACGTGCAGACCAAACCGTAAGGCCTAGAGACTTCAAACTTGGCCAAATGGTAGGACCCAATTTGGGGAGAGGTTGATAGAGTATCAACCCGATTGGCCTATAGGTGGCGCTATAGCGATAACAAACGCGTTGATGCTCATAACTTCCACAAATCTTAGCCAAATGTCAAGTGTCTTATATCAATGGAATCCTTGCGTCAAGACGAACAAAACGTATATCTCCGATTTTATTTCCGTCATGAAATTTTTTTCGCTATTTTCGATTTTGTCGAAAAAAATAAAAACGAACTCGTCCTAGGTTTTTCATCCGATCGGAACCGTTCCAGTGCCATAATATTCCTTGGAGTGTGATTATCAAAAGTTATCAAAAAAAATGTGAACTTTCGACTCACCGTCGTCAAGCCACGCCCAAACGCCCCCAATGGGCGGAGCCTCTTGGAATTAAATGGCTATAACTTAGGAATGGAAGGAGGTATTGACACCAAATTTGGTACACATATACAGGGGACTATTCTGAGGTCAGGTGCGAAAAATTGCGCCGCTTGACAACTAGCTGGCGCTATAACACCACCTCAAATTTGAAGAGCTGTAACTACAGAAATATGGGACCGATCAACTTGACATTTGGCACGTGTGCTCCTGGTCTGGGGTACTATCTATGTTTAAAAGGAATTTTGCGTAACTCAAAAAACATGGCCGCCATTGGCCAATCAAGAAAAAACAGCTATTAGACAGGGTTAACGGAGGCCGATCGAAATGAAACGCGGTGGGCCTGTTTGTCTCTTGGCCATGAAGGTCTGTACAGAGTAAGAAAAAATTCGGCCTCTGGGGGGCGCTATCACGTTTTTTCAGTGTTTAAGTGATTGTGTATTATGCAGTGTTTCAGATATCAACAAGATCCTCATATCATTTAATAGAGGTACTTAAAATGAACAACTTTTCCTCAAGCAGCACTTGTCTCAGTCGAATCGTTTGTTAGATATTCATCATTTTCTTTTAAACCTACTTTTGCGAACTAGTCCTAGGTTTTTTGACCGATCTGAACCGATTCAGTGCTGGAATATTCCTTAGATACTGAATATCAATAACTATCAAAAAAAGTTGAACTTTGCAGTCATCGTCGCAACACTACGGTCAAAAGTACGAAGAGGCGGTGCCACAAATACTACAATGGCTATAATTTATGATAGGAATGAGATATTAACACGAAACTTGGTACACATATGTATAGACCTAGGCCGAGGTCACATGCAAAAAATTGCAGAGATTGTCCACTAGGTGGCGCTATAACCTAAGAACAAAGAACGATGACTATCGCATATGTCTACAACACATAAATATTTGTCTGACCTACTTGTTATTTTACACATAACATCTGCTTTCAGATTCTTATAAGGGTCTTTTAGGATAATTACATATCTTAGAAAACATGCCGACCAACAGCCAGCCAGCATTAACCATGTACGAGTCCAGCGTAATGGTGTGCGATTACAACTAAACTGATGGGCCTGTTTGTCTTATGTTCTCAAGTGTCTTTGATGATTTTTGGCTCATCATTCCGGAAATATTTGCATCTAGAACAACGGGAGTTACGTTAACTGTGCCCTAGATCAATGGTTCTCAAAATGATTCCTGGAGGCCCACTGCTCTGCACATATACGAAAGTGAAAGTCTTCTATTTTAAACAAATCTACTTTAATCATCAGTAGAGATTTGTATGAACTGAACTGATTGTGTCAGATGAGAGAAACATACAAAATGTACCGAGCATTGGGTCTCGAGAAACCACTGCGGTTCACTGAGTTGAAAGTACTGCTCTAGATGTTTCAAAATTTTCAAAATGGGCCAGACTAAGTATCTAACTAATTAACTAGTAATGTGAAGCTTATGACAAAATATTAACAGTTTTATTAAGATCAGACAATATATGTCTTTCCAAGACTAGGGCTGGTTGAATAAACATACAGTAGCCATTAAGTTAAGACTGTGTTTTAAGGACTAGTCTGAAGAACTAGTAGTTAGTTAGGGCTAATCAATCTTACTATTTGGATTTAAATATAATTTAAATAATTTAAATATTTTTTCACATGATACTTAAAGCAGTTATGTTCAATCATGAAGACAAAAATGTATGACTAACTTTGAATACTAGTCTTAGAGATTAATGTTACTGACCATTGGTTTAAGTGTAGTTACAGACTAAAATTAAGGCTTAAGTTTTAGTTATCTTACTTGAAAATAGCTTACACTGGCCTGCCTTTAAATATATCTGGGCCATAGTTTTGTCTTAAGATGTACACCAGTAATGTTTTTTATAAGGTTTGTTTGTAAAAAGTACCTAAATGTTTTTACATAACTAATGGCTAGTCATGCATCAATTTAAACCTGTGGGAAACAACCCTATGAAGTTATAAAGCTTCAAATGTTGTCTTAGAATTCTTCAAATCCTAAAGGCCACTTCACACTGGTCAGACAGACTCTGTCTGACCAGTGTAAAACCCCTGTTGGAAGTTGTTGGATCAAAGTAAATGAGACTTTAGAATGTGGTTGTCTGTTGGTGTCTGTTGGAGTTGGTAGTTGTCTGACCAGTGTGAACTGGCCTTAAAGGTATGAACAAGATTGCTGTAAATATGTGGATCCTTAAAGAACAATAATAGGCCAACATTAGAAATAATAACTAATAATCACACATAAAGAGAATATATATTTGGTTATCAGTAGCTTTAGTATTCTAATCTATTTTCCATGACATAAACACGTCATGCTGTGTCTTATAAAGTTTTCAATAATTGTTTATAGAATTATTGCAATGAAATTGTAATGTTATGATACAATTGGTTATTTTAAATATAAATGTTTACTGAAAACTTACTCTAGCACAGCACGTGTGTGAACACAAGGCAAGGCAAGGCAAGGCAAGGCAAGGCAAGGCAAGTTTATTTGTATAGCACGTTTCATACACAGAGGTCATTCAAAGTGCTTTACATAGAAATGAGAAAACAATATATAAAAGAGAAAAAAGAAAATGTAAAAATAATAGATACACAATAAAATCACAATAAAAAAAGATACATGAGAATTTTGAATAACAATGAAAGAAAATGAATGTGATTTTAATAAAAACAGTTTAAAATGTTAAAAAGAATAAAACAGGAGTAAAAGTGGCTTGAGTTAAAGGTGCAGTCAATGTAAAGCAGCACAGTGCTCATTCAGTAAATGCAGAGTTAAACAGATGTGTTTTTAATCTAGATTTAAAAGTTAGTATTCTAATCTATTTTCTATTTACAAATAAGTGCTTAATAGCAAATCTGACTGACATTTGCTTAATGACATCATATTTGTTATTAACTCCATTTGATATAAACAACACATCTGGATCAGTTATGTATGGACATAGCCAGTTGTTAAATATAAAAAAATGTACAGCTTTAGTACTATTTTTAGGCCTACTATAATATGACAGAGGCTGTCATCTGAAAAACTTGTATGTTTGCACATCATATCTATGTCAAAGAATATATATGTTCTATAAGAACAATTACTTTTGTTTAAAAAATAGTCTAAAAGATTTAAACAAGCAACCATTTAGTAAGACCTAGATCTCTATGAATTAAAATGACTGTTTCAGATGAGAGAAGCATACAAAATGTGCAGAGCATATTTGTGTATATGTTCCTTTTGTCTATAAAGATATATACGGTTTAATAACTTGCATACCTCACTTTATTTACCTAATTAAAACAGAAAGCCTTCATGGTACTCGATTAAAGGACATGAACATGAATCTGCTAAATGAAATGATATTTGTTATTGACACAATTTAATAACACCATCCACCATTCAGATAACGTATCTGGTTTTGTTTTATTAAATTGTTTCAGTTCTTACACTCAACAACAGTAAAGCCAGTGCAGTACAATTTTCTCTACACTGTATAATACAAATACAAAAACAACTTTGCAGAAGTATAGCTATCACACAGTCATTTTGAAAACGGCCCTGACGAACGGCCCCTAAAGCTTATGACAAAGCATACAAGTATTATTGAGATCTGGCAATATACTCAAATTCCTTATTGTGGTTTTTAGGTGCAATTTTCCGTTATGTCCACTAGATGGCTGTAGAGGATCAATCATTGGCTGACATTTGCACTCACAGAAAACACAGAAGATGATTACTCGCCAACTAAGTCTACTATTAATAGAACTCTGTACACATTTAAAGGTGCAGTGTGTAATTTTTAGAAGGATCTCTTGACGAAAATGCAAAATGATATACAAAACTATATTATCAGGGGTGTATAAAGACCTTTCATAATGAACCGGTATGTGTTTATTACCTTAGAACGAGACCTTTTTATCTACATACACTGAGGGTCCCCTTACATAGAAGTCACCATTTTGTGCCGCCATTTTTCTACAGAAGCCCTTAACGGACAAATTTTTTTACTAAGTTGTCTCCGACGATGACATGTTTGTCTGGTGGCGGCTACTGTAGCTTCTCTATGTGTTTCAAAAGCGAGGGGTGAGCAGTGGACTAAGCCATTGGTTGCAATTCGTGACCTCACCACTAGGTGCCGCTAAAATGTACACACTGCACCTTTAACTTCATGATTTTACTGTTATAATATTAAAATCACATTTAGTGAAAGACTACCACTTCAATTGTTCTGAGTTATCAGTTTTAACACTCATGTCATTTTATGATAGCTGTGAAACGTGAACATAATTTTGGAGGCACTTACACGACATTTGCAGTAAGAATTATATATTTTTTGTTTTTTATAAAAAAAAAATACATACCAAATGAGTGTATAACCATGTCAATATTAAGTCTTGTTCTTTAACAGTCTTGTTTCTCCTTTCTCAGGTAAACGTGTGTGTGTACAATATACAATGCAGAATATCTATATGGCCATGTCCTTAAACGTCTTGTGATCTAAATGGCTTGAACCCCGATAATCGCTGCTAGCAGCTATATTTCTTTTTATTATTTTTCTTCTGCCGTAAAACGGATCGTGCAGACCAAACCGTAAGGCCTAGAGACTTGAGACTTGGCCAAATGGTAGGACCCAATTTGGGGAGAGGTTGATAGAGTTTCAACCCGATTGGCCTATAGGTGGCGCTATAGCGATAACAAACGCGTTGATGCTCATAACTCCCAGAATTCTTGTCCAAATTTCAAGTGTCTTATATCCCTGGATTCCTTGCGTCAAGACGAACAAAACGTATATCTCCGATTTCATTTCCGTCATGAAAATTTTTTCGCTATTTTCGATTTTGTCGAAAAAAATAAAAACGAACTAGTCCTAGGTTTTTTGTCCGATCGGAACCGTTCCAGTGCTGTAATATTCCTTGGAGTGTGAATATGAAAAGTTATCAAAAAAAAGTTGAACTTTATACTCGTCGTCGTCAAGCCACGCCCAAACGCCCCCAATGGGCGGAGCCTCTTGGACTTCAATGGCTGTAACTTGGGATTGGAAAGAGGTATCGAAACCAAATTTGGTACACATATACAGCGGACTATTCTGGGGTCACGTGCAAAAAATTGCATCGCTTGACCACTAGTTGGCGCTATAACACTACTTCAACTTTGAAGAGCTGTAACTAGAGAAATATGGGACCGATCAACTTGAGATTTGGCACGGGTGCTCTTGGTCTAGGGTACTATCTGTGTGGGAAAGGAATTTCGCGTAGCTCAAAAAACATGGCCGCCATCGGCCAATCAAGAAAAAGCAGCTATTGGGCAGGGTTAACGGAGGCCGATCGAAACGAAACGTGGTGGACCTGTTTGTCTCTTGGCCATGAAGGTCTGTGCAGAGTAAGAAAAAATTCGGCCTCCGGGAGGCGCTATCACGTTTTTTCAATGTTTAAGTGATTGTGTATTATGCAGTGTTTCAGATATCAACAAGATCTTTATATCATTTAATAGAGCTACATTTAATGAACAACTTTTCCTCAAGAAGCACTTGTCTCAGTCGAATCGTTTGTTAGATATTCATAATTTTCTCTTAAACCTACTTTTGCGAACTAGTCCTAGGTTTTTTGACCGATCTGAACCAATCCAGTGCTGGAATATTCCTTAGACACTGAATATCAATAATTATCAAAAAAAAGTTGAACTTTGCACTCGTCGTCGCAACACTACGGTCAAAAGTACGAAGAGGCGGGGCCACAAATACTTAAATTGCTATCATTTATGATAGGAATGAGATATCAACATGAAACTTGGTACACATATGTATAGACCCAAGCTGAGGTCACATGCAAAAAATTGCAGAGATTGTCCATTAGGTGGCGCTATAACTTAAGAACAAATAACCATAACTATAGCATATGTATATGACACATAAATATTTGTCTGACCTACTTGTTATTTTGCACATTACATCTACTTTCAGGTTCTTATAATGGTCTATGAGGATAATTATTTATCTTTGAAAACATGCCACTCAACAGCCAACCAGTATTAACCATGTACGAGTCAAGCCTAATGGTGTGTGATTACAACTAAACTCATGGGACTGTTGGTCTTATGTTTCCAAGTGTCTGTGAGGATTTTTAGTTCATCTTTCTGAAAATCTTTGCATCTAACACAATGTGTGCAAAGTAAACAGTTCTCTAGATCAGTGGTTCTCAACACACCTGCTTCACATAATCAGCACAATAGTAGAGATCTCTATTAACTAAACTGATTGTGTCAGATGAGAGAAACATACAAAATGTGCAGAGCAGTGGTTCTCCAGAAACGGAGTAGAGAACCACTGCTCTATATGTTTATGTTTATATGAAAAAACTATTTTGTGAACTAATACTTGGTTTTTCACTCAACACCACTAAAGCCAATGCAATACAATTTCCTGTAGTCTGTGAGCAAATATGAATGCCAAATTGTTATCACCAATTGTACGTCTTATTCCTTTAGTTGTTTAGCTTTGAATTACAAAAACAACTTTTCAAAACTACTAGAATTTTTTCAGTCAACAACAATAAAATCAGCGCAGTACATTTTTCTGTCCTCTGTGTGTAAAGGTATATCAAATACAAAATGTAATGAATTTGAATACCTGCTTTTGTAAGCATAGATTTCATGTGATGTCACACATTGGTGTAGGTGCCATTTGTACGACTGAATTGCAGCATGTGTGTTTAAAGGAACTCATAAAGATATGGATTAAAGTTTTTCATTATCTCCATTTATTTACATCAGTAGCATTAGGATTCTATTCTACCTTCCATGACATAAACGTGTCCTGACATGATGTATAATACAAAGTTGTTACATTTTTATATGTTATTTTTCAAATATTGCACCAAAAACTTCATGTGATAATGCAATTGGTTATTATTCACATAAATGACCTGCTAGAACCCGACTAAAAAGCAGCACTTTATGAAAGTAACACAGACAAATGCTCACCAGCAAATCTGCTGCAAATCTACTAAATAACATGACATTTGTTATTGACATAATTTGATATTGAAAACATATCTGGATCAGTTATTTATTGGCCCAGCCTAAAATCACATGAAAATAATTGCAGAGCTATACCACTATTTGACAATTTAACATGACAGAGCCTAAAAATGTTTCTATTAAAATATGTAACTTTGCTTTATTGTTTCCAAATCCATAAATTAGTATTCTCTTACAATAACACAATAAAAGGATTATATGAAAAATATATACTCTCTGTGTGAAACACAGACCCTCATTAATATACTTAAGAGCATGCTTATCAGGATTTGAGTTAAAAATGTGTCTACCTTTATTTACTTTTAAATATTCAATACTAATTTTATGTTAAATTAATTGTAAAAGGAAAACAATAATTTTAGCCAACAGATGGCAGAAGGTCATCTTCTGCCATCTGCTGGCTAAAATTATTATTTATTATTTAAAATGTATACTCAATGAAATTGTGTTCACAGGTTTCATCAATGGATGCATGATTTAACTTTATGAAGTCAGTATTATTATGTTAAAATAACATTTCGTCAATCATTCTGACGGTATCCGTTTTAACAGTCATGTGACATTCGAACATAGGATAAACATTTAAATAGGTTGATGAACTCTTAAAGGACACCAAGCATATGGAGATTGGTCATTTATTTCAAAGTCTTATTTCCTAACCCTGCCATTTCTGCTTCTGTGTGTAAATGCATGTATGTGTTTTAGCTTATTATTCATCATTGCTGTGTTATAGATTAGCCATGTGAGACCTATATCTCTATATCAGAACATTGTAGAGAAATTGTGGTGGGCTGTTTTGTCTCATGTTAACAATTTTTGAAACATTTTGTGTGACAAATCTTGCAACAGCATGCACCACATAATTTTCTTTTCAGAAAATTTACCTAATTGGTAACATGTTAGTATTTCATATTCTAAGTATATTTGATAACAATGCAGCAAATCTAAACAGGCATGCCCTTAAAGGTCTTAAAGGTTCATATAATGAGATTTTTTAAAGATGTAAAATAAATTGTTTGTGTACCCAGAGTGTGTATGTGAAGTGTTATCTCAAAATACTCCACAGATCATTTATTATAGCATGTTAAAATTGACACTTTGTAGGCCTGAGCAAAATTGTGCAGTTTTTGGGTGTTTCCTTTAAAATGCAAATGAGTGGATGAAATGCAAACACTGATCACAATGATGGTGGTTTGTTGTAATTGAAATTCAATTGTGCTCTCGATTATTTTATTTTTTATCTTTTTCATGTTTTCTAGGTTGATATAAGCACTGGGGACCCAATTATAGCACTTACACTTGGAAAAAGTCAGATTTTCACGCTATGACCCCTTTAAGGTCCCAGATCGCTTGAACCCCGCTAATCGCTGCTTGCAGCTATATTTATTATTATTATTAGTTATTATTATTCTGCCGTAAAACGGAACGTGCAGACCAAACCGTAAGGCCTAGAGACTTGAAACTTGGCCAAATGGTAGGACCCAATTTGGGGAGAGGTTGATAGAGTATCAACCCGATTGGCCCATAGGTGGCGCTATAGCGATAACAAACGCGTTGATGGTCATAACTTCCACAAATCTTATCCAAATGTCAAGTGTCTTATATCCCTGGATTCCTTGCGTCAAGGCGAACAAAACGTATATCTCCGATTTCATTTCCGTCATGAAATTTTTTTCGCTATTTTCGATTTTGTCAAAAAAAATAAAAACGAACTCGTCCTAGGTTTTTCGTCCGATCGGAACCGTTCCAGTGCCGTAATATTCCTTGGAGTGTGAATATCAAAAGTTATCAAAAAAAAGTTGAACTTTCGACTCGCCGTCGTCAAGCCACGCCCAAATGCCCCCAATGAGCGGAGCCTCTTGATCTTAAATGGCTATAACTTAGGAAGGGAAGGAGGTATCGACACCAAATTTGGTACACATATACAGGGGACTATTCTGAGCTCAGGTGCAAAAAATTGCGCCGCTTGACCACAAGTTGTCGCTATAACACCACCTCAACTTTGAAGGGCTGTAACTACGGAAATATGGGACCGATCAACTTGACATTTGACAGGTGTGCTCCTGGTCTGGGGTACTATCTATGTTTAAAAGGAATTTTGCGTAACTCAAAAAACATGGCCGTCATCGGCCAATCAAGAAAAAGCAGCTATTAGACAGGGTTAACGGAGGCCGATCGAAATGAAACGCGGTGAGCCTGTTTGTCTCTTGGCCATAAAGGTCTGTGCAGAGTAAGAAAAAATTCGGACTCCGGAGGGCGCTATCACGTTTTTTCAGTGTTTAGGTGATTGTGTATTATGCAGTGTTTCTGATATCAACAAGATCCTCATATCATTTAATAGAGGTACTTAAAATGAACAACTTTTCCTCAAGCAGCACTTGTCTCAGTCGAATCGTTTGTTAGATATTCATCATTTTCTTTGAAACCTACTTTTGCGAACTAGTCCTAGGTTTTTTGACCGATCTGAACCGATCCAGTGCTGGAATAGTCCTTAGACACTGATTATCAATAACTATCAAAAATAAGTTGAACTTTGCACTCATTGTCGCAACACCACGGTCAAAAGTACGAAGAGGCGGTGCCACAAATATTACAATGGCTATCATTTATGATAGGAATGAGATATCAACACGAAACTTGGTACACATATGTATAGACCCAGGCCAAGGTCACATGCAAAAAATTGCAGAGATTGTCTACTAGGTGGCGCTATAACCTAAGAAAAAATAACGATAACTATAGCATATGTATACAACACATAAATATTTGTCTGACCTACTTTTTATTTTGCACATAACATCTGCTTTCAGATTCTTATAAGGGTCTTTTAGGATAATTACATATCTTAGAAAACATGCCGACCAACAGCCAGCCAGCATTAACCATGTACGAGTCCAGCGTAATGGTGTGCCATTACAACTAAACTGATGGGCCTGTTTGTCTTATGTTCTCAAGTGTCTTTGATGATTTTTGGCTCATCATTCCGGAAATATTTGCATCTAGAACAACGTGAGTTACGTTAACTGTGCCCTTGATCAATGGTTCTCAAAATTATTCCTGGAGGCCCACTGCTCTGCACATATACGAAAGTCTTCTATTTTAAACAAATCTACTTTAATCATCAGTAGAGATTTGTATGAACTGAACTGATTGTGTCAGATGAGAGAAACATACAAAATGTGCCGAGCATTGGGTCTCGAGAAACCACTTATCACTGAGTTGAAAGTACTGCTCTAGATGTTTATGTTTTATATGAAAAACAATTTTATGAATTTGCTGTACTATCTGGGCAAATATCAATATGAAACATAAAATAAAATTTTGCCGTTGTATTACTGGATTTGATGTGATGTCACATAGGGAGGTGGGCACCATTTGTAACCTGTATTCTTTATTTCATTTGTAGCTGCTGTTATGTTCCTTTTGTCCATGGGTTTGCATCTGCATGAAAATTATTATAAGATTTAATTATTTGCAGTCATTTACCTCATTAAAACTAAAAGACTTGAGGTAATCAATTCAAGCATTTTGAAATGTGACATTTTCAAAATGGGCCAGACTAAGTATATCTAACTAATTAACTAGTAATGTGAAGCTTATGACAAAATATTAACAGTTTTATTAAGATCAGACAATATATGTCTTTCCAAGACTAGGGCTGGTTGAATAAACATACAGTAGCCATTAAGTAAAGACTGTGTTTTAAGGACTAGTCTGAAGAACTAGTAGTTAGTTAGTAACTAGTAGTTAATCAGTCTTACTATTTGGATTTAAATATAATTAAAATAATTTAAATATTTTTTCACATGATACTTAAAGCAGTTATGTTCAATCATGAAGACAAAAATGTATGACTAACTTGGAATACTAGTCTTAGAGATTAATGTTACTGACCATTGGTTTAAGTGTAGTTACAGACTAAAATTAAGGCTTAAGTTTTAGTTATCTTACTTGAAAATAGCTTACACTGGCCTACCTTTAAATATATCTGGGCCATAGTTTTGTCTTAAGATGTACACCAGTAATGTTTTTTATAAGGTTTGTTTGTAAAAAGTACCTAAATGTTTTTACATAACTAATGGCTAGTCATGCATCAATTTAAACCTGTGGGAAACAACCCTATGAAGTTATAAAGCTTCAAATGTTGTCTTAGAATTCTTCAAATCCTAAAGGCCACTTCACACTGGTCAGACAGACTCCAACAGACGCGTCTTTTGGAGTCTGTCTGACCAGTGTGAAACCCCTGTTGGAAGTTGTTGGATCAAAGTAAATGGGACTTTAGAATGTGGTTGTCTGTTGGTGTCTGTTGGTGTCTGTTGGAGTTGGTAGTTGTCTGACCAGTGTGAACTGGCCTTAAAGGTATGAAAAAATTGCTGTAAATATGTGGATCCTTAAAGAACAATAATAGGCCAACATTAGAAATAATAACTAATAATCACACATAAAGAGAATATATATTTGGTTATCAGTAGCTTTAGTATTCTAATCTATTTTCCATAACATAAACACGTCATGCTGTGTCTTATAAAGTTTTCAATAATTGTTTATAGAATTATTGCAATGAAATTGTAATGTTATGATACAATTGGTTATTTTAAATATAAATGATTTACTGAAAACTTACTCTAGCACAGCACGTGTGTGAACACAAGGCAAGGCAAGGCAAGTTTATTTGTATAGCACATTTCATACACAGAGGTCATTCAAAGTGCTTTACATAGAAATGAGAAAACAATATATATAAAAGAAAAAAGAAAATGTAAAAATAATAGATACACAATAAAATCACAATAAAAAAGATACATGAGAATTTAGAATAACAATTAAAGAAAATGAATGTGATTTTAATAAAAACAGTTTAAAATGTTAAAAAGAATAAAACAGGATTAAAAGTGGCTTGAGTTAAAGGTGCAGTCAGTGTAAAGCAGCACAGTGCTCATTCAGTAAATGCAGAGTTAAACAGATGTGTTTTTAATCTAGATTTAAAAGTTAGTATTCTAATCTATTTTCTATTTACAAACAAGTGCTTAATAGCAAATCTGACTGACATTTGCTTAATGACATCATATTTGTTATTAACTCCATTTGATATAAACAACACATCTGGATCAGTTATGTATGGACATAGCCAGTTGTTAAATATAAAAAATGTACAGCTTTAGTACTATTTTTAGGCCTACTATAATATGACAGAGGCTGTCATCTGAAATACTTGTATGTTTGCACATAATATCTATGTCAAAGAATATATATGCTCTATACGAACAATTACTTTTGTTTAAAAAAATAGTCTAAAAGATTTAAACAAGCAACCATTTAGTAAGACCTAGATCTCTATGAATTAAAATGACTGTTTCAGATGAGAGAAACATACAAAATGGGCAGAGCATGTTTGTGTATATGTTCCTTTTGTCCATAAAGATATATACGGTTTAATAACTTGCATACCTCACTTTATTTACCTAATTAAAACAGAAAGCCTTCATGGTACTCGATTAAAGGACATGAACATGAATCTGCTAAATGAAATGATATTTGTTATTGACACAATTTAATAACACCATCCACCATTCAGATAACGTATCTGGTTTTGTTTTATTAAATTGTTTCAGTTCTTACACTCAACAACAGTAAAGCCAGTGCAGTACAATTTTCTCTACACTGTATAATACAAATACAAAAACAACTTTGCAGAAGTATAGCTATCACACAGTTATTTTGAAAACGGCCCTGACGAACGGCCCCTAAAGCTTATGACAAAGCATACAAGTATTATTGAGATCAGGCAATATACTCAAATTCCTTATTGTGGTTTTTAGGTGCAATTTTCCGTTATGTCCACTAGATGGCTGTAGAGGATCAATCACTGGCTGACATTTGCACTCACAGAAAACACAGAAGATGATTACTCTTTAACTAAGGCTATGTTTACACGTGGACGGTTATTTTCATAAACGGACATTTCAACCTCTCCGGTTTCAAAAATAATATCGTGCACACATGTCAGTTTTCAGAAGAGTGTTTATTTACACATACCCGTGCATATTTGCCGTCAAGAGATGCTCATGCCCACGTAAGCCAATCACCGGCAGCGCTGGTGGTGACGTGAACTGGTTCTTCATGTTGGAGGGAGGAGTTGTTGCAGTAGGTGATTGATGACGTCAACGTACAGCGAGAGCGAGTTGAGGAATCACACGTAGAGGTCTAATTTCGAATCGCTCTCGCGGTACTTTGACATCATCTGTTGCAGCGCCGCATGAAGTCAAACACGCGTAAAATTGCTGACCTCAGAGCACTCGTCTCTGCTCCTCGACATAATGGAGCAGCTGTATTTGCAAATACAAACACACGAAACGAGTTTGCACGATCATAAATGTGATCTTGGAAGCGTTCAGAGTAGCAGTCACATGTAAACATGGGTCGCACTTTTGACGTAGATGCGAGCTCTGGCGCATACTCTGTGACGTTGCCTGCTTAAACATCCGTTTGTCTCACTTTACATGCAACCGTGAAACCGAAGATTTTCAAGATCTCCACTCTGGCCGGAGTTCTTAGAAACAATCGGTTTCACAGGCGAGTTCTCCGTTTGCGTGTAAACGAGGGGCACAAACGAAGGTAAATCTCTCAGTTTTTAAAAATAACCATGTACGTGTAAACAGAGCTTAAGTCTACTATTAATAGAACTCTGTACACATTTAAAGGTGCAGTGTGTAATTTTTAGAAGGATCTCTTGACGAAAATGCAAAATGATATACAAAACTATATTATCAGGGGTGTATAAAGACCTTTCATAATGAACCGGTATGTGTTTATTACCTTAGAACGAGACCTTTTTATCTACATTCACTGAGGGTCCCCTTACATAGAAGTCACCATTTTGTGTCGCTATTTTTCTACAGAAGCCCTTAACGGACACATTTTTTTACTAAGTTGTCTCCGACGATGACATGTTTGTCTGGTGGCGGCTACTGTAGCTTCTCTATGTGTTTCAAAAGCGAGGGGTGAGCAGTGGACTAAGCCATTGGTTGCAATTCGTGACCTCACCACTAGGTGCCGCTAAAATGTACACACTGCACCTTTAACTTCATGATTTTACTGTTATAATATTAAAATCACATTTAGTAAAAGACTACCACTTCAATTGTTCTGAGTTATCAGTTTTAACACTCATGTCATTTTATGATAGCTGTGAAACGTGAACATAATTTTGGAGGCACTTACACGACATTTGCAGTAAGAATTATAGATTTTTTGTTTTTTATAAAAAAACTACATACCAAATGAGTGTATAACCATGACAATATTATATATGTCTTGTTCTTTAACAGTCTTGTTTCTCCTTTCTCAGGTAAACGTGTGTGTACAATATACAATGCAGAATATCTATATGGCCATGTCCTTAAACGTCTTGTGATCTAAATGGCTTGAACCCCGATAATCGCTGCTAGCAGCTATATTTTTTATTATTTTTCTTCTGCCGTAAAACGGATCGTGCAGACCAAACCGTAAGGCCTAGAGACTTGAGACTTGGCCAAATGGTAGGTCTCATTCGTGCGCGAAGATGACAGAGTGTCATCCCAATCGGCCTATGGGGGGCGCTACAGCGATGGCAAACGCGTTGATGCTCATAACTTCGACAATTCTTGTCCAAATGTCAAGTGTCTTATATTCCTGGATTCCTTGCGTCAAGACGAACAAAATGTATATCTCCGATTTCATTTCCGTCATTAAAAACTTTCTGCTATTTTTGATTTTGTCGAAAAAAATAAAAACGAACTAGTCCTAGGTTTTTCGCTCGATCGGAATCGTTTCGGTGCTAAAATGTTCCTTGGAGTTCGAATATCAATAATTATTGAAAAAAAGTTGAACTTTCGACTCACGGTCGACATGCCACGCCCAAACGTCTGAAGTGTGCGCAGCCACTAGGGATTTATTGGATATAACTGCGGACAGGAATGAAGTATTAACACGACACTTGGTACTTGTGATGACAGTCATGGCCTGAGGTGGCATGCGTCGTTTCGTCACAGCGCCACCTAGTGGTCAGACGAATCATTTAAACGCTTATAACTTAGGCTGAGTTTAACATATTTTCATGCAACTTTTTTCTTTGGAGTCCTGAGTTGTTGCCGAGTCCAACGATACCAAGCATGCCAGGTTTTGCTTTACGGTTGGTTCTGCACAGGAAAATAGCGCTTAAAAAACACGCGCGAATAACTCCGCGAGGGTTATTCCGATCGACTCGAAACGACCATAGGAAGAACATTGTATTAACTTCTGAACAAAAAGTTCAATTGGCGTTATGTTAAAATTTTCATCAGAAATGGCCGAAAATTGCAAAAAACGAAAAATTACCTCAAAATTTTGTGTTTTTACACATAAATGGTTATAACTCCGCAACGAAATGATATTTTTTCACCAGATTTGATACGCTGATGTCTGAGCACAGTCTGAGGCAATACAAAAAAAAAATGGTATGCCTGCACCACTAGTTGGCCTCATAATTTAACAAAACCTATGACATTGAGCAAACCCAATGGTCATACAACTGTTTTTTCAATAAACTAAAGTGTACAGCCATGATACTAGCTAGATGTAACACAGTCATGACCTGAGATTCCATGCACGAGTTTGTCATAGCGCCACCTAGTGGTAATTTGTTATTTTCACTTAAAAATACTGTAACCTTACATTTAAAATCATGAGTCATCATGGATTATTCCTTTCATGGCTTTGAGTATAATCATTGATGGATTGCAAGTCACTCCCTAGCAACCAATGAGAATACCCTAGCAACCATTTAGCAAGAGCTGTATCTCTGTATCAGAACATCGTATCGACATGGGGTTAGGCTCTTTTGACTCATTAACCCTATTTTAACATTTTGTGACCCGAGTTTTGCCAATGCAAGCACCACAAACATTTCCTTCAGTGTTCTATTTGTCAATGTTCCGTGAGAAGAGAGGGAGACATTTCACTGAACGATAGCACTTTTTTGCTGATAACTTTGAACACGTGTGTCTGGTATCTTATTTTTCATCATTTATTTTGTACAATGCAACAAATCTACACAGCCATGCCCTTAAAGGTCTTAATGTCCCAAATCGCTTGAACCCCGGTAATCGCTGCTTGCAGCTATATTTAGTGGTTCAAGCCCGTAGGGCTGAAACCCTATTGTAATTGCTCAGATTTTTATTATTAGGGGTTCAAGCCCGTAGGGCTGAAACCCTATTGTATTTGTATGGATTTTTATTAGGGGTTCAAGCCCGTAGGGCTGAAACCCTATTGTATTTGTATGGATTTTTATTATTCTAGTTATTATTTTTCTTCTGCCGTAGAACGGATCGTGCAGACCAAACCGTAAGGCCTAGAGACTTGAGACTTGGCCAAATGGTAGGACCCAATTTGGGGAGAGGTTGATAGAGTATCAACCCGATTGGCCTATAGGTGGCGCTATAGCGATAACAAACGCGTTGATGCTCATAACTCCCAGAATTCTTGTCCAAATGTCAAGTGTCTTATATCCCTGGATTCCTTGCGTCAAGACGAACAAAACGTATATCTCCGATTTCATTTCCGTCATGAAAATTTTTTCGCTATTTTCGATTTTGTCGAAAAAAATAAAAACGAACTAGTCCTAGGTTTTTTGTCCGATCGGAACCGTTCCAGTGCTGTAATATTCCTTGGAGTGTGAATATGAAAAGTTATCAAAAAAAAGTTGAACTTTATACTCGTCGTCGTCAAGCCACGCCCAAACGCCCCCAATGGGCGGAGCCTCTTGGACTTCAATGGCTGTAACTTGGGATTGGAAAGAGGTATCGAAACCAAATTTGGTACACATATACAACGGACTATTCTGGGGTCACGTGCAAAAAATTGCATCGCTTGACCACTAGTTGGCGCTATAACACTACTTCAACTTTGAAGAGCTGTAACTAGAGAAATATGGGACCGATCAACTTGAGATTTGGCACGGGTGCTCTTGGTCTAGGGTACTATCTGTGTGGGAAAGGAATTTCGCGTAGCTCAAAAAACATGGCCGCCATCGGCCAATCAAGAAAAAGCAGCTATTGGGCAGGGTTAACGGAGGCCGATCGAAACGAAACGTGGTGGACCTGTTTGTCTCTTGGCCATGAAGGTCTGTGCAGAGTAAGAAAAAATTCGGCCTCCGGGAGGCGCTATCACGTTTTTTCAATGTTTAAGTGATTGTGTATTATGCAGTGTTTCAGATATCAACAAGATCTTTATATCATTTAATAGAGCTACATTTAATGAACAACTTTTCCTCAAGAAGCACTTGTCTCAGTCGAATCGTTTGTTAGATATTCATAATTTTCTCTTAAACCTACTTTTGCGAACTAGTCCTAGGTTTTTTGACCGATCTGAACCAATCCAGTGCTGGAATATTCCTTAGACACTGAATATCAATAATTATCAAAAAAAAGTTGAACTTTGCACTCGTCGTTGCAACACTACGGTCAAAAGTACGAAGAGGCGGGGCCACAAATACTTAAATTGCTATCATTTATGATAGGAATGAGATATCAACATGAAACTTGGTACACATATGTATAGACCCAAGCTGAGGTCACATGCAAAAAATTGCAGAGATTGTCCATTAGGTGGCGCTATAACTTAAGAACAAATAACCATAACTATAGCATATGTATATGACACATAAATATTTGTCTGACCTACTTGTTATTTTGCACATTACATCTACTTTCAGGTTCTTATAATGGTCTATGAGGATAATTATTTATCTTTGAAAACATGCCACTCAACAACCAACCAGTATTAACCATGTACGAGTCAAGCCTAATGGTGTGTGATTACAACTAAACTCATGGGACTGTTGGTCTTATGTTTCCAAGTGTCTGTGAGGATTTTTAGTTCATCTTTCTGAAAATCTTTGCATCTAACACAATGTGTGCAAAGTAAACAGTTCTCTAGATCAGTGGTTCTCAACACACCTGCTTCACATAATCAGCACAATAGTAGAGATCTCTATTAACTAAACTGATTGTGTCAGATGAGAGAAACATACAAAATGTGCAGAGCAGTGGTTCTCCAGAAACGGAGTAGAGAACCACTGCTCTATATGTTTATGTTTATATGAAAAAACTATTTTGTGAACTAATACTTGGTTTTTCACTCAACACCACTACAGCCAATGCAATACAATTTCCTGTAGTCTGTGAGCAAATATGAATGCCAAATTGTTATCACCAATTGTACGTCTTATTCCTTTAGTTGTTTAGCTTTGAATTACAAAAACAACTTTTCAAAACTACTAGAATTTTTTCAGTCAACAACAATAAAATCAGCGCAGTACATTTTTCTGTCCTCTGTGTGTAAAGGTATATCAAATACAAAATGTAATGAATTTGAATACCTGCTTTTGTAAGCATAGATTTCATGTGATGTCACACATTGGTGTAGGTGCCATTTGTACGACTGAATTGCAGCATGTGTGTTTAAAGGAACTCATAAAGATATGGATTAAAGTTTTTCATTATCTCCATTTATTTACATCAGTAGCATTAGGATTCTATTCTACCTTCCATGACATAAACGTGTCCTGACATGATGTATAATACAAAGTTGTTACATTTTTATATGTTATTTTTCAAATATTGCACCAAAAACTTCATGTGATAATGCAATTGGTTATTATTCACATAAATGACCTGCTAGAACCCGACTAAAAAGCAGCACTTTATGAAAGTAACACAGACAAATGCTCACCAGCAAATCTGCTGCAAATCTACTAAATAACATGACATTTGTTATTGACATAATTTGATATTGAAAACATATCTGGATCAGTTATTTATTGGCCCAGCCTAAAATCACATGAAAATAATTGCAGAGCTATACCACTATTTGACAATTTAACATGACAGAGCCTAAAAATGTTTCTATTAAAATATGTAACTTTGCTTTATTGTTTCCAAATCCATAAATTAGTATTCTCTTACAATAACACAATAAAAGGATTATATGAAAAATATATACTCTCTGTGTGAAACACAGACCCTCATTAATATACTTAAGAGCATGCTTATCAGGATTTGAGTTAAAAATGTGTCTACCTTTATTTACTTTTAAATATTCAATACTAATTTTATGTTAAATTAATTGTAAAAGGAAAACAATAATTTTAGCCAACAGATGGCAGAAGGTCATCTTCTGCCATCTGCTGGCTAAAATTATTATTTATTATTTAAAATGTATACTCAATGAAATTGTGTTCACAGGTTTCATCAATGGATGCATGATTTAACTTTATGAAGTCAGTATTATTATGTTAAAATAACATTTCGTCAATCATTCTGACGGTATCCGTTTTAACAGTCATGTGACATTCGAACATAGGATAAACATTTAAATAGGTTGATGAACTCTTAAAGGACACCAAGCATATGGAGATTGGTCATTTATTTCAAAGTCTTATTTCCTAACCCTGCCATTTCTGCTTCTGTGTGTAAATGCATGTATGTGTTTTAGCTTATTCTTCATCATTGCTGTGTTATAGATTAGCCATATGAGACCTATATCTCTATATCAGAACATCGTAGAGAAATTGTGGTGGGCTGTTTTGTCTCATGTTAACAATTTTTGAAACATTTTGTGTGACAAATCTTGCAACAGCATGCACCACATAATTTTCTCTTCAGAAAATTTACCTAATTGGTAACATGTTAGTATTTCATATTCTAAGTATATTTGATAACAATGCAGCAAATCTAAACAGGCATGCCCTTAAAGGTCTTAAAGGTTCATATAATGAGATTTTTTAAAGATGTAAAATAAATTGTTTGTGTACCCAGAGTGTGTATGTGAAGTGTTATCTCAAAATACTCCACAGATCATTTATTATAGCATGTTAAAATTGACACTTTGTAGGCCTGAGCAAAATTGTGCAGTTTTTGGGTGTTTCCTTTAAAATGCAAATGAGTGGATGAAATGCAAACACTGATCACAATGATGGTGGTTTGTTGTAATTGAAATTCAATTGTGCTCTCGATTATTTTATTTTTTATCTTTTTCATGTTTTCTAGGTTGATATAAGCACTGGGGACCCAATTATAGCACTTACACTTGGAAAAAGTCAGATTTTCACGCTATGACCCCTTTAAGGTCCCAGATCGCTTGAACCCCGCTAATCGCTGCTTGCAGCTATATTTATTATTCTAGTTATTATTTTTCTTCTGCCGTAGAACGGATCGTGCAGACCAAACCGTAAGGCCTAGAGACTTGAGACTTGGCCAAATGGTAGGACCCAATTTGGGGAGAGGTTGATAGAGTATCAACCCGATTGGCCTATAGGTGGCGCTATAGCGATAACAAACGCGTTGATGCTCATAACTCCCAGAATTCTTGTCCAAATGTCAAGTGTCTTATATCCCTGGATTCCTTGCGTCAAGACGAACAAAACGTATATCTCCGATTTCATTTCCGTCATGAAAATTTTTTCGCTATTTTCGATTTTGTCGAAAAAAATAAAAACGAACTAGTCCTAGGTTTTTTGTCCGATCGGAACCGTTCCAGTGCTGTAATATTCCTTGGAGTGTGAATATGAAAAGTTATCAAAAAAAAGTTGAACTTTATACTCGTCGTCGTCAAGCCACGCCCAAACGCCCCCAATGGGCGGAGCCTCTTGGACTTCAATGGCTGTAACTTGGGATTGGAAAGAGGTATCGAAACCAAATTTGGTACACATATACAACGGACTATTCTG
Source organism: Paramisgurnus dabryanus (assembly GCF_030506205.2). Lineage (NCBI taxonomy): Eukaryota > Metazoa > Chordata > Actinopteri > Cypriniformes > Cobitidae > Paramisgurnus > Paramisgurnus dabryanus. Next base: position 40,120,378 of record NC_133343.1, on the reverse strand, counting down.
GGGTCACGTGCAAAAAATTGCATCGCTTGACCACTAGTTGGCGCTATAACACTACTTCAACTTTGAAGAGCTGTAACTAGAGAAATATGGGACCGATCAACTTGAGATTTGGCACGGGTGCTCTTGGTCTAGGGTACTATCTGTGTGGGAAAGGAATTTCGCGTAGCTCAAAAAACATGGCCGCCATCGGCCAATCAAGAAAAAGCAGCTATTGGGCAGGGTTAACGGAGGCCGATCGAAACGAAACGTGGTGGACCTGTTTGTCTCTTGGCCATGAAGGTCTGTGCAGAGTAAGAAAAAATTCGGCCTCCGGGAGGCGCTATCACGTTTTTTCAATGTTTAAGTGATTGTGTATTATGCAGTGTTTCAGATATCAACAAGATCTTTATATCATTTAATAGAGCTACATTTAATGAACAACTTTTCCTCAAGAAGCACTTGTCTCAGTCGAATCGTTTGTTAGATATTCATAATTTTCTCTTAAACCTACTTTTGCGAACTAGTCCTAGGTTTTTTGACCGATCTGAACCAATCCAGTGCTGGAATATTCCTTAGACACTGAATATCAATAATTATCAAAAAAAAGTTGAACTTTGCACTCGTCGTTGCAACACTACGGTCAAAAGTACGAAGAGGCGGGGCCACAAATACTTAAATTGCTATCATTTATGATAGGAATGAGATATCAACATGAAACTTGGTACACATATGTATAGACCCAAGCTGAGGTCACATGCAAAAAATTGCAGAGATTGTCCATTAGGTGGCGCTATAACTTAAGAACAAATAACCATAACTATAGCATATGTATATGACACATAAATATTTGTCTGACCTACTTGTTATTTTGCACATTACATCTACTTTCAGGTTCTTATAATGGTCTATGAGGATAATTATTTATCTTTGAAAACATGCCACTCAACAACCAACCAGTATTAACCATGTACGAGTCAAGCCTAATGGTGTGTGATTACAACTAAACTCATGGGACTGTTGGTCTTATGTTTCCAAGTGTCTGTGAGGATTTTTAGTTCATCTTTCTGAAAATCTTTGCATCTAACACAATGTGTGCAAAGTAAACAGTTCTCTAGATCAGTGGTTCTCAACACACCTGCTTCACATAATCAGCACAATAGTAGAGATCTCTATTAACTAAACTGATTGTGTCAGATGAGAGAAACATACAAAATGTGCAGAGCAGTGGTTCTCCAGAAACGGAGTAGAGAACCACTGCTCTATATGTTTATGTTTATATGAAAAAACTATTTTGTGAACTAATACTTGGTTTTTCACTCAACACCACTACAGCCAATGCAATACAATTTCCTGTAGTCTGTGAGCAAATATGAATGCCAAATTGTTATCACCAATTGTACGTCTTATTCCTTTAGTTGTTTAGCTTTGAATTACAAAAACAACTTTTCAAAACTACTAGAATTTTTTCAGTCAACAACAATAAAATCAGCGCAGTACATTTTTCTGTCCTCTGTGTGTAAAGGTATATCAAATACAAAATGTAATGAATTTGAATACCTGCTTTTGTAAGCATAGATTTCATGTGATGTCACACATTGGTGTAGGTGCCATTTGTACGACTGAATTGCAGCATGTGTGTTTAAAGGAACTCATAAAGATATGGATTAAAGTTTTTCATTATCTCCATTTATTTACATCAGTAGCATTAGGATTCTATTCTACCTTCCATGACATAAACGTGTCCTGACATGATGTATAATACAAAGTTGTTACATTTTTATATGTTATTTTTCAAATATTGCACCAAAAACTTCATGTGATAATGCAATTGGTTATTATTCACATAAATGACCTGCTAGAACCCGACTAAAAAGCAGCACTTTATGAAAGTAACACAGACAAATGCTCACCAGCAAATCTGCTGCAAATCTACTAAATAACATGACATTTGTTATTGACATAATTTGATATTGAAAACATATCTGGATCAGTTATTTATTGGCCCAGCCTAAAATCACATGAAAATAATTGCAGAGCTATACCACTATTTGACAATTTAACATGACAGAGCCTAAAAATGTTTCTATTAAAATATGTAACTTTGCTTTATTGTTTCCAAATCCATAAATTAGTATTCTCTTACAATAACACAATAAAAGGATTATATGAAAAATATATACTCTCTGTGTGAAACACAGACCCTCATTAATATACTTAAGAGCATGCTTATCAGGATTTGAGTTAAAAATGTGTCTACCTTTATTTACTTTTAAATATTCAATACTAATTTTATGTTAAATTAATTGTAAAAGGAAAACAATAATTTTAGCCAACAGATGGCAGAAGGTCATCTTCTGCCATCTGCTGGCTAAAATTATTATTTATTATTTAAAATGTATACTCAATGAAATTGTGTTCACAGGTTTCATCAATGGATGCATGATTTAACTTTATGAAGTCAGTATTATTATGTTAAAATAACATTTCGTCAATCATTCTGACGGTATCCGTTTTAACAGTCATGTGACATTCGAACATAGGATAAACATTTAAATAGGTTGATGAACTCTTAAAGGACACCAAGCATATGGAGATTGGTCATTTATTTCAAAGTCTTATTTCCTAACCCTGCCATTTCTGCTTCTGTGTGTAAATGCATGTATGTGTTTTAGCTTATTCTTCATCATTGCTGTGTTATAGATTAGCCATATGAGACCTATATCTCTATATCAGAACATCGTAGAGAAATTGTGGTGGGCTGTTTTGTCTCATGTTAACAATTTTTGAAACATTTTGTGTGACAAATCTTGCAACAGCATGCACCACATAATTTTCTCTTCAGAAAATTTACCTAATTGGTAACATGTTAGTATTTCATATTCTAAGTATATTTGATAACAATGCAGCAAATCTAAACAGGCATGCCCTTAAAGGTCTTAAAGGTTCATATAATGAGATTTTTTAAAGATGTAAAATAAATTGTTTGTGTACCCAGAGTGTGTATGTGAAGTGTTATCTCAAAATACTCCACAGATCATTTATTATAGCATGTTAAAATTGACACTTTGTAGGCCTGAGCAAAATTGTGCAGTTTTTGGGTGTTTCCTTTAAAATGCAAATGAGTGGATGAAATGCAAACACTGATCACAATGATGGTGGTTTGTTGTAATTGAAATTCAATTGTGCTCTCGATTATTTTATTTTTTATCTTTTTCATGTTTTCTAGGTTGATATAAGCACTGGGGACCCAATTATAGCACTTACACTTGGAAAAAGTCAGATTTTCACGCTATGACCCCTTTAAGGTCCCAGATCGCTTGAACCCCGCTAATCGCTGCTTGCAGCTATATTTATTATTCTAGTTATTATTTTTCTTCTGCCGTAGAACGGATCGTGCAGACCAAACCGTAAGGCCTAGAGACTTGAGACTTGGCCAAATGGTAGGACCCAATTTGGGGAGAGGTTGATAGAGTATCAACCCGATTGGCCTATAGGTGGCGCTATAGCGATAACAAACGCGTTGATGCTCATAACTCCCAGAATTCTTGTCCAAATGTCAAGTGTCTTATATCCTTGGATTCCTTGCGTCAAGACGAACAAAACGTATATCTCCGATTTCATTTCCGTTATGAAATTTTTTTCGCTATTTTCGATTTTGTCGAAAAAAATAAAAACGAACTAGTCCTAGGTTTTTTGTCCGATCGGAACCGTTCCAGTGCTGTAATATTCCTTGGAGTGTGAATATGAAAAGTTATCAAAAAAAAGTTGAACTTTATACTCGTCGTCGTCAAGCCACGCCCAAACGCCCCCAATGGGCGGAGCCTCTTGGACTTCAATGGCTGTTACTTGGGATTGGAAAGAGGTATCGAAACCAAATTTGGTACACATATACAGCGGACTATTCTGGGGTCACGTGCAAAAAATTGCATCGCTTGACCACTAGTTGGCGCTATAACACTACTTCAACTTTGAAGAGCTGTAACTAGAGAAATATGGGACCGATCAACTTGAGATTTGGCACGGGTGCTCTTGGTCTAGGGTACTATCTGTGTGGGAAAGGAATTTCGCGTAGCTCAAAAAACATGGCCGCCATCGGCCAATCAAGAAAAAGCAGCTATTGGGCAGGGTTAACGGAGGCCGATCGAAACGAAACGTGGTGGACCTGTTTGCCTCTTGGCCATGAAGGTCTGTGCAGAGTAAGAAAAAATTCGGCCTCCGGGAGGCGCTATCACGTTTTTTCAATGTTTAAGTGATTGTGTATTATGCAGTGTTTCAGATATCAACAAGATCTTTATATCATTTAATAGAGCTACATTTAATGAACAACTTTTCCTCAAGAAGCACTTGTCTCAGTCGAATCGTTTGTTAGATATTCATAATTTTCTCTTAAACCTACTTTTGCGAACTAGTCCTAGGTTTTTTGACCGATCTGAACCAATCCAGTGCTGGAATATTCCTTAGACACTGAATATCAATAATTATCGAAAAAAAGTTGAACTTTGCACTCGTCGTCGCAACACTACGGTCAAAAGTACGAAGAGGCGGGGCCACAAATACTTAAATTGCTATCATTTATGATAGGAATGAGATATCAACATGAAACTTGGTACACATATGTATAGACCCAAGCTGAGGTCACATGCAAAAAATTGCAGAGATTGTCCATTAGGTGGCGCTATAACTTAAGAACAAATAACCATAACTATAGCATATGTATATGACACATAAATATTTGTCTGACCTACTTGTTATTTTGCACATTACATCTACTTTCAGGTTTTTATAATGGTCTATGAGGATAATTATTTATCTTTGAAAACATGCCACTCAACAGCCAACCAGTATTAACCATGTACGAGTCAAGCCTAATGGTGTGTGATTACAACTAAACTCATGGGACTGTTGGTCTTATGTTTCCAAGTGTCTGTGAGGATTTTTAGTTCATCTTTCTGAAAATCTTTGCATCTAACACAATGTGTGCAAAGTAAACAGTTCTCTAGATCAGTGGTTCTCAACACACCTGCTTCACATAATCAGCACAATAGTAGAGATCTCTATTAACTAAACTGATTGTGTCAGATGAGAGAAACATACAAAATGTGCAGAGCAGTGGTTCTCCAGAAACGGAGTAGAGAACCACTGCTCTATATGTTTATGTTTATATGAAAAAACTATTTTGTGAACTAATACTTGGTTTTTCACTCAACACCACTAAAGCCAATGCAATACAATTTCCTGTAGTCTGTGAGCAAATATGAATGCCAAATTGTTATCACCAATTGTACGTCTTATTCCTTTAGTTGTTTAGCTTTGAATTACAAAAACAATTTTTCAAAACTACTAGAATTTTTTCAGTCAACAACAATAAAATCAGCGCAGTACATTTTTCTGTCCTCTGTGTGTAAAGGTATATCAAATACAAAATGTAATGAATTTGAATACCTGCTTTTGTAAGCATAGATTTCATGTGATGTCACACATTGGTGTAGGTGCCATTTGTACGACTGAATTGCAGCATGTGTGTTTAAAGGAACTCATAAAGATATGGATTAAAGTTTTTCATTATCTCCATTTATTTACATCAGTAGCATTAGGATTCTATTCTACCTTCCGTGACATAAACGTGTCCTGACATGATGTATAATACAAAGTTGTTACATTTTTATATGTTATTTTTCAAATATTGCACCAAAAACTTCATGTGATAATGCAATTGGTTATTATTCACATAAATGACCTGCTAGAACCCAACTAAAAAGCAGCACTTTATGAAAGTAACACAGACAAATGCTCACCAGCAAATCTGCTGCAAATCTACTAAATAACATGACATTTGTTATTGACATAATTTGATATTGAAAACATATCTGGATCAGTTATTTATTGGCCCAGCCTAAAATCACATGAAAATAATTGCAGAGCTATACCACTATTTGACAATTTAACATGACAGAGCCTAAAAATGTTTCTATTAAAATATGTAACTTTGCTTTATTGTTTCCAAATCCATAAATTAGTATTCTCTTACAATAACACAATAAAAGGATTATATGAAAAATATATACTCTCTGTGTGAAACACAGACCCTCATTAATATACTTAAGAGCATGCTTATCAGGATTTGAGTTAAAAATGTGTCTACCTTTATTTACTTTTAAATATTCAATACTAATTTTATGTTAAATTAATTGTAAAAGGAAAACAATAATTTTAGCCAACAGATGGCAGAAGGTCATCTTCTGCCATCTGCTGGCTAAAATTATTATTTATTATTTAAAATGTATACTCAATGAAATTGTGTTCACAGGTTTCATCAATGGGTGCATGATTTAACTTTATGAAGTCAGTATTATTATGTTAAAATAACATTTCGTCAATCATTCTGACGGTATCCGTTTTAACAGTCATGTGACATTCGAACATAGGATAAACATTTAAATAGGTTGATGAACTCTTAAAGGACACCAAGCATATGGAGATTGGTCATTTATTTCAAAGTCTTATTTCCTAACCCTGCCATTTCTGCTTCTGTGTGTAAATGCATGTATGTGTTTTAGCTTATTCTTCATCATTGCTGTGTTATAGATTAGCCATATGAGACCTATATCTCTATATCAGAACATCGTAGAGAAATTGTGGTGGGCTGTTTTGTCTCATGTTAACAATTTTTGAAACATTTTGTGTGACAAATCTTGCAACAGCATGCACCACATAATTTTCTCTTCAGAAAATTTACCTAATTGGTAACATGTTAGTATTTCATATTCTAAGTATATTTGATAACAATGCAGCAAATCTAAACAGGCATGCCCTTAAAGGTCTTAAAGGTTCATATAATGAGATTTTTTAAAGATGTAAAATAAATTGTTTGTGTACCCAGAGTGTGTATGTGAAGTGTTATCTCAAAATACTCCACAGATCATTTATTATAGCATGTTAAAATTGACACTTTGTAGGCCTGAGCAAAATTGTGCAGTTTTTGGGTGTTTCCTTTAAAATGCAAATGAGTGGATGAAATGCAAACACTGATCACAATGATGGTGGTTTGTTGTAATTGAAATTCAATTGTGCTCTCGATTATTTTATTTTTTATCTTTTTCATGTTTTCTAGGTTGATATAAGCACTGGGGACCCAATTATAGCACTTACACTTGGAAAAAGTCAGATTTTCACGCTATGACCCCTTTAAGGTCCCAGATCGCTTGAACCCCGCTAATCGCTGCTTGCAGCTATATTTAGGGGTTCAAGCGCGAAGCGCTGAAACCCTATTGTAATTGTTAAGATTTTTAGGGGTTCAAGCCCGTAGGGCTGAAACCCTATTGTAATTGTTAAGATTTTTATTTTTATTAATTATTATTATTTTGCCGTAAAACGGAACGTACAGCCCAAACCGTAAGGCCTAGAGACTTGAAACTTGGCCAAAGGGTAGGACCCAATTTGGGGAGAGGTTGATAGAGTATCAACCCGATTGGCCTATAGGTGGCGCTATAGCGATAACAAACGCGTTGATGATCATAACTCCCACAAATCTTGTCCAAATGTCAAGTGTCTTACATCACTGGAATCCTTGCGTCAAGACGAACAAAACGTATATCTCCGATTTCATTTCCGTCATGAATGTTTTTTCGCTATTTTCGATTTTGTCGAAAAAAATAAAAACGAACTAGTCCTAGGTTTTTTGTCCGATCGGAACCGTTCCAGTGCTGTAATATTCCTTGGAGTGTGAATATCAAAAGTTATCAAAAAAAATGTGAACTTTTGACTCATCGTCGTAAAGCCACGCCCAAACGCCCCCAATGGGCGGAGCCTCTTGGACTTAAATGGCTATAACTTGGGATTGGAAAGAGGTATCGAAACCAAATTTGGTACACATATACAGGGCACTATTCTGGGATCACGTGCAAAAAATTGCGCCACTTGACCACTAGTTGGCGCTATAACACCACCTCAACTTTAAAGGGCTGTAACTACAGAAATATGGGGCCGATCAACTTGACCTTTGGCACCGGTGCTCCTGGTCTAGGTTACTATCTGTGTCTAAAATGAATTTCGCGTAGCTCAAAAAACATGGCCGCCATCGGCCAATCAAGAAAAAGCAGCTATTACGCAGGGTTAACGGAGGCCGATCGAAACGAAACGTGGTGGGCCTGTTTGTCTTTTGGCCATGAAGGTCTGTGCAGAGTAAGAAAAAATTCGGCCTCCGGGAGGCGCTATCACGTTTTTTCAGTTTTTAAGTGATTGTGTATTATGCAGTGTTTTAGATATCAACAAGATCCTCATATCATTTAATAGAGGTACTTATAATGAACAACTTTTCCTCAAGCAGCACTTGTCTCAGTCGAATCGTTTGTTAGATATTCATCATTTTCTTATAAACCTACTTTTGCGAACTAGTCCTAGGTTTTTTGACCGATCTGAACCAATCCAGTGCTGGAATATTCCTTAGACACTGAATATCAATAATTATCAAAAAAAAGTTGAACTTTGCACTCGTCGTCGCAATACCACAGTCAAAAGTACGAAGAGGCGGTGCCACAAATACTTAAATGGCTATCATTTATGATAGGAATCAGATATCAACACGAAATTTGGTACACATATGTATAGACCTAGGCCGAGGTCACATGCAAAAAATTTCAGAGATTGTCCACTAGGTGGCGCTATAACCTAAGATCAAAGAACGATGACTATAGCATATGTATACGACACATATATATTTGTCTGACCTACTTGTTATTTTGCACTTAACATCCGCTTTCAGATTCTTATAAGGGTCTATTAGGATAATTACATATCTTAGAAAACATGAGACCAATAGCCGCCAGCATTAACCATGTACCAGTCCAGTGTAATGGTGTGCGATTACAACTAAACTGATGGGCCTGTTTGTCTTATGTTCTCAAGTGTCTGTGAGGATTTTTGGCTCATCATTCCGGAAATATTTGCATCTAGAACAACGGGTGTTACGTTAACTGTCCCCTAGATCAATGGTTCTCAAAATTATTCCTGGAGGCCCACTGCTCTGCACATATACAAAAGTCTTCTATTTTAAACAAATCTACTTTAATCATCAGTAGAGATTTGTATGAACTGAACTGATTGTGTCAGATGAGAGAATCATACAAAATGTGCCGAGCATTGGGTCTCGAGAAACCACTGCGTTTCAGTGAGTTGAAAGTACTTCTCTAGATGTTTATGTTTATATGAAAAACTATTTTGTGAATTTACTGTACTATATCTATTTTATTTTATAATCAAATCATCAAAATGTATTAAAACTAATTAAAATCTAATTATCTCCACTTCTGTTTTCAAATTAAAATACGAACAATTTATATATATATATATATTAATTTTAGAAACTCATTACTACAATATTACAATCAAATAGTTTAAATTAAAACTTGTTTAAAGGTTGAACTGCAGATTAGTATGGTTTACATCTAGGCAAATATTCACTTCTACATTCATTTCTGTTCTTATAAAAAAGTTATTAATTTTTTTTCTAGAATATTTACTCTATTAATACATAACTGAGTATTATGTAAGGAGTTACAATCATAAGATGTATAACATTGAAAGAGTTGAATAAGTCCACTAGGTATGGCATCAAATACAACTGCAAATTCCTTAGCAGTTACTGGAATCTTATAGTGATTGAGGAATTCACAATAATTAAAGAGGTGACCATCATCTTTAAATAACTGCCTCACTAATATTATATTATTATCATACCAATTTCTATAAAATAAGGATCTGTTTCTTGTATAGAATATTCTTGTTATTCCAAATAACAGATCTATGTGGAGAAAAGTTATGTTTTTATATGAGCATCCAAGATAAACAAACCTGTTTATGGAAACCTGACAGTTTTATGGGAAACTTGTTTATATCAAAATTGTATCGCAAAAAAAATTCCAAACCACCCAATTTCTTAAAAATCATTTCTGGTATGATGTTCCATATACTACCTTTGCAACTTCAGTAACTTTTTATCCACTTATTTTTAAAAACACAGTTAGCAGTATTAAAATCTAGTAAAAAAAAGTATCCTCCTTTCTCAACTGGATTGCATAGAATTGACTTTTTAATGTAGTGCTTCACTGCTGTGTCTGTCGTTCATACGTGGATTACTCAGTTAGCTGGATTTCATTGTTGACGATTTAGCTTCATGTTGAATTATTTGTTTCTTCGAAGGTCATCCTAGAGTTGTTGTTATAGTAACATGTCCGTAAGGTTAAAACTGCTCGGGATTCAAATTCAACTCGTAATAAAAAATGATACATTTAATATTTTAGTAATGTTATTTAAAAAAACTATATAATATAAAAAACATAATTAAGACTGTGTTTTAAGGACTAGTCTGAAGAATTAGTAGTTAGTTAGGGCTAATCAGTCTAACTATTTGGATTTAAATATATTTTAAATAATTTAAATATTTTTTCACATGATACTTAAAGCAGTTATGTTCAATCATGAAGACAAAAATGTATGACTAACTTTGAATACTAGTCTTAGAGATTAATGTTACTGACCATTGGTTTAAATGTAGTTCCAGACTAAAATTTAGGCTTAAGTTTTAGTTGTCTTACTTGAAAATAGCTTACACTGGCCTACCTTTAAATATATCTGGGCCATAGTTTTGTCTTAAGATGTACACCAGAAATGTTTTTTATAAGGTTTGTTTGTAAAAAGTACCTAAATGTTTTTACATAACTAATGGCTAGTCATGCATCAATCTAAACCTGTGGGAAACAACCCAATAAAGTTATAAAGCTTCAAATGTTGTCTTAGAATTTTTCAAATCCTAAAGGTATGAAAAAGATTGCTGTAAATATGTGGATCCTTAAAGAACAATAATAGGCCAACATTAGAAATAATAACTAATAATCATACATAAAGAGAATATATATTTGGTTATCAGAAGCTTTAGTATTCTAATCTACTTTCCAGAACATAAACATGTCATGATGTATCTTATAAAGTTTTTAATAATTGTTTATAGAATTATTGCAATGAAATTGTAATGTTATGATACAATTGGTTGTTTTAAATGTAAATGATTTGCTGAAAACTTACTCTAGCACAGCACATGTGTGAACACTAATAAGTGCTTAATAGCAAATCTGACTGACATTTGCTTAATGACATCATTTGTTATTAACTCCATTTGATATAAACAACACATCTGTATCAGTTATGTATGGACATAGCCAGTGGTTAAATATAAAAAATGTAGAGCTTTAGTACTACTTTTAGACCTACTATAATATGACAGAGGCTGTTATCTGAAATACTTGTATGTTTGCACATAATATCTATGTCAAAGAATATATATGTTCTATAAGAACAATTACTTTTGTTAAAAAAATGTCTAAAAGATTTAAACAAGCAAACATTTAGTAAGACCTACAGAATAGATCTCTATGAACTAAAATGACTGTTTCAGATGAGAGAAACATACAAAATGTGCAGAGCATGTTTGTGTATATGTTCCTTTTGTCCATAAAAATATATACGGTTAAATAACTTGCATACCTCACTTTATTTACCTAATTAAAACAGAAAGCCTTCATGGTACTCGATTAAAGGACATGAACATGAATCTGCTAAATGAAATGATATTTGTTATTGACAGGATTTAATAACACCATCCACCATTCTGATAACGTATCTGGTTGTTTTAATAAATTGTTTCAGTTCTTACACTCAACAACAGTAAAGCCAGTGCAGTACAATTTTCTCTACACTGTATATATATATATATATATATATATATATATATATATATATATATATATATATCAAATACAAAAACAACTTTGCAAAAGTATAGCTATCACACAGTCATTTTGAAAATGGCCCTGACGAACGGCCCCTAAAGCTTATGACAAAGCATACAATGTATTATTGAGATCAGGCAATATACTCAAATTCCTTATTGTGGATTTTAGGTGCAATTTTCTGCTATGTCCACTAGATGGCAGAAGAGGATCAATCACTGGCTGACATTTGAACTCACAGAAAACACAGAAGATGATTACTCTTTAACTAATTCTACTATTAATAGAAATCTGTTCACATTTAAATGTGCAGTGTGTAATTTTTAGAAGGATCTCTTGACAGAAATGCAAAATTATATAGAAAACTATATTATCAGGGGTGTATAAAGACCTTTCATAATGAACCGGTATGTGTTTATTAGCTTAGAACGAGACCTTTTTATCTACAAACACCAAGGTCCCCTTACATGGAAGTCAACATTTTGTGGCGCCATTTTTCTACAGAAGCCCCTAACGGACAAATTTTTTACTAAGTTGTCTCCGACGATGACATGTTTGTCTGGTGGCGGCTACCGTAGCTTCTCTATGTGTTTCAAAAGCGAGGGGTGAGCAGTGGACTAAGCCATTGGTTGCATTTCGTGACCTCACCACTAGATGCCACTAAAATGTACACACTGCACCTTTAACTTCATGATTTTACTGTTATAATATTAAAATCAAATTTAGTGAAAGACTACCACTTCAATTGTTCTGAGTTGTCAGTTTTATCACTCATGTCACTTTATGATAGCTGTGAAACGTGAACATAATTTTGGAGGCACTTACACGACATTTGCAGTAAGAATGATATTTTTATGTTTTTTATAAAAAAAAAACTACATACAAAATGAGTGTGTAACCATGTCAGTATTAAGTCTTGTTCTTTAACAGTCTTGTTTCTCCTTTCTCAGGTAAACGTGTATGTGTATAATATACAATGCAGAATATCTATATGGCCATGTCCTTAAACGTCTTGTGATCCCAAATAGCTTGAACCCTGCTAATCGCTGCTTGCAGCTATATTTAGGGTTTCGAGCACGAAGTGCTGAAAACCTATTGTATTTGTCTGTTTTATTATTAGGGTTTCGAGCACGAAGTGCTGAAAACCTATTGTATTTGTCTGTTTTATTATTATTATTATTATTATTATTATTTTTCCGCCATAAAACGCGTCGCCCAGCACAAACCGTAAGTCGTAGAAACTTGCCACTTGGTCAACTGGTTGTATATTAGCAGGCTACTCAGATACAGTGAATCAGCCAAATCGGCCCATAGGTGGCGCTATAGCAATGCCCGACGCGTTGGGGCTCATAACTCCTAAACCGGACATCCTACACTCAAGTGTTTGGTATCATTGTAATCCCTGGCTCCAAACTTAAAAAATGTATATCTCCGATTTCATTTCCGTCATGAAAAATTTTCCGCTATTTTCGATTTTGTCGAAAAAAATAAAAACGAACTAGTCCTAGGTTTTTCGCCCGATCGGAATCATTCCAGTGCTAAAATGTTCCTTGGAGTTTGAATATCAATAATTATCAAAAAAAAGTTGAACTTTCGACTCACGGTCAACATGCCACGCCCACACGTCTGAATTGTGGGCAGGCACTAGAACATTATTGGCTATAACTGGGGACAGGAATGAAGTATCAACACGACACTTGGTTCTTGTGATGAGAGTCATGGCCTGAGGTTTCATGCATCGTTTCGTCACAGCGCCACCTAGTGGTCATACGAATCGAATAATGCTTATAACTTAGGCTGAGTTTAACGTATTTTCATGCGACGTTTTTCCTTGGACTCCTGAATTGTTGCCGAGTCCAATGATACCAAGCATGCCAGGTTTTGCTTTACGGTTGGTTCTGCACAGGAAAATAGCACTTAAAAAACATGCGCGAATAACTCCGCGAGGGTTCATCCGATCGACTCGAAACAACCATAGGAAGAATATTGTATTACCTTCTGAACAAAAAGTTCTATTGGCATTATGTTAAAATTTCCATCAGAAATGGCCGAAAATTGCAAAAAACGAAAAATTTACTCCAAATTTTGTGTTTTTTACACATAAATGGTTATAACTCCGCAACGAAATGATTATTTTTACCAGATTTGATACGCTGATGTCTGAGCAGAGTCTGAGGCAATACAAAAAAAATGGTATGCCTGCACCACTAGTTGGCCTCATAATTGAACAAAACCTTTGACGTTGAGCTAGCACAATGGTCATACAACAGTTTTTTTCACTAAACTTAAGTGTATAGCCATGATACTAGGTAGATGTAACACATTCATGACGTTGCATGCACAAGTTTTTCATAGCGCCACCTAGTGGTTATTTGTTATTTTGACTTAAAAATACTGCAACCTTATATCTAAAATCATGAGTCATCGTGGATTATGCCTTTCATGGCTTTGAGTATAATCATTGGTGGATTGCAATTCACTCCCTAGCAACCAATCAGAATACCCTAGCAACCATTTAGCAAGAGCTGTATCTTTGTATCAGAACATCGTAGAGATATGGGGTTCGGCTCGTTTGACTTTTTTACACTATTTTAACATTTTGTGACCCAAGTTTTGCCACTGTAAGCACCACAAACATTTCCTTCAGTGTTCTATTTGTCAATGCTTCGTGAGAAGAGAGGGAGACATTTCACTGAATGATAGCACCTTTTTTGCTGATGACTTTGAACAGGTGTGTGAGGTAGCTTATTTTTTATAATTTATTTTGTACAATTCAGCAAAACTACACAGGCATGCCCTTAAAGGTCTTAAGGTCCCAAATCGCTTGAACCCGACTCAATGGCCTTGTAATTCAACTAAACACGGCCATTTCTGAATTGTATTTTACGGTATAAATCTGAAAAACTAATTCTCGTTAACAAATTATCAGAATGACTTAACATTAAGGATGTGACATGTTTGTGACATGGTGCACCTGTGTGTAAGCTACATAGTCTGTCTGAACCGTTTCTGACCATCTCTTACGTTTTTCTGGATGCGATGTGGTGTATCAGCCTGGTCGACGACATCTGACATGTTGTATGTGCTTTAATGCTCGAAACCCGGTAAACGCTGCTTGCAGCTTTAATTATTATTATTATTAGGGTTTCGAGCACGAAGTGCTGAAAACCTATTGTATTTGTCTGTTTTATTATTATTATTATTATTATTATTATTATTATTTTTCCGCCATAAAACGCGTCGCCCAGCACAAACCGTAAGTCGTAGAAACTTGCCACTTGGTCAACTGGTTGTATATTAGCAGGCTACTCAGATACAGTGAACCAGCCAAATCGGCCCATAGGTGGCGCTATAGCAATGCCCGACGCGTTTGGGCTCATAACTCCTAAACCGGCCATCATACACTCAAGTGTTTGATATCATTGTAATCCCTGGCTCCAAACTTAAAAAATGTATATCTCCGTTTTCATTTCCGTCATAAAAAATTTTCCTCTATTTTCGATTTTGTCGAAAAAAATAAAAACGAACTAGTCCTAGGTTTTTCGCCCGATCGGAATCATTCCAGTGCTAAAATGTTCCTTGGAGTTTGAATATCAATAATTATCAAAAAAAAGTTGAACTTTCGACTCAGGGTCAACATGCCACGCCCAAACGTCTGAATTGTGGGCAGGCACTAGAACATTATTGGCTATAACTGGGGACAGGAATGAAGTATCAACACGACACTTGGTACTTGTGATGAGAGTCATGGCCTGAGGTTTCATGCATCGTTTCGTCACAGCGCCACCTAGTGGTCATACGAATCGAATAATGCTTATAGCTTAGGCTGAGATTAACGTATTTTCATGCAACGTTTTTCCTTGGAGTCCTGAATTGTTGCCGAGTCCAATGATACCAAGCATGCCAGGTTTTGCTTTACGGTTGGTTCTGCACAGGAAAATAGCGCTTAAAAAACATGCGCGAATAACTCCGCGAGGGTTCATCCGATCGACTCGAAACAACCATAGGAAGAATATTGTATTACCTTCTGAACAAAAAGTTCTATTGGCATTATGTTAAAATTTCCATCAGAAATGGCCGAAAATTGCAAAAAACGAAAAATTTACTCCAAATTTTGTGTTTTTTACACATAAATGGTTATAACTCCGCAACGAAATGATATTTTTTTTACCAGATTTGATACGCTGATGTCTGAGCAGAGTCTGAGGCAATACAAAAAAAATGGTATGCCTGCACCACTAGTTGGCCTCATAATTGAACAAAACCTTTGACGTTGAGCTAGCACAATGGTCATACAACAGTTTTTTTCACTAAACTCAAGTGTATAGCCATGATACTAGCTAGATGTAACACATTCATGACGTTGCATGCACAAGTTTTTCATAGCGCCACCTAGTGGTTATTTGTTATTTTGACTTAAAAATACTGCAACCTTATATCTAAAATCATGAGTCATCGTGGATTATGCCTTTCATGGCTTTGAGTATAACCATTGGTGGATTGCAATTCACTCCCAACCAATCAGAATACCCTAGCAACCATTTAGCAAGAGCTGTATCTTTGTATCAGAACATCGTAGAGATATGGGGTTCGGCTCGTTTGACTTTTTTACACTATTTTAACAGTTTGTGACCCAAGTTTTGCCACTGTAAGCACCACAAACATTTCCTTCAGTGTTCTATTTGTCAATGCTTCGTGAGAAGAGAGGGAGACATTTCACTGAATGATAGCACCTTTTTTGCTGATGACTTTGAACAGGTGTGTGAGGTAGCTTATTTTTTATAATTTATTTTGTACAATTCAGCAAAACTACACAGGCATGCCCTTAAAGGTCTTAAGGTCCCAAATCGCTTGAACCCAACTCAATGGCCTTGTAATTCAACTAAACACGGCCATTTCTGAATTGTATTTTACGGTATAAATCTGAAAAACTAATTCTCGTTAACAAATTATCAGATTGACTTAACATTAAGGATGTGACATGTTTGTCCTATAGGTGCACCTGTGTGTAAGCTACATAGTCTGTCTGAACCGTTTCTGACCATCTCTTAAGTTTTTCTGGATGCGATGTGGTGTATCAGCCTGGTCGACGACATCTGACATGTTGTATGTGCTTTAATGCTCGAAACCCGGTAAACGCTGCTTGCAGCTTTAATTATTATTATTATTATTATTTTTCCGCCATAAAACGCGTCGCCCAGCACAAACCGTAAGTCGTAGAAACTTGCCACTTGGTCAACTGGTTGTATATTAGCAGGCTACTCAGATACAGTGAATCAGCCAAATCGGCCCATAGGTGGCGCTATAGCAATGCCCGACGCGTTGGGGCTCATAACTCCTAAACCGGACATCCTACACTCAAGTGTTTGGTATCATTGTAATCCCTGGCTCCAAACTTAAAAAATGTATATCTCCGATTTCATTTCCGGTATGCAATTTTTTTCGCTAATTTGCATAATATGCATTTCAAGCCAAAATGAACTAGTCCTAGGTTTTTCGCCCGATCGGAATCGTTCCAACGCAGGAGAAATCTGTGGAGTGAGTAGGTAAATAATTATCGAACAGAATGTGTAATTTCGCTTCAGTGTCACTAAGGGGCGCCAAAATTCAATACCGGAAGTAGACTATCTCCAGGAAAATGGCTATAACTCGTGAACGGTAAGAGATATCTTAACGCGGTTTGGTACACATGTGTATCAGTTCACTCCCGGGTCACAGGAAAAAATACGCGGATTTTGGCCACTAGGTGGCGCTATAATAAGCTTGAGGTCGAAAATGGCTATCACTACACAACCGTAAGCCCGATACACTTCATATTTGGTATGTTGTGTCTTTGTGCAATGTACCATGAGGGTCTAGAAGGACATTGGCGTATCTGCAAAAACATGGCCGTCATCGGCCAATGAAGTGTGAGGGCTGATTTGACAGGGTTAACGAAGGTCGATCGGAACGACATTCACTGTGCTTGTTCGTGTACTGCTCCAGAAGGTCTGTAAGAATTATGGTGTCATTTCGCCACTAGGGGGCGTAATACCGTATTTCGGTGCCTGTATCACGTGACGTTTGACATACACACACAAACATGACATCATATGATAGATCGGTTCATGACGAAAAACTTTGCCTCTTGAAGCGTTGCTGTCAATCAAACGGTTCGTTAGTTATTGGCGATAACGTTCAAACCTACTTTTGCGAACTAGTCCTAGGTTTTTCATCCGATCTGAACCTAACGAAAGCTGATTGATTCTGTGGAGTGGGAATATGAATAATTATCGAAAAAAAGTTGACATTTGTATTCAAACACGCAAGGAGTGGCCAAAAACCGAACTGGGCGGAGCTTAAAACATTTAAACGGCCATAACTCGAGAGGCGTTTGAGATATCATCATGGGGCTTGAATCATATGTGTAGGCCATCGGTCTAAGGTCGTGATATAAAAATCTCGCCGATTGGACACTAGATGGCGCTATAACGGGGAAAATAGCACTAAATACTGTGATTATGCAATGGTTGCAACTTTCACGCCTATAACTTTATCTGTGGTCAAGAGATTTTCATGGGAGTTAGTTTTTTAGCATCCTGAATTGTTTCCGAGGCCTACGATACCAAGCATGCCAGATTTCGCCTTACAGTTAGTTCTGCACAGGAAAATAGCGCTTAAAAAACACGCGCGAATAACTCCGCGAGGGTTATTCCGATCGACTCGAAACGACCATAGGAAGAACATTGCATTACCTTCTGAACAAAAAAGTCTATTGGCGTTATGTTAAAATTTCCATCAGAAATGGCCGAAAATTGCAAAAAACGAAAAATTACCTCAAAATTTGTCGTTTTTTACACATAAATGGTTATATGGAGAGATTTCACTGAATGAGAGCCGTTTTTTGCTGATAACTAATGTATTTAAGGTTGTATCTTCACCAAACGTATGCATAATGACATGGTACTTGGTAATTCTGATGGCAGTCAGGACCTGAGGGAGCCTTCAGTTTCGGAAGCATATTTTACACGCCTACAACTTTGGCTGCAGTCACCGTATTTTCATGGGACTTTTTTCACAGGAGTCCTGAATTGTTGTAGAGTCCAACGATACCAAACATGCCCAGTTTTGCCTTATGCTTAGTCCTGGGGTTACTGTTCACTGTAGGTCCTTGCGGTCTGCTGCGCTGCTGTGTTTGTGTCTTATGTACACGTGTGCAGTCTGTTTGCACCATTGCACCATACCACGACTCAATGGCCTTGTAGTTCAACTAAACACGGCCATTTCTGAATTGTATGTTACATTATAAATCTGAAAAACTAATTCTAGTTAATAAATTATCCTCATAACGTCACATTAAGGACATCACATGTTTGTCTTGTAGGTGCACCTGTGTGTAAGCATACATAGTCTGTATGATCTTTTTTTGACCATCTCTTTCATTTTTCTGGAGCGAGGTGGTCTATCATTCATTGTGGCTGTGTTCGGGTGTAACTGCTCCGCCTGGTAAGCGACGTGTGAGGTTTTTGACGTTGCCTTAAAGCTCGAAACCCGGCAATTGCTGCTTGCAGCTATATTTATTATTAGTATTCTGCCGTAAAACGGAACGTGCAGACCAAACCGTAAGGTCTAGAGACTTGAAACTTGGCCAAATGGTAGGACCCAATTTGGGGAGAGGTTGACAGAGTATCAACCCGATTGGCCTATAGGTGGCGCTATAACGACGGAAATCACGTTTATGCTCATAACTCCCAGAAATCTTGTCCAAATGTCAAGTGTCTTATATCACTGGAATCCTTGCGTCAAGACGAACAAAACGTATATCTCCGATTTTATTTGCGCCTAGAATTTTTTTTCGCTATTTTCGATTTTGTCGAAAAAAATAAAAACGAACTAGTCCTAGGTTTTTCGACCAATCGGAACCATTCCAGTGCTGTAATATTCCTTGGAGCGTGAATATCAAAAGTTATCAAAAAAAAGTTGAACTTTCGACTCACCGTCGTAAAGCCACGCCCAAACGCCCCCTATGGGCGGAGCCTCTAGGTCTTAAATGGCTATAACTTGGGATTAGAAAGAGGTATCGACACCAAATTGGGTGTATATATACAGGGGACTATTCTGGGCTCACGTTCAAATAATTGCGCCGCTTGACCACTAGTTGGCGTTATAACACCACCTCAACCTTTGAAGGGCTGTAGCTACAAAAGTGTGGGACCGATCAACTTGAAATTTGGCACGGTTGCTCTTGGTCTAGGGTACTATTAATGTCTAAAAGGAATTTTGCATGGCTCAAGAAACATAGCCGCCATCGGCCAATCAAGAAAAAGCAGCTATTAGACAGGGTTAACGAAGGCCGATCGAAACGAAACGCGGTGGGCCTGTTTGTCTCTTGGCCATGAAGGTCTGTGCAGAGTAAGAAAAAATTCGGCCTCCGGGGGGCGCTATCACGTTTTTTTAGTGTTTAAATTATTGTGTATTATGTAGTGTTTTAGATATCCACAAGATCCTCATATCATTTAATAGAGGTACTTACAATGAACAACTTTCCCTCAAGAAGCAACTGTCTCAGTAGAATCGTTTGTTAGATATTCATCATTTTCTTTTAAACCTACTTTTGCGAACTAGTCCTAGGTTTTTTGACCAATCTGAACCAATCCAGTGCTGGAATATTCCTTAGACATTGAATATCAATAATTATCAAAAAAAAAGTTGAACTTTGCACTCGTCGTCGCAACACCACGGTCAAAAGTACGAAGAGGCGGTGCCACAAATACTTAAATGGCTATCATTTATGATAGGAATGAGATATCAACACGTAACTTGGTACACATATGTATAGACCTAGACTGAGTTCACATGCAAAAAATAGCAGAGATTGTCCACTAGGTGGCGCAATAACCTAAGAACAAAGAACGATAACTATAGCATATGTATACGACACATAAATATTTGTCTCACCTACTATTTTGCACATAACATCTGCTTTCAGATTCTTATAAGGGTCTATTAGGATAATTACATATCTTAGAAAACATGCCGACCAACAGCCAGCCAGCATTAACCATGTACGAGTCCAGCGATTACAACTAAACTGATGGGCTTTTTTGTCTTATGTTCTCAAGTGTCTGTGAGGATTTTTGGCTCATCATTCCGGAAATATTTGCATCTAGAACAATGGGTGTAACGTTAACTGTCCCCTAGATCAGTGGTTTTCAAAAGTATTCCTGGAAGCCCACTGCTCTGCACATATACAAAAGTCTTCTATTTTAAACAAATCCACTTTAATCATCAGTAGAGATTTGTATGAACTGACCTGATTGTGTCAGATGAGGGAATCATACAAAATGTGCTGAGCATTGGGTCTGGAGAAACCACTGTGTTTCACTTAGTTGAAAGTACTGCTCTAGATGTTTATGTTTATATGAAAAACAATTTTGTGAATTTGCTGTACTATCTGGGCAAATATCAATATGAAACATAAAATAAACTTTTGCCGTTGTATTCCTAGATTTGATATGATGTCTCACAGTGATGTGGGAACCATTTCTAACCTGTATTCGTTATTTCATTTGTAACTGCTGTTATGTTCCTTTTGTCCATGGGTTTGCATCTGCATGAAAATTATTATAAGATTCAATGATCTGCAGTCATTTACCTCATTAAAACTAAAAGACTTGAGGTTATCAATTCAAGCATTTTGAAATGTGACATTTTCAAAATGGGCCAGACTAAGTATATCTAACCAATTAACTAGTAATGTGAAGCTTATGACAAAATATTAATAGTTTTATTAAGATCAGACAATATATGTCTTTCCAAGACTAGGGCTGGTTGAATAATTAAGTTAAAACTGTGTTTTAAGGACTAGTCTGAAGAACTAGTAGTTAGTTAGGGCTAATCAGTCTTACTATTTGGATTTAAATATAATTTAAATAATTTAAATATTTTTTCAC
This sequence comes from Paramisgurnus dabryanus, assembly GCF_030506205.2. Lineage (NCBI taxonomy): Eukaryota > Metazoa > Chordata > Actinopteri > Cypriniformes > Cobitidae > Paramisgurnus > Paramisgurnus dabryanus. Next base: position 40,098,684 of record NC_133343.1, on the reverse strand, counting down.
ATGATACTTAAAGCAGTTATGTTCAGTCATGAAGACAAAAATGTATGACTAACTTTTAAGACTAGTCTTAGAGATTAATGTTACTGACCATTGGTTTAAGTGTAGTTACAGACTAAAATTTAGGTTTATGTTTTAGTTGTCTTACTTGAAAATAGCTTACAATGGCCTATCTTTAAAGGCGGAGTCCATGATGTTTGAAAGCCAATGTTGATATTTGAAATCACCTAAACAAACACGCCCCTACCCCAATAGAATCTGGACCTTCTGTTGATAGACCCGCCCCACACATACGCAACCCGGCATTTGATTTGATTTGATTGGCTATAAGTGTGTTTTGGTAGTCGGCCCGTCTCCTTTTCCAAACCGTTTTTCAACCATCGTGGACTCCGCCTTTAAATATATCAGGGCCATAGTTTTGTCTTAAGATGTACACCAGTAATGTTTTTTAAAAGGTTTGTTTGTAAAAAGTACCTAAATGTTTTTAAATAACTAATGGCTAGTCATGCATCAATTTAAACCTGTGGGAAACAACCCAATAAAGTTATAAAGCTTCAAATGTTGTCTTAGAATTCTTCAAATCCTAAAGGTATGAAAAAGATTGCTGTAAATATGTGGATCCTTAAAGAACAGGCCAACATTAGAAATAATTACTAATAATCACACATAAAGAGAATATATATTTGGTTATCAGTAGCTTTAGTATTTTAATCTATTTTCCATGACATAAACATGTCATGATGTGTCTTATAAAGTTTTTAATAATTGTTTATAGAATTATTGCAATGAAATTGTAATGTTATGATATAATTGGTTGTTTTAAATGTAAATGATTTACTGAAAACTTACTCAAGCACAGCACATGTGTGAACACAAATAAGTGCCTAATAGCAAATCTGACTGACATTTGCTTAATGACATCATATTTGTTATTAACTCCATTGGATATAAACAACACATCTGGATCAGTTATGTATGGGCATAGCCAGTGGTTAACTCTTTCACCGCCAGCGTTTTTAAAAAAAGTTGCCAGCCAGCGCCAGCGTTTTTCATGATTTTCACCAAAGTTTATTGCCTTCCAGAAAATGTTCTTCTTTAAATATATAAACATACAATATACCAAATGAAAGAACAGACCCTCTGCTTTCAAACAGAAAAAAACGTTTCATCTTACCTTTAGTGGTTCTTTTGCAATCAGCTTTTGAATATGGGTAGGTTTTTGCAAAAACACCATATTTTGAGCAAAAAGCAGAGACAATTTCATTTTTTTGACGGACTTTTCATAGAGATCCCATTCAGAGCGATCTTTAAAACAGACACGGACATGCAGCAGCTTGGCATAGGGCAATACTTCCGGTTTTAAAAAGTTGCTGAAGGGCGCCACCTGGTGGATAATAGCGGTATTGCGGAAAGACGGATCTCGTCATTGGCGGGGAAGCGTTTTCTCTTAATTGACGAGATATCTCGTCAATGGCGGGGAAAGAGTTAAATATAAAAATATGTAGAGCTTTAGTACTATTTAGCTTTTTTCATTATTCATTTCAAGAACAAGAACATTGCATACATACAAGAGGATTACAATGTGCTTATTTAACATTTAACATAACAATGGATCAAATAAAATAAAAAAATAAATTAACAATAACATGGGGATATTCTACAATAATTCAATAAAACAAAAGGTTTCAAAAATGTTATATATTTGCTTTGCTTTTTTTTGACTTTTAACAGTTTCAAAATATTTCTTAATTCCGTTCTAAATAAAATGCTATTGGGTTTATTATTTGCACATTTTTGTTTATGGATGTGAAATTTTCCATATATAATCAATAAGTTGATTAACAAGTCTTTCTCCACACATTTACTTTTATAATACAAAAATATATCCTTACCAGATAACCGAATTATTATTTTGTGAGTTTAAATATCAAGCATTCCACATAAATCCAAAAAGATTGAGTAAATATACATTGATAAAATAAATGTTTTATGGATTCTACTTCCAAATTGCAAATACAAGTAACCTCCATATCTCTTAAGAATCTGGAGACTACTTGTTTAACTGGATACATTAAATGAACCAATTTATAAGTAATTTGTCACGGTGGAATCCGTGTCATGTTTTGTGTCTGTTCCGATTGTCGTCACCTGGACTCTTGTTAATTAATTACCTGCCTCATCACACCTGTGTATCGTTAGTCTGTTTGTATATATATACCCCTGCCTGTTGTATGTTCACTTGCCGGATGATTGTCGCTGATTCCCTGTCTGTTCCTGTGTTCTACGTTTTAGTGTTCCTGTGTTTATTTACCTGCCTGTTGTTTGATTCTAGTGTTTTGTTTCTTGGTTATTATTAAATGTTATTTATTCATCTCGAACTCTGCACATGCGTCCTACTTCCTGATCTCATGTTCCCGGTCGTGACATAATTTCTTTAACTTTATTCGTGAGACAGTATATATTTAATAAACTCCAAACCTCTTTCCATACAAGTTGACTATATAAGGAGTTCCAGTATGGTTTACATCTAGGCAAATATTCATTTCTACATAGTGTTCTTATAAGTTATTAAATTTTTTTTCTAGAATATTTACTCCATTAATACATAACTGAGCATTATGTAAGGAGTTACAATCATAAGATGTATAACCTTGAAAGAGTTGAATAAGTCCACTAGGTATGACATCAAATACAACTGCAAATTCCTTAGCAGTTACTGGAATCTTATAGTGATTGAGGAATTTCACAATAATTAAAGAGGTGACCATCATCTTTAAATAACTCCCTCACTAATATTATGTTATTATCATACCAATTTCTATAAAATAAGGATTTGTTTTTGTATAGAATATTCTTGTTATTCCAAATAACAGATCTATGTGGAGAAAAGTTATGTTTATATATGAGCATCCAAGATAAACAAACCTGTTTATGGAAACCTGACAGTTTTATGGGAACCTTGTTTATATCAAAATTGAATCGCAAAAAAAATTCCAAACCACCCAATTTCTTAAAAATCATTTCTAGTATGATGTTCCATATACTACCTTTCCAACTTCAGTTACTTTTTATCCACTTATTTTTAAAAACAGTTTTTAAAATCTAGTACATTTTAACCTCCTTCCTCAACTGGATTGCTTAGAATTGACTTTTTAATGTCAATACATAACTAATGGCTAGTCATGCATCAATTTAAACCTGTGGGAAACAACCCAATAAAGTTATAAAGCTTCAAATGTTGTCTTAGAATTCTTCAAATCCTAAAGGTATGAAAAAGATTGCTGTAAATATGTGGATCCTTAAAGAACAGGCCAACATTAGAAATAATAACTAATAATCATACATAAAGAGAATATATATTTGGTTATCAGTAGCTTTAGTATTCTAATCTATTTTCCATGACATAAACATGTCATGATGTGTCTTATAAAGTAGGGATGCACCGAATCCAGATTTTTTAGGTTCGGCCGAATCCCGAATCCACCGTTTAAGATTCGGCCGAATCCGAAACCGAATACCGAATCCTACTCGCATCCTTATTCCATTAACACAGTAACACACATTAATGAATTAAACAACGTCCACAATAGTGTATTTTTCATTTTATTTAATTTTAACTGTACATTATGCCAGGATGACAAGTTGGAAAAACTATTTTGACAAATACTATAAGCCTATGCATAATGAAAGCGATGCGTTGCGACACGCTCGTTTTTACAACAAGCAAGCAGCTCCGCGCTGAAAACTATATTTAACTTTGAGTGAGAAGCTCCGCTCGTCAATGTCAGGTTTCACACGGCCGTCCAATTACATTGGAGGAGGGGCGGGAGATTACCACAGCAACCAACCGGCTCACAGCTGAAGCATCACAGCTACCAAGCGCTCGGCTGAAAAACAGCTGGAATTTGGCTTCCTCAAGGCGTTTTCAGCCGTGTTTAAAAGTTTTGGTGTGTCCAGCCCCTAAGGCTCACCGAAAGAAAAAGCTCATCTCCACGTCAGCACCCGATGTGTGTAATCTACGGCCGCGTGACGTCGACCTGCGTAGCGCAAGCCTATAGGGTTCGGTTCGGTGGAAAAAAAATCTAGGATTCGGCCGAATCCGAACCCCGTCAAAAAGCCCAGTATTTGGCCGAATCCGAATCCGAATCCTGGATTCGGTGCATCCCTATTATAAAGTTTTTAATAATTGTTTATAGAATTATTGCAATGAAATTGTAATGTAATGATACAATTGGTTGTTTTAAATGTAAATGATTTACTGAAAACTTACTCTAGCACAGCACATGTGTGAACACAAATAAGTGCTTAATAGCAAATCTGACTGACATTTGCTTAATGACATCATATTTGTTATTAACTCCATTTGATATAAACAACACATCTGGATTTGTTATGTTTAGGCCTACTATAATATGACAGAGGCTGTCATCTGAAATACTTGTATGCTTGCACATAATATTTATGTCAAAGAATATATATGTTCTATAAGAACAATTACGTTTGTTAATAAAAAAAATAGTCTAAAAGATTTAAACAAGCAACCATTTAGTAAGACCTACAGAATATATCTCTATGAACTAAAATGACTGTTTCAGATGAGAGAAACATACAAAATGTGCAGAGCATGTTTGTGTATATGTTCCTTTTGTCCATAAAAATATATACGGTTTAATAACTTGCATACCTCACTTTATTTACCTAATTAAAACAGAAAGCCTTCATGGTACTCGATTAAAGGACATGAACATGAATCTGCTAAATGAAATGATATTTGTTATTGACACGATTTAATAACATCATCCACCATTCAGATAAAGTATCTGGTTATGTTTTATTAAATTGTTTCAGTTCTTACACTCAACAACAGTAAAGCCAGTGCAGTACAATTTTCTCTACACTGTATAAATTAATTTATATATATTTATATATATCAAATACAAAAACAACTTTGAAAAAGTATAGCTATCACACAGTCATTTTGAAAATGGCCCTGACGAACGACCCCTAAAGTTTATGACAAAGCATACGATGTATTATTGAGATCAGGCAATATACCCAAATTCCTTATTGTGGTTTTTAGGTGCAATTTTCCGTTATGTCCACTAGATGGAAGAAGAGGATCAATCACTGGCTGACATTTGAACTCACAGAAAACACAGAAGATGATTACTCTTTAACTATTTCTACTATTAATAGAAATCTGTTCACATTTAAAGATGCAGTGTGTAATTTTTAGAAGGATCTCTTGACAGAAATGCAAAATGATATACAAAACTATATTATCAGGGGTGTATAAAGACCTTTCATTATGAACCGGTATGTGTTTATTACCTTAGAACGAGACCTTTTTATCTACATACACCAAGGTCCCCTTACATGGAAGTCAACATTTTGTGGCGCCATTTTACTACAGAAGCCCCTAACGGACAAATTTTTTACTAAGTTGTCTCTGGCGATGACATGTTTGTCTGGTCGCGGCTACCGTAGCTTCTTTATGTGTTTCAAAAGCGAGGGGTGAGTAGTGGACTAAGCCATTGGTTGCAATTCGTGACCTCACCACTAGATGCCACTAAAATGTACACACTGCACCTTTAACTTCATGATTTTACTGTTCCCTGGTGAAAAAGTAGTACACTTCCATAGTGTACTTAAAGTGCTTTATTTTCGCACACTAATTTTGTACTTAATATACTAAAAATTAATCTTTAGTACTTCTTAAGATGTTCTTAAGATGATCTAAGTTTACTTCACTGTGCTATTTTGAGACACCATGAATATGAACTAAAATGCACTTTTAACATACTATCTCTGTATTAAAAAAATATTTAGTTAACACTTGTATTACACTTGAACTCAACTTTCATACAAAGAGGGGTTCAAGTTTACTACAAGTGGTACCTAAATACATTTTTTAAATACATTTTTAGCATATTTTAGTTCATATTTATGGTGTCTCAAAATAGCACAGTGAAGTGCACTTAGATGATCTTAAAAACATCTTAAGAATTACTAAAGATGAATTTTTAGTATATTAAGTACAAAATGAGTGTGCAAAAATAAAGCACTTTAGGTACACTATGGAAGTGTACTACTTTTTCACCTGGGTTATAATATTAAAATCAAATTTAGTGAAAGACTACCACTTAGTGATGGGCAGTCCGGCTCTTTCCATTGGTTCGGCTCTTTCGGCTCAAGCTCCGGCTCTACATTTTAGTGATGGCAGTCCGGCTCTTTTCATAGATTCGGCTCTTCTGGCTCGGCTCCCTTAGAAGAGCCGGCTCCCCTGCATGCGTCTGAAGAGTCGGCTCTTCTCGTTCGCTACAAAGAATCAGCTCTTAGAGCCGGCGTTCGCGAACGACCCATCACTATTACCACTTCAATTGTTCTGAGTTGTCAGTTTTATCACTCATGTCACTTTATGATAGCTGTGAAACGTGAACATAATTTTGGAGGCACTTACACGACATTTGCAGTAAGAATTATATTTTTATGTTTTTTATTAAAAAAAACTACATACATACAAAATGAGTGTGTAACCATGTCAATATTAAGTCTTGTTCTTTAACAGTCTTGTTTTTCCTTTCTCGGGTAAACGTGTGTGTGTACAATATACAATGCAAAATATCTATATGGCCATGTCCTTAAACGTCTTGTGATCCCAAATAGCTTGAACCCCGCTAATCGCTGCTTGCAGCTATATTTAGGGGTTCAAGCGCGAAGCGCTGAAACCCTATTGTAATTGTTAAGATTTTTAGGGGTTCAAGCCCGTAGGGCTGAAACCCTATTGTATTTGTATGGATTTTTATTAGGGTTTCGAGCACGAAGTGCTGAAAACCTATTGTATTTGTCTGTTTTATTATTATTATTATTATTATTATTATTATTATTATTATTATTATTTTTCCGCCATAAAACGCGTCGCCCAGCACAAACCGTAAGTCGTAGAAACTTGCCACTTGGTCAACTGGTTGTATATTAGCAGGCTACTCAGATACAGTGAATCAGCCAAATCGGCCCATAGGTGGCGCTATAGCAATGCCCGACGCGTTGGGGCTCATAACTCCTAAACCGGACATCCTACACTCAAGTGTTTGGTATCATTGTAATCCCTGGCTCCAAACTTAAAAAATGTATATCTCCGATTTCATTTCCGGTATGCAAATTTTTTCGCTAATTTGCATAATATGCATTTCAAGCCAAACTGAACTAGTCCTAGGTTTTTCGCCCGATCGGAATCGTTCCAATGCAGGAGAAATCTGTGGAGTGAGTAGGTAAATAATTATCGAACAGAATGTGTAATTTCGCTTCAGTGTCACTAAGGGGCGCCAAAATTCAATACCGGAAGTAGACTATCTCCAGGTAAATGGCTATAACTCGTGAACGGTTAGAGATATCTTAACGCGGTTTGGTACATATGTGTATCAGCTCACTCCGGGGTCACAGGAAATAATACGCGGATTTTGGCCAGTAGGTGGCGCTATAATAAGCTTGAGGGTCGAAAATGGCTATCACTACACAACCGTAAGCCCGATACACGTCATATTTGGTATGGTGTGTCTTTGTGCAATGTACCATGAGGGTCTAGAAGGACATTGGCGTATCTGCAAAAACATGGCCGTCATCGGCCAATGAAGTGTGAGGGCTGATTTGACAGGGTTAACGAAGGTCGATCGGAACGACACTCACTGTGCTTGTTCGTGTACTGCTCCATAAGGTCTGTAAGAATTATGGTGTCATTTGGCCACTAGGGGGCGAAATACCGTATTTCGGTGCCTGTATCACGTGACGTTTGACATACATACACAAACATGACATCATATGATAGATCGGTTCATGACGAAAAACTTTGCCTCTTGAAGCGTTGCTGTCAATCAAACGGTTCGTTAGTTATTGGCAATAACGTTCAAACCTACTTTTGCGAACTAGTCCTAGGTTTTTCATCCGATTTGAACCTAACGAAAGCTGATTGATTCTGTGGAGTGGGAATATGAATAATTATCGAAAAAAAGTTAAAATTTGTATTCAAACATGCAAGGAGTGGTCAAAAACCGAACTGGGCGGAGCTTAAAACATTTAAACGGCCATAACTCGAGAGGCGTTTGAGATATCATCATGGGGCTTGAATCATATGTGTAGGCCATCGGTCTAAGGTCGTGATATAAAAAGCTTGCTGATCGGACAATAGGTGGCGCTATACCGGGAAAGAAGGCATTAAATACTGTGATTATCCAACGGTTACACTTTATAAGCCTATAACTCTATCTGTGATCAACGAATTTCCATGGGAGTTGCTTTTGTATTATCCTGAACTGTTTTCGAATCCTACGATACCAAGCATGCCAGGTTTCGAATTACGGTTCGATCAGAACTACGTTTTCAAACATAAAAAACAATCACTAATAGCTTCGTAACCGTAACTCCTATCGATTCGAAAACACCATAGGAAGAACAATGCAATAGCTTCTGAACAAAAAAGTATATTGGCGTTATATTAAAATTTCCATCAGAAATGGCCGAAAATTGTGAAAAACCAAAATAGTCCTATAGGTGCACGTGTGTTTAAGCATACATAGTCTGTATGAACCGTTTCTGACCATCTCTTTCGTTTTTGTGTGATGCTGGATCAGCCTAATCGACGACGTGTGATGTCTTTGACGTGCCTTAATGCTCGAAACCCGGTAAATGCTGCTTGCAGCTTTAATTATTCTTTTTATTATTTTTCTTCTGCCGTAAAACGGATCGTGCAGACCAAACCGTAAGGCCTAGAGACTTGAGACTTGGCCAAATGGTAGGTCTCATTCGTGCGCGAAGATGACAGAGTGTCACCCCAATCGGCCTATGGGTGGCGCTATAGCGATAACAAACGCGTTGATGCTCATAACTCCCACAAATCTTGTCCAAATGTCAAGTGTCTTATATCACTGGAATCCTTGCGTCAAGACGAACACGTATATCTCCGATTTCATTTCCGTCATTAAATTTTTTTCGCTATTTTCGATTTTGTCGAAAAAAATAAAAACGAACTAGTCCTAGGTTTTTTGTCCGATCGGAACCGTTCCAGTGCTGTAATATTCCTTGGAGTGTGAATATCAAAAGTTATCAAAAAAAAATTGAACTTTCGACTCACGGTCGTAAAGCCACGCCCAAACGCCCCCAATGGGCGGAGCCTCTTGGACTTAAATGGCTATAACTTGGGATTGGAAAGAGGTATCGACACCAAATTTGGTACACTTATACAGGGGACTATTCTGGGGTCAGGTGCCAAAAATTTCGCCGCTTGACCACTAGTTGGCGCTATAACACCACCTCAACTTTGAAGGTCTGTAACTATAGAAATATGCGACCGATCAACTTGACCTTTGACACCGGTGCTCCTGGTCTAGGGTACTATCTATGTCTAAAAGGAATTTTGCGTAGCTCAAAAAACATGGCCGCCATCGGCCAATCAAGAAAAAGCAGCTATTAGACAGGGTTAACTTAGGCCGATCCAAACGAAACGCGTTGGGCCTGTTTGTCTCTTGGCCATGAAGGTCTGTGCAGAGTAAGAAAAAATTCGGCCTCCGGGAGGCGCTATCACGTTTTTTCAGTGTTTAAGTGATTTTGTATTATGCAGTGTTTCAGATATCAACAAGATCTTCATATCATTTAATAGAGGTACTTATAATGAACAACTTTTCCTTAAGAAGCATTTGTCTCAGTCGAATCGTTTGTTAGATATTCATAATTTTCTTATAAACCTACTTTTGCGAACTAGTCCTAGGTTTTTTGACCGATCTGAACCAATTCAGTGCTGGAATATTCCTTAGACACTGAATATCAATAATTATCAAAAAAAAGTTGAACTTTGCACTCATTGTCGCAATACCACGGTCAAAAGTACGAAGAGGGGGTGCCACAAATACTTAAATGGCCATCATTTATGATAGGAATGAGATATCAACACGAAATTTGGTACACATATGTATAGACCTAGGCCGAGGTCACATGCAAAAAATTGCAGAGATTGTCCACTAGGTGGCGCTATAAACTAAGAACAAAGAACAATGACTATAGCATATGTATACGACACATAAATATTTGTCTGACCTACTTGTTATTTTGCACTTAACATCTGATTTCAGATTCTTATAAGGGTCTATTAGGATAATTACATATCTTAGAAAACATGAGACCAACAGCCAGCCAGCATTAACCATGTACGAGTCCAGTGTAATGGTGTGCGATTACAACTAAACTGATGGGCCTGTTTGTCTTATGTTCTCAAGTGTCTGTGAGGATTTTTATATATTAATATATATATATATATATATATATATATATATATATATTAATTTTAGAAACTCATTACTATAATATTACAATCAAATAGTTTAAATTAAAACTTGTTTAAAGGTTGAACTGCAGATTAGTATGGTTTACGTCTAGGCAAATATTCATTTCTACATTCATTTCTGTTCTTATAAAAAAGTTATTAATTTTTTTTCCTAGAATATTTACTCCATTGATACATAACTGAGTATTATGTAAGGAGTTACAATCATAAGATGTATAACATTGAAAGAGTTGAATAAGTCCACTAGGTATGGCATCAAATACAACTGCAAATTCCTTAGCAGTTACTGGAATCTTATAGTGATTGAGGAATTCACAATAATTAAAGAGGTGACCATCATCTTTAAATAACTGCCTCACTAATATTATATTATTATCATACCAATTTCTATAAAATAAGGATCTGTTTCTTGTATAGAATATTCTTGTTATTCCAAATAACAGATCTATGTGGAGAAAAGTTATGTTTATATATGAGCATCCAAGAAAAACAAACCTGTTTATGGAAACCTGACAGTTTTATGGGAAACTTGTTTATATCAAAATTGTATCGCAAAAAAAATTCCAAACCACCCAATTTCTTAAAAATCATTTCTGGTATGATGTTCCATATACCACCTTTGCAACTTCAGTAACTTTTTATCCACTTATTTTTAACTCATTCACCGCCATTGACGAGTTATCTCGTCATTTATGAGTTCATATTTAACTAATAAAAATGCCTTTCTGGACGAATTTCAAAGTGAAAGTGTAATACCGCTTTTATCCACCAGATGGCGCCAAAACGAATTTATCAAAAACGGATGTTAAAAAGATTTTAAGATTTATTTTAAATGCCTTTATGTTTGATAGTCATTCTGAGTCTGATCTCTAACATAAATTCCTTTAAAAAAAGCAATTTTTTAAGCTTTTTGCTGAAAATGTTGTATTTTTGAAGAGAAATATCCATATTTCAGTGGTTAAATTAAGTGGAAAAAGTAAATATATAATAACGAATAACGTTTTTTTCCCCATTTTGTTTGTTTGTTTGTTTATTGTTTGTTTGAAAGCAGAGGGTGTGTTCTTTAATTTGATATAATTTGTATGTTTATATATTTATAGAAAATAATTTTTCCTGCAAGGAATTTTGTGAAAATTTTATTAAAATCACAAAAATGCAGGTGGGCAACTTTTCTCAAAAAGGCTGGCGGTGAATGAGTTAAAAACACAGTTAGCAGTATTAAAATATAGTGAAAAAAATGTATCCTCCTTTCTCAACTGGATTGCATAGAATTGACTTTTTAATGTAGTGCTTCACTGCTGGGTCTGTTGTTCATACGTGGATTACTCAGTTAGATGGATTTCATTGTTGACGATTTAGCTTCATGTTGAATTATTTGTTTCTTCGAAGGTCATCCTAGAGTAGTTGTTATAGTAACATGTCCGTAAGGTTAAAACTGCTCGGGATTCAAATTCAACTCGTTATAAAAAATTATACATTTTATATTTTAGTAATGTTATTTAAAAAACTATATAATATAAAAAACATAATTAAGACTGTGTTTTAAGGACTAGTCTGAAGAATTAGTAGTTAGTTAGCTCTTTCACCGCCAGCGTTTTTAAAAAAAGTTGCCAGCCAGCGCCAGCGTTTTTCATGATTTTCACCAAAGTTTAATGCCTTCCAGAAAATGTTCTTCTTTAAATAAATAAACATACAATATACCAAATGAAAGAACAGACCCTCTGCTTTCAAACAAAAAAAAACCGTTTCATCCTACCTTTAGTGGTTCTTTTGCAATCAGCTTTTGAATATGGGTAGGTTTTTGCAAAAACACCATATTTTGAGCAAAAAGCAAAAATAATTCCATATTTGTGACGGACTTTTCATAGAGATCCCATTCAGAGCGATCTTTAAAACAGACACGGACATGCAGCAGCTTGCCATAGGGCAATACTTCCGGTTTTAAAAAGTTGCGGAAGGGCGCCACCTGGTGGATAATAGCGGTATTGCGGAAAGACGGAAAATCTCGTCATTGGCGGGGAAGCGTTTTCTCTTAATTGACGAGATATCTCGTCAATGGCGGGGAAAGAGTTAGGGCTAATCAGTCTTACTATTTGGATTTAAATATAATTTAAATAATTTTAAAAAAAATTCACGTGATAATTAAAACAGTTGTGTTCAATCGTGAAGATAAAAATGTATGACTAACTTTGAATACTAGTCTTAGAGATTAATGTTACTGACCATTGGTTTAAGTGTAGTTCCAGACTAAAATTTAGGCTTAAGTTTTAGTTGTCTTACTTGAAAATAGCTTACGCTGGCCTACCTTTGAATATATCTGGGCCATAGTTTTGTCTTAAGATGTACACCAGTAATGTTTTTTATAAGGTTTGTTGGTAAAAAGTACCTAAATGTTTTTACATAACTAATGGCTAGTCATGCATCAATCTAAACCTGTGGGAAACAACCCAATAAAGTTATAAAGCTTCAAATGTTGTCTTAGAATTTTTCAAATCCTAAAGGTATGAAAAAGATTGCTGTAAATATGTGGATCCTTAAAGAACAATAATAGGCCAACATTAGAAATAATAACTAATAATCATACATAAAGAGAATATATATTTGGTTATCAGTAGCTTTAGTATTCTAATCTACTTTCCAGAACATAAACATGTCATGATGTATCTTATAAAGTTTTTAATAATTGTTTATAGAATTATTGCAATAAAATTGTAATGTTATGATACAATTGGTTGTTTTAAATGTAAATGATTATCTGAAAACTTACTCTAGCACAGCACATGTGTGAACACAAATAAGTGCCTAATAGCAAATCTGACTGACATTTGCTTAATGACATCATATTTGTTATTAACTCCATTTGATATAAACAACACATCTGGATCAATTATGTATGGGCATAGCCAGTGGTTAAATATAAAAATATGCAGAGCTTTAGTGCTATTTTTAGGCCTACTATAATATGACAGAGGCTGTCATCTGAAATACTTGTACGTTTGCACATAATATCTATGTCAAAGAATATATATATGTTCTATAAGAACAATTCCTTTGTTAAAAAATTGTCTAATACATTTAACTCTTTCCCCGCCAGCATTTTTTCATGATTTTCACAAAAGTTGAATGCCTTCCAGAAAATGCTCCTTTTTAAATATATAAACATACAATATATGAATTAAAAGAACAGACCCTTTGCTTTCAAAGAAAAAAATCTGTTTCATCCTACCTTCATGTGTTCTGTTTTTATCACCTCTCAAATATGGGTAGGTTTCATTAAAAACACCAAATTTTGAGCAAAAAGCTGAGATAATTCCGTTTTTGTGATGGACTTTTGATAGAGATCAGATGCAGAGCGATCTTTAAAACATACACGGACATACAGCTGTTTGCCCTAGGGCAATACTTCTGTTTTTTATAAGTAGCGGAATAGCGCCACCTGGTGGATAATAACGGTATTGCAGATTGACGAGATAACTTGTCAATGGCGGGGAAAGAGTTAAACAAGCAAACATTTAGTAAGACCTACATAATAGATCTCTATGAACTAAAATGACTGTTTCAGATGAGAGAAACATACAAAATGTGCAGAGCATGTTTGTGTACATGTTCCTTTTGTCCATAAAATATAAACGGTTTAATAACTTGCATACCTCACTTTATTTACCTAATTAAAACAGAAAGCCTTCATGGTACTCGATTAATTTTTTTACTAAGTTGTCTTTGACGATGACATGTTTGACTGGTGGCGGCTACCGTAGCTTCTCTATGTGTTTCAAAAGCGAGGGGTGAACAGTAGACTAAGCCATTGGTTGCAATTCGTGACCTTACCACTAGATGCCGCTAAAATTTACACACTGCACCTTTAACTTCATGATTTTACTGTTATAATATAAATCACATTTAGTGAAAGACTAACACTTCAATTGTTCTGAATTATCAGTTTTAACACTCATGTCACTTTATGATAGCTGTGAAATGTGAACATAATTTTGGAGGCACTTACACGACATTTGCAGTAAGAATTATATTTTTTTGTTTTTTATAAAAAAACTACATTCCAAATGAGTGTGTAACCATGTCAGTATTAAGTCTTGTTTCTCCTTTCTCAGGTAAACATGTGTGTGTACAATGTACAATGCAGAATATCTATATGGCCATGTCCTTAAACGTCTTGTGATCTAAATGGCTTGAACCCCAAGTCGGCAGCACAAGTTTCGAGAAAATGAGAAACAAAGTTTTTTTTCAAAATTTGTGATTTTCGTTTTATTGCAGAATCTGTTAGTTGAGATCACGAAGAAGCCTCTCCATGTTTGAGATAGCAGTTTTTGTATATTTAAAAGCGTTCATTTTGCGGTTAAAGGCGGAGTCCACGATGTTTGAAAAACGCGTTGGAAAAGGAGACGGGCCCACTACCAAAACACACTTATAGCCAATCAAATCAAATCAAATGCCGGTTTGCGTATGTGTGGGGCGGGTCTATCAACAGAAGGTCCAGATTCTATTGGGGTAGGGGCGTGTTTGTTTAGGTGATTTCAAATATCAACATTGGCTTTCAAACATCATGGACTCCGCCTTTAAAATAGGCTTGTTTTTCCGGAGATTCTAGCGTGCAGCTGGGGGCGTCATTGTCTGTGTATATTTACATACTGTTTAAGCTTGTGTTTTCGCCTCCGCCCCCAAAGCGAACAGCGTGACTACTAAACAAGGATAGTTCGCCCAAAAATGAAAGTAATGTAATTAATGACTTACCCTTATGTCGTTCTAAACTCGGAAGACCTCCATTCATCTTCGGAACACAGTTTAAGATGTTTTATCGTTAGATTTAGTCCGAGAGCTTTCTATCTCCTTCATTGAAAATCTACGTATGGTTTCCATGTCCAGAATGGTAATAAAAACATCATCAAAGTAGTCCATGTGACATCAGTGGGTCAGTAAGATTGTGTTGAAGCCTCGGAAATACAATTTGGTCCAAAAATAGCAGAATTACGACTTTTCAGCATTTTCTTCTCTTTCGGCTCGAGCGTGAAGTCACGTGACTGTAGTGACGCGGCTGCCCTGTTCCTCAGATATGTTTGCTAAGTTTTTTTTTTTTTTTTACTTATAGCGTGCATCTCCCCAGACTGTAAAGCTCGGGCGCACAAAACAAAAGAAAAATAAAAGAAGCTGGGGCGGAACAAATAACAGTCAGCCGCATCGTACGTCAGCCGCGTCACTGAATTTATGCGGCGCCGCAGTCGGATGACGTCAAAGTACCGCGAGAGCTCTTCAAGAAATCTTACGGAGTAGTTTAATTTCGACTCGCTCTCGCGGTACTTTGACGTCATCTCTACGTCAGTTCTTGCAGCGCAGCATGAGTCCAAACACACAGAAGTTTACACAGAGATCGTTGTATTCTTTATATAATTGTCTACATGCTTTGTCTATCAATATTTTCCATGAAGTTATTGGCTGATGGAGGAACGAGCGAGCGATTGGTAACATCTCTAAAGGACGTCACGTTTTCGAAGGCGCTGTTTGGATGATCTATTATACTGCCTCACTATTTTAAATACAAACTTTGAAGGCGGGTTCATGTGTTTAACGGAGTGTAATCTCATATACCCTTACATGTTACGATGTAAATAGTCTTCAGATTGTATATTATATTGTATTACCAGACATTCATGCGAAATCTGATGTAAACAATCTATATTTCACGGATATACGCATTTGTGGACAAAATGGTCATTGAATAATCTGAAACAGACTGGATTCGACTTGTGATCAACACAAAGGTAAAAAGTCAATGTTTATTTTTGCATGTTGTCATTTGGACTTCTGTCATAAAATACTACATATGATGCTAGAACATGTATCTCAAAACGGCTTTACAGGGGGTATGGCTTAGCTAAATGAGATGTAAATGAGCCCTATTGTCTCCCGTCTTGGAAAGAAGAGTCCCTTTCGTCTCGATTTTCTCGGTTTGAGTATTTCTGAGTTCCTATAGACGGGTTGCACGGCGACGTCACTAACTGGTTGCGCGCGCAACCGAGAGGCAGAAAGAAGAGACGTGCATTGGGTTGTAGGCTACTAGCGGTGTCTGTAAGTCAAAATGCCAAGGAGTTGTTGCGTGGAAAATAGTACCAACAGAGTCAGTGCTGGGTGCCTGATGTTAACATACCAGTAGATGAGACTATTACGTTACTAACCTAACATTATAATTCATACATGTATAACAGTAACACTGCAAAAATAAAGACAGAAAAACAGATCCAACTAAAATCAAGTTTTATTTATATACAAACAATAAAGAACGCTTCAATAATTAAGGTTGTTGCAGAAGCGGATCAGCTCACCAATCGGGCTTTCTGCCTCCTGGATGCGCGCGCACCCTGCAATGTTTGTAAACTTGCAACCCCTCTATATTCAAATGGTCACAACTTCTCCAAATCTTATCAGATTTCCATGTGTTACACATCGTTGGAAAGCTTAGAAACTACACTTTCAGAATCTGTGAATAACTCAAAATTTCCCAGATCCGACTTGTGTCCCTACTTTCCGTGACTGGTCACATATATATATATATATATATATACAAAATACAAAATCAACTTTTGCAATTGTATAGCTGTTAATAATTAAATAACAAAACTAACATCAATTTTACGACGAAGTATGAAAAGTCTAGCTGAGGTAAAATATGCCTAATTTAAAGTTAAAAGGCATCAAGTCCTGTTTTTATGGTAAATGTCTGCATTTTGTCCGCTAGATGGCAGGAGAGGATCAATCTCTGGCTAATTCTACTACACTAATATGGATTATGTTTCACATTTTGTGTAAATATTATTAGTTTGGAAATTTAGAGTTGTTACCCATACTAGATCAATAGAAATCTGGTTAAAAACCCAGACCAGCATTCTTAGATTCAACCGAAATATTCATGTAATCCTAATTCCAGTGATTTTACACTATATTTAGGAATGTTCCTGATATTTTTTATGTGCAACAAATGCAGACACCAAGAGGCTGAAATGTACATTTTATTTAATACAGATTCCTTGTGTTAGGTTCCATTCAGCAGCTGTATATATGTATATATTATCAACAAAAAATACAAAACAGAAAGAACACTGTATAAAAATGTTTAGATAACAAAAAAATCATTCATTCATTTCACTTTAATTCTTTTGTGTATTTTACAGTCAGACATTCTGTGATAAAAAAAAGAAAAAACCATGTGTCACGATTGCAGTCTGTTTTCCTTTCAATGATCCAATAATCCTCCATGGTCCCTCATCGTGTCTTGTATTAAAACCTGCCAGCCATTACCCTTATCATCTGCACTATATATGCAGTCCTGTTTATCTTCATTGCTTGCTCCGGTTTATCTTCATCTGTTATTATTAGTTGTAATTTGTAGGGTGTTGTTTTGAGTTCATTGTTAGACATGCTATGGCAAAGAAATGATTTATGTTATAATTATTGAGTCATTATATATTTTTTAACTTTGTCTATATAAAACGTAATAAGATGTGTGTCAATGAAATCTACACAAAATATCACCGAAAGACCATTAAAATGTGTACATTAAAATAAACTAATTCATTAATTTATTTGACTTTAATTATTTTGTATACTTTAGATTCAGACATGGTGTTTTTAATTTGTAGTCTGTTGTTTAGAGTATATTGTCATTAAAGTTTACTTTTATTGGATTGTCCTTGCTTTCCTTATCTCTTTCTCCATAGACACTTTTAGAACTAAAAACATTTGCTAAATATATTGAAAATTCAGTCCTAAATCTCTGCTAATTCAGTCCTAAATCTCTGCTAATTAATCCCAATTAAGATATGTGATGGATCAGTTAGATTTGTGCATGTGATAGGATTAAGGTAGGCACAGTATGATTGCAGAGATCAAGACATAAATATGTCCTTTGTAAATACTAATACATTTAAGTTAATAAGCAAGTATTTAAGAGTGACAAATAACCCTTATGCTAAAGTGTTAAGAAATGTTTAACAACAATTTTAGAACAATGCATACAGTAGTATTATATACACTAAATATGGCTGGGTTATTTTTGACCAATAATCGGTCAATATTAGACAGAACACATACATTACCCCATGCTGGTTCAAAAATGACCCAATGTTCGGTTGTTTTTATGCAAGCATGGGGTATAATAACCCAGCAGTTAGGTTAAACTAACCCAGCATCGGGTCAATTTTTAAACCAGCATGTGTTTGGTCCAATATTTACCCATAATCAGTCAAAAATAGCCCAGCCATTTTTAGAGTGTAAACAAAATATTATAAGGATTAAAGGAAACGTTTTTGCTATAGAAGATGTGTTGAAAAACAATAATCAAACATTAAAAATATAAAAAGTAAAGAATAATGCAATTAGACATTTATTTATTAGTAATTCATATAAACGATACACATTGAAAGTAATTTGGAAATATTAAAGTTATTGAAAGTAATTGGATTTTGAAAACAATTCAGAGTATTATAAAATATATATAATATATTAGATTTCTTTTAAATAAAAACAATATAATAAAATATTTTAATCAGTTTATTTCAGTTGTGTGAGATATGTCATAAATGAAATCTGAAATTAAACCAAAAGAAATTGCTCTCAATTAACAAAAAATGTATTTCCATTAATTTGATTGTACATTCATTCATACATTCAATTGTTTAATTTTATTGTTTCACAGATAAACTCAAAATGAACACAAAAAACAATAACTTTATCAATAAATTTTAAAAGGTAAAGTAATTGAAAGTAACTGTATTGTGAAAACAATTTAGACTACTATTCAATATCTATATATATATATATATATATATATATATATATATATATATATATATATATATATATATTTAATTCTCAATTAATAAAAAATTAATTTGCATTTATTTGTTTGTTCATTCATTCATTCATTCATTCAATTTCATTGTTTCATATATTAAAATAAACATAAAAAACGAACTATATTAAAACAATGTTATTAAACAAACAAACAAAAAGTTAAACAAACAAGTAAGAACTGAACATAATTTTTAAACAAACAATATAAAATTAGGTAAATAATAACAGGTAAAATGAAAACAACAATGAAACGAAGTAGAACAGAGTATGGTGAAAGAGTTTGAAAGCATGCAATACTATGAAGGAACAGTAAATGGCACAATGTACAGATAGGATTAAACTTTATGATGATACATATATAGGAAGGTGGTACCATGGTACCAAGACTCTTAATGATAAAGCGAAATTTATAAAAAAATTGAAAATGAAATGCAGATCAGGAGATGAAGATTCAGTTAGACGCATTAAACCCTTGAAAGCCAGAGTGGTTGGTATGGATGAATGTTACCAACGTAGTGATACAGGCTTTGCTGACTTGGACAGAGTAATTGAAAGTGAAAACTATGCTTTGGGAGGAGGGAACAATTCAATTTGAAGACCAAAAGGTGCGAAAGCTGAGCAGCACCTTATTTCTGGATGTAAGCAGTGATGAAGCATATTTCAATCTAGACAGAAGCAGTGTTTATGAAGTTGGTATGGAGCTTGGAAGGACCATCTGAAACAGAAGAGACTTACATGTAGGACGAGTGTCAAATAAAAGTTCAGATTAGGTCATATCAGTCAGTAGATTTTGCACTTTTCAGCCTTTGAAATAACAACAGTTTAATATGCATCAAAATCATAACACAAGTACAAGCTCTGACATCCTTATTATTAATAGTAGGAATATTTAAAAAACTTACTAAGGTCAGAGTTCTGAATGGGGCTAGTTTCATATACAGCAAATAGTGTTTGAATTGATTCTCCTGCAAATAAACAATCATACTTACATTGGAAGACAGAGAAATTGTCACGCTAATTAAAAAATAGTTATACTGGATTGCACAAAAAAATGAAGGAATAAAACTGTGATAAACATTGAATTGTAGGATGATTATTTCCTAGTGTTACATATATGCACATTTTACATTTATGAGTAAAAGTATTGATTTTCAACTTTTTTCAAAGATCAGGAAAGTACACTTACAATGAGCACAAGTGGACAAAACACATTGGATAAATGTAGTATTTTCTTATAAATTAAAATTGCAAGTAAATGCTAGATTAAGTATTTAATAAGAGTATGATTGCATGAACTTACCTTAAGTGAACAGTCCTGCATGATGGTGGTTGTATAATGGTGTGTGCATTTCTTTATTTAGTGAAACTGTTCCTCCTTGATTTACATAGTTGGTTATTAAGTTGAGTTGTTGTGCTAGCAATAAAGATAAAAAATTGTCATCAGTGCAACATAAATAAATGGCTGTACATATGCAAAATGTTGGTTTATTGAAGGATTTTGTTTTGTACAGTTTAAATTTACAAATGTGTTTTTTTTCTCAATATATGTATTCAGTATTCATTTGTTATTTTAAACTCTGTTATATATTCTAACAGAATACATATATTACATATAACATATATTGTTATAATATAAATGATTCTTCAATAAATATTTATGTTATAAAAGTTATTACCTGGTTTATAGATGAAAATTATCTTACCTATTTATATGAAGTGTGATGATAATGAATCAGCAAGGGAGGACAAGTACTAATTTCTTCTTCTCTTATCCTTTATAGGATACGTCTTTTTGCATTTGTGATGAAGATTTTGTTTTTTTCATTTTACAGCACGTTTAAAGTTTTGTATACATTTGATCAGTGTAAATAGTAAAATGTAAGTTTATATTTATTTTCATTATGAAATTACTTTACATAGACAATTTTTAAAATAAAATACATGGAGCAAACAAACAAAAATAGATAAATGAATGGATGAATGAAGTAATTAAGTAATATAAGAAAGCTATTAAGATAAAAACTGGAAAACTGAAATAAAACATTTAGATGAGTGTTAAGGACTTAATTTTGTATATGTATTATAAAATAATTGGAATCATAATATTAGTAAAAAAAAAAATCATCATTATGATAAACATTAATATGTACAAGTCTTTAACACCCACTAATCATAGAAATATTAAAATAACCCAAAAGCCTAAGGCTGCCTTTACTTGCTATAGTGAAGGCAGCAAAAATTCCCACAGGGTCCATCCTATTTTAAACTATAACCCTGTATCCCCCTCCCTCCCATCATGCTGGACGATTATATCATAGTAACCACTTCAGTACAATGCATTCATGACAACTAAAATATGTTGGCATGATATCAACATTTATTTTGTTTAAGTCAATATCTTTCATATATACATGATCAATTAATGTGCCATATTCAGTTGTTGCCTTTTCAACAACTTGTGTGAAACCATTATCCTTCATGACATCATGAATGGTTGATTTATTTGCAAGGTTTTCATTAAAATCTCCTAAAATTATTTTGCCACCTTGCAAGCTATTTATTTGATCAATTAAATTAGTTAAATTTTGTCTAAACATATCCATGTTATATGATGGTGGTCTGTATACAACTGCCACAGTTGTGTGTAATTGTTCTAAACTACACATTAGACATTCAATGTTAATACATGGTAAACTAACTACATCAACTTTTACTTTATGTTTGTGATAAACACCAACACCACCATGATCTTTCTGTTTTAGTTTAGCAAAAATATCATGACTTGTGTCATATGAAAGAATTCGTAATTTGTTATTGAAAGAGTATCCAGGTAGTGTTATATCATTTTCAAAATAGCTTTGCTTTAGCCATGTCTCTGTAACACAAATCATATCTGCTTGAAAATATCTTTGATCTTGTCGAATATCTAAAATGTGTGGAATTAGTCCTTGAACATTGTGTAGGATCAGTTTAAATTGTAAACTTTCTGTTGTTTGACTTTGAGTAATAAATGGAGGCATTACCTGGAGAGCTTGCTCAATGTCACCTTTTGAAAAAATTGCTTTTTCATTGAAGTCTTCAATTATCAGTCCATCAAGAGAGGTCACTCGACTTAATGCAACATATGCTTGTCCTGGAGCAAATATCTTTTTCAGTGAAACAACAGCTTTGCTTACAGTCAGACCTTGTACTTTATGAACTGTACATGCCCAGGCCAATCTTAAAGGAAACTGTCTTCTCATACCACCACTATTTGTTACTTTTTCTTCTTCTGGTTCTATGGGTGTTGTTTTTTCAAGTCCGGGTCTTAAGCATGGATTTTTATTTCTGGCTTCTTTACCAACTAGTTTATCATCAAATTCAATGTATAGTTTTGATGGAAATGTTTGATTATCATCATAATGGAATTCTTTAATTGTTCCAAATATTCCATTTACAAGGCCATCCGAAACATTAATATTTTTCAACAACATTACTCGAGCATCAATGGCTAATTCAAGAGATTTCTCCAATGAACTGCTGTGAACTTTGGAATGAAATCCATCTTTTCTTTCCATTCGGCCAGTTTTGGCATTTCTCTCAAAGTCCTGTGCATTTATTGTAACTGTGTCAGAGCAGATTTTGTACAACATTTTTACATTATGCTCATCAACTTCACTATTAGTTGCATATATGTGGATATCTTTACTATATTCAGCGTCACCAGTTTCACAGCTTTTAAGAGTAACAATATCTTTTTCAAGCATTGGTTCATCTTTCTTACGAAGCCTTAAACGATTTAATATTTCTGCAAAGTTTTTGTCTTTCTGGCGCATGATCTCTGTTAGCTCAATTATACTGAAGTTAGTTTCCCACAAATTCACACCATTTGGTTCAGTGTAAAGTGCCTTTCCTTTAACAGGAGGCAGTTGATAAAAATCTCCAACTGCTATAACAGAGACTTTTCCAAATGGTGAATAATCTCCTGTTTGTTTAATTTGTCTCAATCTTCCATGAATATATGCAAGAAGTTTATGATCAACCATAGAAATTTCATCAATTATTAATATTTGCAGTTTTCCAAATTTTGCTCTCAATGAATTAATTTTTTCATCTCCAAGTGGCTGATAAGGCAGTGTAGCATTTGTTCCAATAGAAAAAGTGCTGTGTATAGTGGCAGCATTAATATTGTAAGCAGAAACACCAGTCGGAGCTGTTAACAGTACATGTGTCTCATCAGGGTTCTCTGACAGCTTGGAAAGAATGCGAGTAGTTTCATAATAGATTGCTTTAATCAGCACTGACTTTCCAACACCTCCTGGACCAGATATAAACACATGAAATGGATCTGAGTTTTCACCTTGTACTTTATCTAAACACCACTGTCGAACTTTGTAAAAGATTTGTGTCTGTTTTTCATTTAGAGAACGTAGCAAAGCCATTGCATCTTTCTTTGACATAGCAGATGGATTTCTTTCTAATGTGGAAACACCAGCATTTGGTAATAGATCAGGTATGACATCATCATATTCATCTGTTTCTATTTGTAGTTCTTTACTCTCCAGACATTCTAAACGTTCAAGTTCTGTTTCTGGACAGATTTGTGCCCACGCATCTTCCATTGGTCCATGTTGTTCTAAATCTTGTTGGGCTTTCTGTATTGTGTCTGCTTCTTTTTCAAATTTTGCCATATTTGTATCCACTATACTTTTTACTGATTGAAGCTGATCTTTATACATTTTAACATATCCAGTCTCATAGAAATTCTGATGGGAATTAAAATCAGCGGGTTTTAATTGGGTTTTCAAAAAATGAGGCAAAAATAACTCTAATATACTTTGATGATAGTTTTCAGGGTTTTTAGTCGGTGAAAAGCGAGCATATCGTATAATAGCAAAATCTGTGCGAGTTCTTTTCCTCACAAAACCCATGTCATTTTCCAATTCTACTCTGTCGGAAGACCTTTCAGATTTTGACAAAACTCTGTATTGTGATGCAAAAGTTGCTAAACACATTTCAGTAAAATGTTCTGTTTTTGGACGAGCTCTGTATCTGTCTGTGATGCTTTTCATCCATATTTCTTCATTTTCATTTTCTGCACTTTCAACTTTTTTATTTATGATTTTTAAGGGTAAACTCATTTTCACTGTATTACTTCCAGTTGGAACAAAAACTACTTTTCTTGATCCCTCTTTTAGTTTCATGTTAGTTAATCGATAAACACTCTCTTGAGCTGAAACGTCTCGATTATGTAAAAACAAACTTCCAAGTTTTCTTAAAGCCTGTTTTGCATCCATGTTGCCCTGATTGTATGCTTCTTTCTGAGCATTTGCCAGCAATAATCCCATTTCTCTCTCTTGTTTGGAAATGTAGGAAATTATATAAACTATACAAGAGTAAGCATCAACAACAAACTGTATGTCCATGTTTGCATTCCAACATCGTAAAAGATCTCTGTTATACTGATTCACCCATATATCACATGGCTTTCTTTTTAAAAGAACACTTGTTTTCTTTGTCATTTTGTTATAAGCTGCTTCAAATAATTCTTGATTTATACCTACTGTTTCAAACAAAGAGTCTACTGAGTCAAACACAATATCAGTATTCAACAAACACTCTTTTACTTTCTTTACTATAACTTCAGCTATTTCTTTTGGTATTTGTTTACAATTATTCATCTTTTTGCTTTTTTTTACACGTTTTATATTATCAGGTTGATTCTCATCTTCATTTTCATCATTTTGGCAACTTCTTGTAATGAAAGTGTTTTTACTTGCTGGACGGGGAAAATTGAATCGACATGTAGTACCCTTCTTTTTGCATGTCTTGGAATGTCTTTTACTGTGTCGTTGAACATTATTCACAATTTCATACATTTCGTCGTCTTCAGAAGGCATCTCACAAGTTATGTATTGATCTACAAATTTTACAACCTTATCATCATCATCTCTGTCCACCTGAGGAGCATTTTCCACCCAAAATAGACAATGTGTATGAGGTGATCCACGTTGTTGAAATTCTATTCGATAGAAATAATCAATTATTTTTCCTATTGGTTGAGCTGGTGACATAATAACATCTTTCAGGAAGCAATGAAATCGATGATCAAACATTCTGGCAGCTGTTACAGGATTACGTTTAAGCATTCCACATCTGTCAGACCAGTCCAGTTCATCAAGAGGTTTTTCACATCTTTCTTGTTTTGCTAAAGTTTTCATTAGTTCTGTCCATCTCAAATCGGCTGAAGAAAACGAACAAAACCAAGTTGGGATACCAAGTTGTCTTACCATTGCAAACAAATCTTTCTGAACACTTTGCCAAAAAACAGGAGTTCCTCTCACAGGCTTTAAGAATTTGTAACCCTCATCAAAATTAAAAATCTTTTGCAGTGACTCTTTGTTTCTCAGTGTCTCTGATGTAATTTTGTGTATGTTGTTTGTGTCATAGCCTTTTCTTAAAGCAATAGATACATTTGAAATAACTTGATTGAGCTCAGATAAATATTGTCCATAGAAAATGTAATCCAGGTTTTGGGCAAAACGTCCATCAGCATTTAAAATTCTATTGTTTAAATATCTAGACAATGTTATTTTTTCAGATCTTGGAGCATGAAATGTCCCTGTTCCTTTGGGGAAAAGAGTTGGAAAGCATTTAGCTTCATTACTTTCATCCATTAACATTCTCACAGGATTATTGCCCTCTGCTGGTGCAACTGATGTAATACCATTAAAATGTTGATCTAAGATTTCCTGTCCCAAGTCTACTGGTTGTAAACATGAATCCATAAACAAGCCATGTTGTTGGCGATCATGAAGTGTTTCATCAGAGATGTCATCTTCATTTTCATTACTTTCCTTATTATCAACACATATATCTTGACACATGTCTAAATCAAGTTCATTTTTATTACTTTTATTATTGATCTCTTCTACTGTTTTACTGAGAGGATTAATCCAACTATCGTTAAACTCTACATCTGTATACCATTTGTTATTTTCTTTTAAATATGTTAGTGCTGTTTTTATCTTATCAGTATGTACAAATTGATATTCATAGTGCCCTTTGTAGGTTAATTTCCTCTTAAGCTTCACTCGTATCATCAAATCATCATTTTCTGATCTTGGTAAAACATTCACAACATCTGTAACATTAGATGGAACACAAGTAATCGGACCATGAACCGAATTTTGGCCCCCACGAGGTAAAGCCACAAGTTTCATAAATGGAATATTCTTTGATATTAGATGTTGTTCAAGAGAGTTTAAACAACTCAATTCATTAGGAATGGGATCCAGAGCAAGATTATTTACTACACTTTCTGCAGGCATTTTACCTTCACATATTTTTCGATGACACGTATAACAAATCCACAAAGATTCAGCTGGACTGTTTCTATATATGCAGTGTTCATTACAGTTGCTAACACATTCATGAAGATAATTAAATGTTATACATTTTTCTGCAATATTGCCAACATTGACAGATTTTTGAAAGTATGTATGTATTTTGCAAGGTTTCACCTGCATTTTAAAACAGCAGCGATGGCATACTGAACAAACATATTCAGGACCAATAGATATTTTTTCTTTAAATTGTTCAATCACACAGTCTATCTCCTTTCTTTTCATGTGTGCCACACATCGTGTTTCAACATTTCTCATTTTTATACTACTGGCAAAACTATTATCATTTTTATATTTCTGTATATTGTAATCTATGACCATGTTTCTGTGTGATTCATCTTCCTCGTACTTTTTTACACTCAATGATTTGAGCCTCTCTCTGTGTGCTTCATCTTCCTCGTACTTTTTTACACTAAATGATTTGAGACTTTCTCTATGTGCTTCATCTTCACTGTATTTTTTTGCACTGTAAGCCTTCAGAGACTCTCTATATGCATCATTGTTTATATATTTTCCAATGTTATACCTTTTTACAGACTCTCTGTGTTCCGCATCTGTATTGTACTTGTGGATGCTATATGCCTTTACACTATTACAATGCAAAACATCTGATTTGTACTTCTCTATACTATAATTCTTGACTTTTTCTTTATATTGTTCATTTTGTTTGTACTTATCAGTACCGAGTTTTATTTTTGACATTCTGTATATTTCATTATCATTGTATCTTTTGTTCTCTTTCTTTTTTTTCTCATCTTTTAAGTCATCATTGTTGTTGTACTTACGTTTCTGTCTATTAAGCTTACATGGATCTGAGAGTGTATTTAAAGATACATTAGGAAGTGAACCTCCATTTGATTCTTTACAACACAAAGAACAAGAACCATCTTTACTTTTTACACACTGAACAACTTCATAATGACAGCTATTTACATGTATCAAGTAAATTCCTCTGTTTTCACAGCTTTGCCTATTACTTACTACAGATGAACATGAATATTTAAGCCATTTACTTTCACTATATGTAAAAATGTCTACACCAATTAAATCTGAAGTGGCTTGAATCTCAAGTTCTGTAGCCCAAACGCCAAGGTATTTCATTCTTGATGTGGCAATATACTCCGATACAGAACTGTAACCTTGTCTGAGATACTGTGTGTATTTTTCCTCATTGTGCAGTATGTGTGTAACAACAGCTCGTCTTAGTTTTCTGTGTTCTTGTTCACTTCCACTAACAGCGTAAGTTACAGCTCTAAAGAGACAATTACCGTCAGCAAGAATACTTTTGATTTCGCAAGGCTCAGACATTGTAACAGCATTAATTACATTATTCTGTTCTCTTGCAATGTTAACAATATTTAGTTTTGAACACAGATTTTTTTGTTGCTGTACTGTTAATGGGTTAAACTGAAAAGTAATACTCTCAGTTTCTGACATCAATTCAATATCATTTTCATTTGTTGAGCATATAGAAGTTATTTCAGGTTTCTTTTGAGCATTCGTTTCATTTACAGATATTTTATCTGTACATATGACATCTGTGAAAGGCACACTACTGTCAACATCAATTTCCATTTGTGATTTCAGACCTTTACTCGCCTTCTCTATTGCAACAGATTTCTGCATTTTTGGACATGACACCAGATTATGTAGCCTGTTCCCATGAATCATAATTGCTTTTACCCCTGTTACCTCAAAATCATGAAAATTTGCATTCAATGACACACCAAGTTTTCTGAAATGAATGAACAGGGACTCCATGTTAGGATGCAACATCATTATACTTTTACCCCCTTCTGCACATGTTCCATCACTGGATCGTGAATGTGGATCAATTACAGCATACCAGGAGCCTTCTCTGACAGCTGCACATGTGTTTATACCAATAGTTACCAAACATGCATCAAAACTCTGGAATGCTAGATTTACTGCTTCATGAAATGGCATAGCAAACCCTTTCAGCTCTTTATCATATTCATTTACACCAAACAGTCCAGTATATGATTCACCATAGTTTATTGAAAAATCATAATTGTTCAATGTGTGCATATCAGGCAGCTCATGATCACGTATGAAGCCTCGAACAGGATCGTTGATTTTCCCAGCATCTCTCATGGCACTGTACAACTTGTCACCATTTACCAGAACAGCATCCAGGTCACTTGTGGTCCACTGCAACACATTTTTTAATTTACACATCATAACAGCAATTAAACTGTTTGCCCCACATTGCTTAAACTTATTTATTCCAAAACGAAAATGTCCTTGATGGAAAGACCCTGTGATGCAAGATGTGTGTTGGTCATGCTTAGAATAATACTCACGATCATGATTACAATCAAACTTAGGATCAGAGTTAGAGACAGACTTAGAATTAGGATCATGGCTAGGAACGTGCCTAGGATCATAATTACAATCAATCTTAGGATCAGACTTAGAATTAGGATCATGCCTAGGAATGTGCCTAGGATCATGATTACAAACAATCTTAGGATCAGACTTAGATTCAGTGTTAAGTTCAATCTTAGAGTCATGGTTCAGTTCAGTATTAAGTTCAATCTTAGAGTCATGGTTCAGTTCAGTATTAAGTTCAATCTTAGGATCATGCTTAAGTTTTTTAGGATTTTCAGGTTTTTTAGTTTTTTTAGGATTTTCAGGGTTTTTAGGATTTTCAGGGTTTTTAGGATTTTCAGGTTTTGCCAATGTTTTAAGAGGTGGCAAAACCTCTTCAGGATCAGCAGCCATCCGGTCTGCAATCCTCTTCTTGGCAGCCTGGGACCGACGGGAGTGCTTTGTACACGGCATCTACAAACACAAAAACAGAAAGAGAAATTAAACTACATTACTGCATCCTAATACATAAACACAATAAAAAATTAAAAACACTGTTACTAGTGTTACTACTAGTTTGCATTTTAAAGTTTCTATTTATTATGAAATTGTATGTCATTGTCTTTCATTTGGCTGTTTACAGATTCCATGTTCTCTCTGTTACAATTATATAAATACAAGCATCAACTTTATTTTAATGTAAAATGTTTCTTATAAATATATCATAGCAAACATACATTCTTATAAATATATCATAGCAGATACATAAAGTTATTATAATATGCAAATAGAAATAACCTAAATATACACTTTCATAACACATAATAACATTACCATATAAAGTAATTATGCTTTTAGATAAACATTGTGTTATAGATAAGAGTGTGACTAAAGAGCATACACAGTTTCAAACAGCAAGTGAACATAAAATAGTTATTTTTTATAGTTGAAATAATTATTTTATTAAAATTATATAATGAAGACAGTGTTATTATTTATTTGATTAGATTTCTGTACCTTAATACAAATTTTAGACCTTACTAAATGTGCAAATCTTTTTCTTTTTAGAAATGTTTGTAATTTCTTTATTCCTTCTTATTAAATTTTTCCCACCCCTTTTTGCTGATCCAAAAAATGATCCAATTTGTGCCTTAAAAAATCGTAATGTGATCCAAACCGTAATGCAAGCGCATACCCGTTGGCCTATAACATCACACTACCACGAGATCGGTTTAAAGGAAACTGAGTCATTTACATTGGTTTCACGATGGTAAGACATCTCATACCGATCGCTCTGCGCAGCGCCGCAAGAAGCCAAACTAGAGCTAAGCTAAGCCTATAGTTGAACTGCTATTTCTATATTTTATAGTGTTTAATGAAACCGCAGGTGTTGCTATTTGAAAATGTTACGCCTTTAAAACGCAATTTCAGTTTAAAAACGATTAACTTAATTGTGCAGACCTTGGAAAATATATTTATGTACAAACGTGTGATGCCATTATTACAACATAACTCAAAAACACCTCACATACTTTTGTACGTTGTACTCAAAATGCTGCAGTTTTTCGACGAGGCCTACTTCAACAAAAACTACACCTTTACACACTTATTTTCGATATCTAAGCACAAAACATATAAAAAACTACACTGCAATAAAAACATTGCAAATAATTAACGTTAATGTACAGAAGATTAAGTTTACATGAAGGTAGCAAAAAAAACACACGACCTACCTCGTTTCTCTTCAAGTCAAAATGGAGATTCTTACCCATTTAGTAAATCAAGATGCATATAACGCCACCTACTGGAAATGGTTGGGAAGCATTAGAAACCCCCATATTTAAATGCTATTCATTAACGTGTTGCATCACCCATGCTTTCTAGCTTTAAAACAGACACTTGGAAAGTTTACTAAAAAATCAAAATTATATTATTCTTGTCATAATAAAAATTATTCTAAAACTGATAAGTCTAAAACTGAATTTAATTAAATGCTTCCCATATCAATATATAAATAAAACAGATGGCCGTTTCTCAAACGGAATGTTCCTTTTGGAGGTCCATCATTTGGAGGTCGTAATGTAACTTGTACATCATAAAGACGTTTATTTTTAGAATATTAACAATTAAAAACTTCAGTATTATTCTTAGATAATCGTAAATTATTATAATATGCTTATGATTTGCGAATGCAATGTTCAGTTAACTGAAATAAACATGAGTTAACGTATGCAGCCTCCATATGCGACCTCCAGACGATGCAGCCGTCCATTGGACAAACCATTTCCATTTACCAAAGCCTTCCGAGAGTTCTGGTGCCGTTGGGTCTTCCGTTACTATGCAAAGACAATTGTTTCAGATGGGGGCAGACTGCTCTTTAGTACTGAACGAACCAATTGCTAGGTTTTTACAACATACTTAAGATCATTTAAATGAATTTAAACATTTTTGTTCACTACATTTAAACAACATTTAAACGTATCCTGAATGTTACATAAAAATAAAAAATGGATTTCATGTTTTTTAACTATAACCCGCACTTAAAATTGAACCATGAAGAACATCAAACAAGCTTTAACAAACCTAACCTTCGCTACAAATGTCATACGTAGAAACAACAACACTAACTCTAATGTTTGTCTCTAAAAATATTACTATTACATTATTATTATTATTATTATTATTACATTTTAACAATAATCCCGGATAGCACATACACACATCTCTGAGATGTCTATTTAATATCTGCATTTACAACGACAAAATATACATTTTCAAATATCTGTTAATCTTTAATACGTCTTTGACATCTTACAGGAAACATTTCAGGGTACTTTCACATACACGCTAAATGACAAACATATTGTATAAGAAATTTCTTAGATTATATTATTTATAAATCCAGATTTTTACCAACATATAAACAGAAGAACCTGTGATATCTGTATGCACAAACAATACAAAAGTTATCTTACATTTGACAATAATAATTTATTCATGCCACCAATTTCTTAAAACAAATCTTATTATTACACTTTAAATAACATATTAGACACTATATTCATATTTTTTTAATAGCTGAATCCCTTATGATATAAAACAAACTGGGCCCGGTTCCCCAAAACGTTCTTATCGCTAAGTAGTTCTTATCCTATTCCTTAATCTCTCTTAACTCTATGGCACGATTCCCAAAACGTTCGTATGCTAAGTATATCTTCTGTAAGTCACACTTTCGTAAGGTTGGTCTGGACCATTCGTAAGCTCTCTCTTAGCGCTGTTTGAGCACAAAACGCTATTGCCGCAGTCTTTAGAAATCAGCGCACCGCAGTACAAGTCAAACTATGGTATGCTGACAATGATTTTATGTTATGGACATTTTTAAGACTTATAATAAAATATGTCTGCAATGGATAGAGGACTATTTATGCAGTTGACTTTATTTGGTATGAGAACTAATGAATCAAAGACGGTGCCGGTGTTTGTTCTTCATTGAAGTCTGTTCCCTCTATGTTTATAGCGTTTTCATCACGTTACATTTATAATTTATTTAGAAAGATTAAAGATTTCAATTGGTTATACTAAAAAGCAATGTATTCTATTATACAATTTATTAAATATTTCATATTTGACAGTTGTATGTCTTTTAACATAGCCTGTCTTTTTCTTTTCTTTTTTCTCTACTGTTTGTTTTAAAACTGTTATGTTTCCAAACATAATAAATATATATTATACATATAATATACTTCATACTGTAAAGATAATTGACTTACAATCAAGAACAGTCACGACACATTACATAAATGGACACATATATATCTTAGTACCCATTAAAACTTTCAATGTATATAAAGAATAAAGGTATAATGTGATAAAAATGCTATAAAAACACTACACTAAAGGGAAACATGGGGAACAGACTTCCACACAACACCGGCCGCGTAACTGTTTAGTCCATGCCAATTTTTTTATTCGTCAACCCTTAAACATTTTGACATTTTGCCTAACGTGGCTAAATAAAAAAATCGCCTTCCAAAACAACTCATTATGGAGCTGCTAGATCTTCTCATACCATATTCTCTATCTAACTCTCTCTGTTTATTGTAGATAGGTTGCTTTTTATTGAAAACATTAATGGTAAGCAATACCGCATTAAACAGAAATACTGCAGCTGCTTGCCAATCAATTCTGATTGTTAAGTACCTTAACATTCCTATAAAAGTGTGTTACATATTTTTTTAAAGTCAAAACCCATGTCAAGAAGCGGCACAAGTGGCACAACGGGATAAGGAGGGTGGATAAATAGCGAGGTTCATCTACCCGTATTACTGACAATTTGATAATTTAATTAATAGTGTATATTTTACGGATAACTTAAACTATGTTAAAATAAATGTTACTGGAATAATTTGAGTAATGTTCCATCTGTATAGAGCGTGTTGTCTTCTATTGTAGACTATTAATTAAATTATCAAATTGTCAGTAATACGGGTAGACGAACCGGGTATCCCTCGCTAATTATCCAATAAAAATCATCAATAAAAAACAGCCTTTCTACAATAAACAGAGAGAGTTAGATAGAGATTATGGTCTGAGAGGATGCAGCAGCTCCATAATGGGTTGTCTTGGGAGGCAATTTTTTTAATTTAGCCACGTCAGGCAAATTGTCACAAGGTTTTATGTGTTGCAGAATAAAAAAAATTGGCATGGACTAAACGGTTACGGGGTTACCGGTGTTGTGTGAAAGTCTGTTCCCCATGTGTTTCCCTTTAGTTTAGTCTTTTTATCGCGTTTTTATCACATTATATGTTTATTCTTTATATACATTGAAAGTTTTAATGGCTACTGAGATGTGTATGTGTGCATTTATGTAATGTATCTTGACTGTTCTTGATTGTAAGTCAATTATTTTTACAGTATGAATCATATTATATGTATAATATATATTTATTATGTTTGGAAACATAACAGTTTTAAAAGAAACAGTAGAGAAAAAGACAGGCTATATGTTAAAAGACATAAAACTGTCAAATATGAAATATTTAATAAATTGTGTAATAGAATACATGATATTATTGCTTTTTAGTATAACCAATTGAAATCTTTGATCTTTCTAAATAAATTATAAATATAACGTGATGAAAACGCTATAAACATAGAGGTAACAGACTTCAATAAGGAACAAACACCGGCGCCGTCTTTGATTCATTAGTTCTGATACCAAATAAAGTCAACTGCATAAATAGTCCTGTATCCATTACAAACATATTTCATTATAAGTCTTAAAAATGTCCATAACATAAAATCATTGTCAGCATACCATAGTTTGACTTGTACTGCGCTGCACTGATTTTTAAAGACTGCGGCGATAGCGTTTTGCGCTCAAACAACGCTAAGAGAGAGCTTACGAATGGTCCAGACCAACCTTACGAAAGTGTGACTTACAGAAGATATACTTAGCGTACGAACGTTTTGGGAACCGTGCCATAGAGTTAAGAGAGAGGTTAAGGAATAGGTTAAGAACTACTTAGCGATAAGAACGTTTTGGGGAACCGGGCCCAGGTTAGTAAATAATGAAATGATGTTTACTTTAGGGAGTAATAATATTTATCATGACTATGACACTGATAACATCACTTTATTTATCATCTCTTACCTGTTTCTGACCTCTTCAGTCTATCTAACTCGTTCTCTACCTGTGCAGCATAAAGTCGAAAACACTCAATAAAGGAATAGCGATTACTAATCTTAAAATTACTTTCAAGTCCAACCAGCGGGCTTCATTATTACAGCACAGTAACACACCATTTTACTCCAGATTTTTAACAGAAATATAAACAGTATATTTACTGTAATATCTGCAATGCACAAATAACACAAAATATCTCATACATTTGCAAAAAATGTATATATTTATTCACATTTTTTTCCAAAATACTTGTCTTAAAAACTCAAAGTTGTTTTTATAAATGAAAATGTACATGATACACATGTTAAAATTACAGTAAAATAATTATAATTTAAAATAAACAAAAACAATGCTAAGGGTGGCACTAAATTAACATAATTTTTCCCTTAATAATTTGCCAGTATTATCATGAACTTTTAGTGCTAATCACTTTTAATTATGCACTTTTAATGAACAGCTATTAAAATTCTTCTGACACATACAAATACAAGAAATCACCATGTCCAGTTTCTTAAGAGTCATTAAACAAACGCTCCATGTCTGCTGCTTCAACCTCTCCAAGGGAACTGTCAGTCCCACTCACATCCTCTCTGTTATCCTCCGACTTTCTCAGTGAAATAACAGTGTTTTCCTGCACCTTAAAAGTGCACAGTCCAATTTCAAATAAATGCTCTTCAACACTCTGTCTATTAGAAAGCAACTCAAGAAGTTCCTGTGCCTCCCAATAATGCTTCAAAACTGAATTGGACAACTTTAAGTCTTCTTCACCAAAGTCGCCTGACACCGAGACTTTGGCTGTTACATTTGGCTGAAAACTTTCACTCTTTTGCAGGAGGCCACACTTCTCACGACAATAAAATGTGCGTTTCCCATCAAAACTAAAACTTCTTTTTATAAATGAAAATGTACATGATACACATGTTAAAATGACAGTAAAATAATTATAATTTAAAATAAACAATACTAAGGCTGGCACTAAATTAACATAATTTTTCCATTTTTGAGTTTGCCACTATTATTATAAATTTTTACTACTTATCACTTTTAATTATGCACTTTTCATGAACAGCTACAGAAATTCTTTTGACACATACAAATCCAAGAAATCACCATGTCCAGTTTCTTAACTCTTTCACCGCCAGCGTTTTTAAAAAAAGTTGCCAGCCAGCGCCAGCGTTTTTCATGATTTTCACCAAAGTTTAATGCCTTCCAGAAAATGTTCTTCTTTAAATATATAAACATACAATATACCAAATGAAAGAACAGACCCTCTGCTTTCAAACAAAAAAACCCGTTTCATCCTACCTTTAGTGGTTCTTTTGCAATCAGCTTTTGAATATGGGTAGGTTTTTGCAAAAACACCATATTTTGAGCAAAAAGCAGAGATAATTCCATTTTTATGACGGACTTTTCATAGAGATCCGATTCAGAGCGATCTTTAAAACAGACACGGACATGCAGCAGCTTGCCATAGAGCAATACTTCCGGTTTTAAAAAGTTGCGGAAGGGCGCCACCTGGTGGATAATAGTGGTATTGCGGAAAGACGGAAAATCTTGTCATTGGCGGGGAAGCGTTTTCTCTTAATTGACGAGATATCTCGTCAATGGCGGGGAAAGAGTTAAGAGTCATTAAACAAACGCTCCATGTCTGCTGCTTCAACCTCTCCAAGGGAACTGTCAGTCCCACTCACATCCTCTCTGTTATCCTCCGACTTGCTCAGTGAAATAACAGTGTTTTCCTGCACCTTGAAAGTGCACAGCCCAATTTCAAAGAAATGCTCTTCAACACTCTGTCTATCAGATAGCAACTTGAGAAGTCCCTGTGTCTCCAAATAATGCTTCAAAACTGAATTGGACAACTTCAAGTCTTCTTCACCAAAGTCGCCTGACACCGAGACTTTGGCTGTTACATTTGGCTGAAAACTTTCACTCTTCTGCAGGAGGCCACATTTCTCACAACAATGAAATGTGCGTTTTCCATCAAACCCAGCCTGCCAAGCATTACATTTCACACATCGTCGGGATACATTCACCTGAGCTGCAGATACTTGACCGGTCAGTGTTGTGATATTAGTTTCTTCCAATGTAAATGGAAGCTTTACAATCTCACCAGATAGACCTTTCAGCATTCTAATCTGTGAACCTTGAGTTGTCGTCACGTACAATCCATCAAAATCTCTGGTTGCCACATTCCTGATGTCGTATGAGTGACCATTCACCAACATTCCCAAATGTGCATCCCATAAGTGAATCTTCACAAAATCTGTGTGATCTGCTATATAGCAGATTTGTGTTTCAACAGGCACTCCTCGGATCTCAACAGTTGAAGTCGAAGAATTAACATGCAGTACCTTAACTCTAACAGCATCAACCTAAAACAAACAACAAAGTTCTTGATTAACATGAGAAACAAACACACAAACACAACTTATTACACGTTAAATTGTATTAAATTACAATTAATTTGTCTCCCACATTGTTGATGTATTGAATTCATTTTAAAAAACACAATTAATACATAAATTTTTTTAATTACCATGTCATTCAGTATTTCCAAACCCTCTTCTTTTTTATCGTGTTTTAAATAATGGGTTCAGAAAACAATTTAAGGAAACTATTTCCAATTCTGTAAAATTCTACACTATATCGTAAACAGGTTTATTCCGTGGATTCTGCAATCACACCATCAATTTAAACATCATGGCAACCATTTGATACCAAACCAACATATGCTAATATTCACACTTTACATATAATCAATAAAAACATAAACAGCAGCTATTATTAGAACAGATACTAAAAAAAAAAAAATAGAACAGATACTATAGTCACTTAAAACAAGTAACAGTCCATCAGGTCATTTATTTCAGCTCTTACCACTCTGATCCCATTCACTCTAAATAAATAACTGAAATATTTATTAAAAACTGACATGGTGTTATATTCATTAACATGTCATATTTTATTTTACTGATAGCATTTTCCTTATTGTTATTTATTATGTTGAGACAGAAGCCTTCATCAACTCTAAATACCTAATATAAAAGCATATCATCTGTTCACTTGTGTGGTTCACGATGGGAGAGAGGGGGAGACTGTGGAAGTTTTATTTTTGTTGACCGCTGTAGAACGCAAAACTAATGCTGTTCATACACAATTCCATATGCAAGTGAAATAATTATGGAATGTATTAGATACATAAATATGTTTATTTCTTACACAAATAAATGTATAAAACAAACTCTTTAGATTCATTATGATTGAGAAAGCGCTTCTAGCAATTAGTTTCCCCTGCTCAGCGTCTCAGCTGACAAATTTTAGGATTTCAGATTGTCGCCCACATTTTGTTAACAAAAACTTTACGATAAACTTAAAGAATAAACCACATGCATTGATGGCCATAATTACTCAATGAGAAATGGAATCATCAGACACATCTGGATGAGAATGGTCTATGAGAAAAGAAAAATTACTTTGACTGAAAAGGCTCTGGCAAACAGCATTGAGTCAATTCAAAACCAATGTAAAAAGAAAGGAAGCAACTTAAAGAGTCAGATACTGTCACTCAAAAACCCCATGAGAGATTATCAAAATGTTTCAGAATTTAGAGCACAGTTTGATGTTGTGCTACAATTGTCTGAAAATGCCACTACATTACACCAATCTTTGATGCCTTTAATCCCTCCTGATGAACAAGAAAGACAAAATGCATGGTTTACAATAGGGATGCTCCGATCAGAATTTTTTCAGCCAATACCGATCACCGATTTGTAATCTTCGTGATCGGCCGATACCGATTCCGATACCGATTTTTTAAAAGCTGATATGCAAGCTCTTTGATGACTGTAACTGTTACAATCTTTCTAAATAAAATAATACCACGAATGTTGCCTTCGTTATATTACTTGCTGTAATTAGGTATATTATTGTTTTAATAGAGACTCAAATAAATAAGCACAACAAATATTTCTTCTGCAAAGAGAAATTTAATATGGCTTTAAAAAGGCGTATGTCTCCTAAGGCTGCAGTCACACCAAAAGCGTTTATGGCAGTTGCAGGCGCCTTTTTTGAATGATATTCTATGGGCAGGGCGCGTTTGCGCGATGTTTATGCGCGCCGAGCGCCTTGCGGTTTTTTGCCGCCTCCCGCGCACGCGTTTTTGAAGGAGCGCTCACGGCGCATTCACACGGGGCGTAAGCGTTAACGCTTAACGGAAGGCTTGTCTGAAGCGTGGCCAACAGCCAATCACAGTGGCCGCTACACATGCTACGTTCTTCCATAAACGTAATTGGCTGGCTCTGTCTAGGTAATTTGCATAAGGCGATCTGATTGGCTGACGCACGCGTTGCCGCTTGAAAAGTTGAGAAATGTTCAACTTCTGCCGCGAGCAACGGCACTGTCGCGGCACCCACGGATCCACAATTCAGTTCAGCAACGCATGACGTCACCCATTAAAAGTGAATAGGAAGCGTTAACGCTGACGCCCCGTGTGAATACGCCGTCAGAGCGGAGAAGCGCATGACGTCATTCGCGTCTTCCATTGTCCAATCGAATCAGGGGAGAGGCGGGCCTTACATTGTGGTGAGGGAAGTTTACAGTTGCTTTGAAGAACCGGACTCCACTCGCTCACTCTCTCCTGTGTGTTTGTGCACCTCTCACCCTCAAACAAGGTCAGAGCAAGCGCCCTCTTTTTAAAGTTTCTGCTAATATGACAGTTAACAGCAAAAAAGCGCTCATGCTTCAATATTTGATTGACAAGACAGCTGACTCGGTGGTTGCTTAGCAATATGAAATGCCGAGTCTCAGTGCTCTTTTTTTAAAAAGGCAGTGCGTCGCGCCTTGCGTTTGCAAGCGTTTAAAGCGCTTTTGGTGTGACTGGCCCCTAAAAGTACTGAAAATAAAACACTTCACAGAATTTACTGTATGAATTAAATATACACGCATTCGTATGAAGTATAAAAATTCTTTAGTCAAGAGCAGAGAGTGATTTTATTGAGAGATGAATTAGGTTACTGCAGCTTTAAGACGTGAGAGAGAGATCGCTCTGTTCACGTGCACTGATGACAGGCTGCTGTGTGTGTGGGCGGCGGCTGAACGCAGACAAGAGCAGCTGTGAGGAAAATAAAAGTTTAAACGCTCGAAACTTTAAGACGCATGCAAATAAGAAACGTTTGGCATGAGGATGCAATTGTCCGTGATAGATATGGGTTGTATACGCTGTTTGATGTGGATGTGAAGACGCCTCGCGCTGTTTACCAGAGCACGTCCTCATAGAAAATACGCATATCTCTGTAAAGGCAAAGAGAGACATACAAATCTGCACGCTGCACATGAGCAACAGGTTGTAAACATGCTCGCGCTACATAAAAATGTCTTTAATTGCAGCCGCATTCAGGATCCTTTTGATGACAAAAGTAAACAGAAAGATCGGTTTATATGATCGGCAGATTCAGCGAGCACAGATCGAGTCATTTAATGCCATTATCGGCCAATACCGATCAGCGCCGATCAATCGGAGCATCCCAAGTTTACAAGCATCCCTGAATACAGAAATAGCTTTATTAAGGATGCCAAAGTATCAATTTCAGAAATTAACAGGCCTCATTTAGAATTAACTCATAACATTGAGTGCCATCATCAGGAACTTTTGGCAGGGGACGAAATTGTGATTCACATTCATTAACATGCAAAACCAAGACTCCATTCATCTTCTCAACATGATGACATACTGCCATGTGACAATATATCAAACCTAAGCAGTACAAAACAAGGTTCAAAATCAAATGTTTCTACTACTTCATGTGCATGTCTAACAGCAGAGGCTGAAAGGCTGCTCTGCTTGCCCGTCAAAGTTTGCTGAAAGAAAAACATTCTCTTGAGGTGCAGGAACAGAAACTAAGACAACAGAATGAACAACTTCAGCTTAAAGCCACTATAGCTGCATCAGTGACTAAAGTTAAGGTTTTAAGGATATCTCCATCTGGTGTGCGGAGTGCTGTTTCTCATCGATCTAATGCCATGGACTCATATTTTGAGAAAAGGGGAGGAAAGGTTATAGCTCTTAACATTGATGTATAGACTTTTGTTTCACAACTTGGAAGGGATGATTTAACGTTGGAAAACCCAAGACACAAGAGGGAAGACAATATTATTCATCTCCAACAGAGGCCCTCACAGCTTATGAGACAGAGCACACATACAACAACAATGCCTCCAGTATCTCATCCTGGAGATGTCCGTGCATCATTTCCCACAAACATTTTGAGTGACCAAAACCATATGTTGTCTATAATGAAAAAAAATGAGATAACATCCATGTTGGTAAAACAACAATGTATTTTATCGCTTCCTAAAAGAAATATCCAAATATTTTATAGTGACGCTTTACAGTATCATGCTTTCATGCGGCCTTTTGAACAAGTACTTGAGGTAAAGAGTGATAATGCTGAAGATAGCCTGCATTTTCTGGAACACTACACCAGGGAGCAAGCACAAAAGCTTGTTAAGAGTTGTCAACATTTAACTGATGCTTCAGGCTATGCAAGGCCAAAGACTTTACTGCATGAACACTTTGGAAACGAACATATCTGCCTATTTGGATAAGGTCTCTTCATGTCCAGTGATTAAGCCAGAACATATAAAAGCTTTACATGCATACTGTTTGTTCTTGCATGGATGTTGCAATGCCATGGATAAGGTTCATAGTCTGTGTGAATTGAATAAACCTGCCATTATGATTACTGTGAATAAAAGATTACCCTACAAGCTGAGGGATAAATGGTGAACAGTGTCATGTAACATCCAGGAAACTCGTTGTCGGAGAAATATGCACATTTACCTGAAAGGACTTATTTGTACTGTAAAGGTTAACACATCCTGGAGTTTTGTACTCTGCTTGAGAATAAAGCCCAAAGTGACAAGATTAAATTCCTGAAAAGGATAACACAGACAACACAGTGCAGTGCATTCTCTGGTTGCAGTGCAAACCAGTGGTCTTATTAGGGCTGGCAAACAAGATTTTAAGCTTGTAAAAGATCAATCAAAGAGTTGGCAAAGGATAGTGGAGACCTATGCCTTTTTGAATCAGGGCAGTTCAGCATCCTTCTGCACAACGGGTTTGATGATAGATTAAATCTCTCTGTAAAGAAAACAAAAATTATTTTGCGCACCATGGGCAAATAGAGAATTGTGGACAGTTGTATTGTGTCAAACTTGAAAGTATCCATCAAGACAATGTTTGGTTGGACTGTAAATGGACCCCTTGCTGGAGAATGTTGTGATGGACCTGAAATATACCAGTCTGTATTTACCATCAACAGAATTTCTGCTGTAACACTTGATGAACTTTGGAAACAACAACTCATAACAAACTTTCCAGAATGCAGTCAGGAGGAACCGCTAGGACTTTCAAGGGAGAACTGCAGATTTTTAGAAATGGCTAACAATACTGTAAAATTAGTTGATGGTCATTACAGTATTGCTTTACCTTTGAAGGACAGAAAGATAAGCATGTCTAGCAACCATAACATTGCAGAACAACACATCCTTAACCTGAAGAGAAGGTTTATCATAGATGCATTATTCCATAAGAAGTATACTGCCTTCTTGAATAACCTTATAAGAATTCTTCAGAATCTGTGTTGGAGCAAGCTAGAATGGGATGACTTCATACCAGTAACCGTTATCTAGAAATGGATAGACTGGTTTAAAGCTCACATAACACACGCTGTTTCTGCATTTCTGATGTTAATCTGGAGTACCTATAGAGTAGTATGACATCCTTTATATCTCTGAAGAGTCTTTAGTTTAATCAGATTTATAAAAGAAAGATTAGCTTTACCAAATCTTTCCGATAACGTACGAAAAAATGAAGAAGGAGGATTTATACCGCGGGAGGAGCGAGTACGAGTCATGCAACACTATACAACACTGTTTTAACTTATGATTCACTACATGTTCGTGTCATTTATATAATATGCACGCACTTATTTCCAACATAAGACAGAAGTCTTACTTACCGCGTGCAAC
The DNA here is from genome assembly GCF_030506205.2 of Paramisgurnus dabryanus. Classification (NCBI taxonomy): domain Eukaryota; kingdom Metazoa; phylum Chordata; class Actinopteri; order Cypriniformes; family Cobitidae; genus Paramisgurnus; species Paramisgurnus dabryanus. The sequence continues at coordinate 40,056,062 of NC_133343.1, read as the reverse complement.
TCGTCATGACCCGGTTCGGTTAGGAAAAAACACTGCATCAAACACACACGCAAAACTCCGCTGCTAATCCGGATAATAAACTATATCCATTGTTTCCATAAGGCTGGATGTCTTCTCCTTACATCCAAAAACACACTTCTTCTTGTGCCATTGTTGACTTTTGAAATTAAACAAAGCTGAGTGGCGTGATAAGCTGTTAGCAGCTCTAGCGTCTCCTGCTGATTGACGGGTGGGCGGGGGGTTTCCAGGGGAAGTTTTCCGGTGGAAGCCCAAATAAAGAAGTGATACGTATCGAAAAACCCTGAAACGTCAGTTAGAACTGTAATCGAAAAAAAAACTTGCCGAAACTTGTACGAACCCTGGCGAAGTGCATTCGGCACAGAAATACTCTGTAACACGTCCAACTGCTGTTTTGACACTTTGCCTGCGTTTAGCATGAGGAAACAACTCTATAACTGTGTTAATAAGTCAGAATGCTTGAAATACCATTAAACCCCCCCTTTAAGGAGCTTCATAAGTTGGAAGGCTTCAGCATCAGACAATGTTTAAAACATTTGAACTTTGTAGAAGCAGCCACCGATCAGTTGCATCATTTTACCAATGCAAGTGAGAAAGGATATGGTACTGGCACCTATCTGCTGCTGCATAATGAACACTCTCAGATACAAAGTACCTTCATAATTGGAAAATCCAGTGTGACACCTTTAAAGCCTGTTACTATACCACATATGCAGTTGATAACTGCTGTTGTAGCAGCTCTTATAGATAAACTGTGGAGAAAGGAGCTGAGACTACAGCTTCAAGACTCAGTTTTCTGGACAGATACGCCCTCTGTATTAAAATACATTAAGAATAAAACTTTAAGATTTCGTATCTTTGTGGCATACACGGTTTCAGAGATTCTCAAGATTTCTAATAGATCTCAATGGAGATTTCGGAACACCACACACAATCCAGCAGATCTACTTCTAGTGCTGCAGGGGTGAAACCATTTCTAAATAATGAAACTTGGATTTCTGGTCCCTCATTTCTCTTGCAGTCAGAAGAAGACTGGACTGTTAACCCAGATGAATTATAAGAGCTTCCACCTGTAGACCCTGAGGTCAAGGTATCAGCTGCAATTGCAGTTTCCACAATAAACTATGAAAATTATGCTCTGACTTGTTTGATCAATCGCACCTCATCCTGGACACGCCTAACAAGAGTGATGGGCTGGGTCCTAAGTTTGAAGGCTTTGTTTTTGAATCTTAGGAGAATGAAGAAGACCACTGCACATCTTACTCTGTCTATGTGAGATGCAATTCAACAGGAAGATGCTCTCACCAACAATGCATGTGATTTCAACAATAATCTCTCATTGGGAGAGATTAGAGAAGCTGAAATTGAAATAATTCGGGTTTGGACACAGATTCTTGCATTAGTGCGTTGCGACGCTTCAATTTTAGGATTTCAGATTGTCGCCCACAATAAGGCTAGCAAAATCTCACATTAATATTGAACCTCACACATCAAAACATATTAAACAATCATAATCTTAAAGCACACTGCATATTTATAACATTTATCTAGCTACAATAATAACGTGAATACTATTTGTTCATATATAATTGTGCACTGAATGTCTATCAATATGAAGAATGTTGTATTATTATATTTCTTATATTTAAATTTCACTAACTACACCTTTATGTTTTGCAACTAATTTTGTTGAATTGTGTACAATCACAATAAAGGTTAACAGTCGACGTCAATAATAAAAAGATTCTAAATATCAGCATGTATATCAACCCCTGCAATATATTAGCTTATCAGTAGTAGTAATGTCAGCTGAGCTGTCTCAGCTTAAAATAAGTAACATCAACACATCTTCATAAAAATTAAAATATACCACTATCATTGATTTTTCTCAAGATATACACCAGTAACAACTTTTCTAAGGCATGCTTATAAAATATGGATAGACATAAGCAATGTTCAGAAAAAGAAATTATACAACTGAATATAACAAAAACATAATTTTGGGTATTTGGCCGAACAAGTGAAAAGTCTGAATCAATTTTACCGAATAATGAGGTCTTTGATAACATTATACAATTTTATCACACTGACAATGTTTAGGTCAGCCTAAATGAACTTTCGGTCGATGTTCAGTTGTTTTTGGGTCAATGTCAATACAACAGTAACGCTCTGTTTTAAACCACACCGCCACTCCAACTCAACTCTAAAGACGTGGCCCATCTGATGTGTCAACAGGTGTTATATTATAAATCAACAACAAAACAGGGCAATCTTAGTCTGTGGCAAATATTTTCTGTTTCCTGGAGCTTTGGACTAATGATTTCATAAATGCAGACATATCCTTCACACAGAAAAATGTTAATTTTCCGACATATTTAAACGTTCTCTAAGCGAATTCACGCGTTTTAGACCATAAAACATTTTTTGTTATATACAGCAAACATCTCTTCACTATCTGCTTGCTTCCTGTCCGCTGATCAAACTGTAAAAAATGCAATCTCTGTAGACAGTCCAGCCTCCACAAAATGCAATAATAACAATCTGGCCAAACCTACACCAGAAACCATAACAAAGTGTTCTAACCAATAAACGCCAAGAGGGGTTGGGTTTGGGCGCGTTCATGAAAGCACGGAAGGGAGGGGGAGGGGGAGGAGTTAACTACGCTCAGTTTGTTTGAAAACACATTTCAAAAATCAACACACAGATTCGCTTAGAGAACCTTTAATATACCACTAAAAGACAAAGACTTTAAATTGTGGTACTCATCATAGTGTACTTCAAAACTGCATTAAAAAAACTTGGTCTCACTTCGACTTGTACTCCTCACAATAGAAACATTGTGAACATAGCCAGAGATTGTTTCATTCCTCCACTCCATCTTAATATTTACCTGTTTCTTCTGCTAACTTTGTAAAGATGTATATTGTTTATCATCATATGTTCCTGGCTTCTCTCTTTATATCAGGCTAGTTCACATGGAAACATAGATGATGGTCATGAGGTTCAGAGCTATCATAAACCAATAACAACGCGGACAGCTGTCACATTATGTACGGTGCAACCTTTCAAGCACGGTAAAAACAGCACATGTGAACAGAAACCACCCTAAGCGAAAAATGATACTACACAATCTGATACACTCCAAAAGTCCAATAACACATATAAAAACACACTTTCTAAAAACAAACTGTTCTAAATAGCACAAAAAGTGGTTCATGGAAGAACTTTTTTAGTGCCATATAGTATCAGTGAACCTCTATAGCACCCGTGTACCACCAAATAGTGCTATGTAGAAACATATGTTGTACTGTACCGGTGCTATATGTCCCCTGTAGGGTTTTTCATAGGTGCTTTACTAGTACTATACGGCACTAAAATGGTTCTTCTATGATAACAACCAAAGAACCACTTTTTGTGCTATGTAGCAGACTGTTTTTAAACTGTATTAAACACCCTCAGAGATTAGCAAATATTACAAACATGCATTTTATGTTACTAATTAAATTTAAAATGTACATATTTGTATTACAAAATCACAACCATTAAGATTTCAATTTAAAAAAATTTACTTTTTACTCTACACTACATTAAACATCAAAAACAACACCTAGCCATTTCCTCATTACAAATAAATGCTCACAGTATATTCCTCCCTGCTGAAAAAAACAGCATGCTGGTGCTGGTATGCCGTGACCACCAGCTAAATCAGCATAATTCCCATGCTGGTTTGATGCTGTTTTTTTCAGCAGGGCTCAGAAACACAAACGAGTTTCGCGGCTGCTATATACATAATATTAAACTAACAAAAATATATAAATATAGAAATAACTTACGTTTTGTTTCGGAGCCATGTTCTTCACCTCTGCGATCGTTTTATACTTCACAGGTGGTTCTTTAAATGGAAAGTCAACATCTACCACACACACATCTGTAGAACTGCCACACTGTACGTCGTATTCGCTGCCATCGGTACCTTATGCACACAACGATGTACACAAAAACATTAACATTCATATTACAACAAAATCTGAAACATTACATGAAAACTTTACCACACTGTATTTCTTCATACTCACTGACACTTCGTTTGATCCTCACTAATTTGACGGAAGTTCTGTTTTTATTAGCACGTAAAAACAGCGGCCGTTTCTCTGAGGAGAAAACCACGAGATTGTGGTACTCGTCGCGGTTAACTTGCAAAACTCCATTAAAAAACTTGGTCCCACTTCGACTTGCTGTTCTCACAATAGAAACATTGTGAACATAGCCAGAAATTGTCTCGTTCCTCAACTCCATATTGACTTATTTCAGAAATTTCAGACACCGTCGTCTGCTAACTATTACACACTTCGATTGTATGCAGAGCTGCAAGAACCGGCAAAACGATGACGTCAAAGTACCGCGATAGCAAGTCGAAAAATCACATGTCGGAGTCTAATATCAAATATCTCTCGCGGTACTTTGCAGTCATTTCCCTGTCGCTTGCACTGCGAAATAAATTGCAATACACGATTGCTAAGTTTTTACAAAATACAACTTCCGCTTACAGTAATATTGAAAATGTACTATCCCTCCTGAAAAAAAACTATAAAACCATTTCAGAACATTCTAATGTTTTATTGGTTTTATTAGGATTTTTTGTTCTAATGGAATATGGTCAAAAACACACTACAATGTATTAGTTTTTCTTGGTCTGTAATGGTATGTATTAGTTCTATGTAATGGTTCTAATGGAATATGTATTGTTTCTAATGGATGGCCCAAATCACAGTAAAGTGTACTGGTTTTAATGGTAAAATAAAATGGTTCCTTTTAGTATTTTAATGAAAACCATTAGAATTTTCTGTAATGGTTTGATTTTCTCAGCAGTGATTACGTGCAGTAAATTATTCACCGAACTAAACTTATAATTACAGTAATATAAAGAGTTTTAACAATATTTGTAAAATGTGTTGTCATATAAAATAAACATGTTTTTTTCGTTAATCGATGTGCTTCTATGTTTTCCATTTTTTAAAGTAGTTTCTAAACAGTCGTTCAAATTATAACGATAACTATAAAAAATATAGTTTTCAAAACCGTTTTATAATTAAAACGATATCGTGTTTCACACCACAACTATAACGATACAAATAAACGCTAGATATACTTTTGTACTACTTTCTGGGAGATTTCACTCCATATAATAAACCATTGAGCCAATCAATTCAACTTTAACTTCAAGTGAAGGCGCACTTGAAAAGCAATGGGGAAGCGGATGCACTCAAAGTTATAACATAAAATTACCTCATATTCAGCGCTGATGCAATTGCTTTAAAACTCTACTTAATGCTTTTTTCCCACTACAATGACTACGCCAAAAGGTATAAAGTTACATTACACAAACTACTAGACCCATTGTTTAAATGTACTCGAAATTCAACGTGTTAGGGTTACCCACTGTGTAATAATTAATAATTATAATAATTCGTTACATTTATAGCGCTTTTCTGCAGTACTCAAATCGCTTTACATAAGAAAGGGGTATTTTCCTCAACCACCACCAATGCAACAAAAAACCGCATATTTACGTGAAATTTAAACAATTACAAAAAAATTAATAAATATCCAATAGTTAATGCCATTAAAGGTTATGCTTTCCGTTAGTGCCGCTCGGTTGGGCGAAATACCATAAACTTATGGTGTGGACGCTAATATAGTTATTGTTATAATGCGAACGACCCTGAATGGTTCTTCTATAGTAATTTATATTATAGACTCACGTGTACATGATTTTAAAAGCTTAGTTTTATTTTGATAACAGCTCAAATGATTTTGAAATAATTATTTGATCCAGAAGTCTGTAAATTTACTTTGTCAATTTGGATTTATGTTCAGGATTTTGAGAAAATTACTTATCGTTTCAAAAAACGTATTTTACCAATTCATAAAAACTTTAACTATAACACACTTAAAAGTATTCCATAAAAACATTAAACAAGGTTTAATAAGAACCTTAAACAGTTGATACAAATGTCATATATATAAACAAAAAAACTAACTCTAATGTTACTACCCATTTTTCCAACACTGATCCTATAGCACATAGACATATTTATAAGACGTCTTTTTCACGTCTGCACTTACATCTCCTAAATATACATTTTTAAATATCCGAAAATCTGTAATACCTCTCTGAAATTTCATAGGAAACATTACAGAGTACTTTCACATAAAAGCTAAATGACAAACATATCTTATAAGAAATTTCTTAGATTTATTTTATAACGCAGATGAATTTATATAAATAAAATTTTTTAGCAACCATATAAACATAACTACTACCTGTGGTATTTGCAATGCACAAACAATACAAAAGTTATCATACATTTGCCAAAAATCATTCATTCATACCACAAATTTATTACAAGAATTCTTATTATTACACTTTAAATAACATATTAGACACTATTCAAATTTTTTTAATAACTGAATCCCTTATGATATAAAACAAACTCAAATTTTTACAATACTGTATTGAAAACTCAAAATACATGAAAAACATATTAAAAGTACAATTAAATAATGACAATTTAAAATAAAGAAACACATACACAGTAAAAAGTACTTATTTTTTTAATCTACGTTAAGATTAGTTTAATTAAAAAGGTAAATTACACCATGACTTACTCAACCTATCGCCATTTCAATTATTAATACAAAAATAAATTCTGTATTAAAATAAATAGTAATTTTTATTTAAAAATAAAGTTAATACATTATCAATTTAGGAGACAATTTAATTGTAACTTAAAGGAATAGTCTACTCATTTTCAATATTAAACTATGTTATTACCTTAAATAAGAAGAGTTGATGTGCGTGCACGTAAGCGCTGGAGCGCGCTGCGACACTTCGATAGCATTTAGCTTAGCCCCATTCATTCAATGGTACCAATCAGAGATAAAGTTAGAATTTACCAAACATTTTACATATAATCTGTTACAATACTTTATTATAGAAGTTTATAAAAAAAACAAAATAAAAAATAGATAGGGTATATATATATATATATATGTGTGTTTAAATTAAAGAGGAGAAATGTATGTATTTGTAAGTGTAGTACATAGTACTAAAAATAAATTATATGTTTTTCCTAAATTTTTTGTTGAATAAATGTTATTTATGATTCTATCTAATTCTATCTCAAATGTATACGGTACTTTAACGTAGTGATGGGAGAAAGAAAACTTTTCGAAACTTCGAATCAATTGAACTAATTTCTTCGCAAATCGTTAATTTTTTTTCAAAAGGTTCGAAACTCCATGGCGACACCTGCTGGTCAAAATACTGTAAACCAGGAAGATCTGTCCAAACATTTTACACTTTTTACAAAATAGCAAGATTATTCTAAAAATATATATTTTTTAAGAAAAATAAAATATTTAATTTAATTGAGACATAATTAAATGCATTCTATGATTTTAATTTTATTTATGTCAAACAAATCATTTACACAAACTCCCTTTTTAATTACTCACATTTTTGTCAGTCTATAAAGAAAAAGTAGACACAATTTTAGTTTTATTAGTCAGAAGAATTAATTTTTTATGAACTTTTATAATAAAATTAACCCGAGTTCACCAACACTTTTAATTTGTGATCAACTCCCTCTAGTGGTGAATCGTATCATTTTCGAAACATTTCGAAACAGTTATGACGTAATGGAACCTCATTTGCTAAAACCACGACCCTTTTGCCAATTTGAAACAACATCCGAACCAATGATTCGAAACAAAAGATTCGTAAAGCCATACGGTAAGTACACCAATTAGTCGAGCTAAATTAAACATTATAAAGAAGTAAAGGATAGCTATTAACCTATGGATAACATATAAAAGTGATAAATTATTTAAATCAAAACTATAACAATACTGTTCATATATTTACTGATGGGTCTAAAAATCCATACTCTTCAGTATACAGCACCAGCAACATACCTCATATTTAACAAAGTACTGTAAAAAGTCTGAATAATGATAATTCACTATTTACAACGGAACTCATGCCAATATTCATAGCAATGATATGGGTTGAAGAATCTAATATAAAGCATATAGTTATATACTCTGATTCACTCTGACCTTTGTGCAGCTTAAAAAGTGGAAAGTCAGATGCTAGACAATATATCATATATGACAGATTACAGATTTTATACAGAATAAATCCACTAAACAAAAATATATTATATTTATTTGTACCAGCTCATGTTGGACTTGAGAGAAATGAGATAATGCACAAACTGTCAAAGACTAAACAAAAAAAAGATGAAGTCAACATAAAGATTCCATTAACCAAAGCTGAAGCTAAGTGCACTGTAAAAAAAACCCGTAAAAATTGCAGCTGGGTTGCCGGTAACTTACCGTAGATTTAAATTTATGTTTTTTACTGGCAACATTTTGTTCAAAGTTAAATGAACATTAAACATTTACAAGTCTTTGTCTTTACAGAGACAAAAAAACAGCATCAAGCAAAACATACTGGGAAACAAAATCTAAAGCAAAAAACAGAAAAAGGTTGATGATGATTTCTGGTTCCCAGAATGCTTTGCATGAGGCTGTTATTGTATAGTTTTATTCTGTAAAGATAAAGACTTGTTAATATTTAACATTTATTTAACTTTGAACAAACTCTTGCCAGTAAATACCATAAATGTAAATCTACGGTAAATTACCGGCAACCCAGCTGCAATAACATTATAATTTCTACAGAATTTTTTTACAGTGTGCATTATAAGAAAAGCTGTTATAAATATCCAACAAGACAACTGGAATAAAGAGTTAAAAGGAAGACATCTGTATAATATTCAGAATACAGTAGGGAGTGAAAGGAGAAAATATGGATCCTGAAGAGATGATACAATTATCAAGCCTACAAATTCAACAAACCAGATTAAATTATTATTTACACATGTTAAGTAAAAGTGAGACAGATGTGTGCATCCATTGTGCCAGAAACAGTAGAGCAGGTGGTTGTTCACTGTTAAAGATATAATAATGAACGAGTGCAACTTGTGGATGAACTAAAGGAACTGAAAGTTCAGTTACCAATAAAATATTTATTTCAGAATGCACATGTACAACCACAAGTGTACCCTTTATTATTCAAATATTTAAGAGTTACACGGTTGATACACAGAATGTAAGGGGTTAAACAAATAAGTGTTTATTTAAAAAAAAAACATTTTTATTTATTTATTTATAGTAGTTCCTTTCCATCACTTTAAGTATTCACACTCCATCCCAGTAGGTGGCGGAAATTCACCAAAAGCTGATTTGCCAACCGCCAATAAACCATAAAGAAGAAGAAGAAGATTCGTTAATGTTTCGAAGCCTGAAAAAGCAGTTTGAGTCGCCCATCACTACTTTGACGTAATAGTATTATCGGTTCTGAGTCAAACAACTAATTAAACGTAGACGAAGTGGAACAGAAGAACGCGTGTGCAACTTCTTGACCAAATATAAATTAACATGGAGGAACGTTGTAATCTCTGCTGATGTTCACAATGTTTCTGTGAAAACTGCAGCTCGAACTATGACCAAGTTTTTTAATGTAGCTTCGCAAGTAAATCACGACCAGTTCCGTGGTTGTGTCGTCAGAGAAACAGCCGCTGTTTTCAAGACGTAACAAAAACAGACCGCGTCAAATTACTAAGGAACAAACGAAGTGTCTGTGAGTATTTATAGTAAAGTTTTCATGTAATGTTCCACATTATGTTGTAAAATAATTCATAATGTTTTTGTGTGTTTGTTTGTATAATGTTTTTGCCTAAGGTACCGATGGCACCGAATACGACACGTGTGTCCTACACATGTATAACGTTACGTGATAGAAATTGACTTTCCATTTAAAGATCCACCAGTGAACTATACAACGACCGCAGAGGTGAAGTTGTTGATTCCAAAATAAAACGTAAGACATAACTCTTTATATTTTTTTGATATTAAAATATTATATATAAAAAGCACTGAAACTAGTTTGTGTTTTAGAGGGATACACTAAGAATATTTATTTATAATTATTAAATATGTAGTTGCTGTTCTTGATACTTAAATAAAATTGTGTACAATAAAAAATATCAATCTTTATAATAGAAATGTGTATAATTAAAAGTTTAAAAATTAAAGCAACTACCAACTTAAAAAGCATATTTCTTATATCTGTGCATCTCTCAGGGTGTTTTCATGCAGCCTTGGAGTGTACCAGATTGCATTTTATAATTTTGGATTTAGTGCACCATACACCATGTCACAATCAAGTATTGACATGGAAACATTACGTGTGCTCAACAATTTCAAAGCTATCATAGACCAATGACGATACCAATCTAAACAACATATACATATTACATAACATGCATCTCACTGCCCCTATACTTCAAAATTATTTGCATACATCTACAACCTCACGCATACAACAATAAACAATAAGTAAATCGCAGCAATGTTAATGAACTTCAACCAAAAATGGTGAATCACATTCTGAGGTGTGCTCTTACCAGGGGGGCAGGATTTCATATTTTATTTAAAGGAATAGTCTACCCTTTTGCCATATTAAACTATGTTATTACCTCAACCTAGACAAATTAATACATACCTATCTTTTTTCAATGTGTGCACTGTACAGCGCATTGTGAATGTGTTAGCATTTAGCCTAGCCCCATTCATTCCTATGGTACCAAAAAAAGTTTTATTTTGTGGCACCATACTTACTGGTATAACTCCTCATGTAACAGTCTTTAAATAGGAAAAACACGGAAGTGTTTGGTGGCTTCCCTGTTTGGTACCATAGGAATGAATGGGTCTAGGCTAAATGCTAACACATTCACGATGCGCTGTACAGTGCACGCATTGAAAAAAGATAGATATGTATTAATTCGTCTAAGTTGAGGTAATGACATAGTTTAATATGGCAAAAGGGTAGACTATTCCTTTAAGCTTCCCCTGGCACCACCATTGCTAAACAACCCCCCACCTGCTCTTAGGATCCCATTAACTCCCATTCATTTTGGTGTCACTTTGACATGAAATGACTTTACATCTGAAGCTTTTAAAAACTCCATTTGTACATTAATTATTTCTAAAGAAACACAAAAATGTATAAAAGGCTTCATTACCATGTATCTTATGTTATGGCCCAGTAGAAATGAACAAGTATGCCCAAGGCCCAAGTATGAACAAGAGGAGAAGCTCGTAGGCAATCTTTTACTGTCTATGAGGCAATCGCGTGGACGTGAAGTCATAAAGTCAAGGGAGATTATTAATCAGAATACTTACCAAAATTTGCTCCTGTTTACGCTCGCCATCTCTACAAGATTCACTTAGTGATTCAGATTTCTCTTGGCACAGCTATTAGAAGACTTACAATTGTCAGACAGGTTGCTCACATCACATCTTCATCATTAAAGGGGCAATCAGTAGGATCTTCCCCCATCTAGTGGTGGAATTGTATTTTCCATTCAAACGAACAGTGCTTACTAGCTCCTCCCCTTTCCAAATGCGTGTTTCAACTACGGTAGCCGTTATGTAATCGCTGATCTCCTTGTCCGTTGCAGCTGGTTCACGTGTTCTGAATGAAAACGCTTTATGGAAACGCGTTGGTAGGCTAGTGCTTTTTGTCCCTCTCTGTTATTATAGTTTATCAATACGGCGGAACGATATGGATGCCTCCTTGGACTTACCCGTTCAATGTAAGTGAAGAGAAGAAATTCTAAGCTTACAAACAAAAGTCAGATCACTGACAGAGGTCATTTGACACCAACGAGGACATATTTATGAATAAAGACATTGATTTTGATTAATAAGACACTTAATAAAAATCCTACTGATTGCCCCTTTAAGCTCAGTTTGAGTCTGCGCAGTACGACCAACTCCCAGGACGTGTGTGCATCTAATTAACTTCACTTGTCACTGTTGAATCCAATAGGGTCACTGTCCATTTCTTTTACTGTCTATGACTCTTCCCGGCTGTGTGTGTAAATGTACTGCAAAGTTTCCGTTACATTCCCACTCAAATAAGTTTACATTCTTTTGATTGGCACCAAATTTAATCAATTACCATCAAATGCTTACGTTTCATAATAAGGTTGCCAGTTTACCCTTTAGTGATACCAAAAACGTGCAAAACCACACGCTTAAAATTCCCCACCATAATATAGCTATTTAAGAAAGATTTTCAGGAAGCTTGTAAGTCATTTAACACATAACCAAAAGTTTTTGTTGTCTACATGTCACATCACAGAACAAGGATAAATACCCCATTCAATCCTTCTATGTCACCTTTAAATATAACAAATACAATAATACAACATACTAGGGGTGGAACGGTACACAGAAGTCCCGGTTCGGTTTGTACCTCGGTTCAGGCGCCACGGTTCAATTCACTTTCGGTACAATGGAGGGAAAAGCAAAACAAACATGAAGAAGGCATTTTTTTTTAGTACTTAAGCTAATCTTAAAAACATAGGTGTCCTTATCAGTGTTATTTTCAGATGTCATGAATATGAACTGAAATGCATTTAACATACTATCTCGTATTTCAAAAATGTATACCTCTTTAAGTAATCTTGTACTCATCTTTCATACAAATATGGGTTCAAATGTATTACCTAAATACATTTTAAAATTACATTTTGCCCTTATTTCATATTAATGTACTAAAGAACAAAAAAATAGGCTTGTAGGATGAATTAATAGGTGTGTACGACTTCACGAGGCGCTGCAAAAAACGACAAGTGGATGACGTCAGAGTAACGCGAGAGCGATTTGAAATCAGCCTCCTCCGCATCTTTTCCACCACTCTATCGTCTGTACTATTGTAACTGACTGGAAAACTGAAGTTTTGCCAAACTTGCGATCTTAAAGAGGCTGGCGGAACGTCTAACTTTTGTGGGACACCACCACTTGCCATACTCGCTGTCGGCTGCTCATTCACTGACTGGACCGGCGTCGACATGACAAAAAAATGCAGAGTGCCAGAGAATGTAGACGGGCTCTGATAGAGCGCATACATAGGCGGAGCTCGGCTGCATTGGCACCAATCAGAGCTTCAGAGCTAAAGCGGGGCAACAGATTAGCTGTCCATAAAGAACCCGCGTATCTAACAGTAGTTCCGCATTACATTAATTATTTTGCACGCAAGTTTTTTTATTTTCATACCATGTATTCTCCGTTTAAATTCATGCACTGAACCGTGACCCCCGTACCAATTCGGTTCGAAACGAATACATGTAATGTTCCACCCCTACAACATACTACACATTCATAAATATTCACTACACAATAAAATATTTATAAATAGTCTTCCCATCATTATTATATCTAAATAAAAGTTATAAATATACATTGACTTTAACATTATGATTACTTAATATGTTGTGATGTGTAACATGTAACATTAATGTGACAGTTTGCCACCCTTATTAGATATTTAAAGTTAATAAAGCCTAATGTCTCAACATAATGAATAACAAGTAAAATTCTATCACTAAATGTTAAAAATAAAATATATAATGTCAATAAATACAATACCATGTCAATGTTTTGTAAATATATCAGTTATTTATTATTATTCAGTTATCAATGGGATCAGAGTGGTAAAGAGCTGAAGCAAATGACCTTATGGACTGTTACTTGTATTAAATAACTATACTATCTGCTTTAATAATACCTGCTGTTTATGTTTTTCCTGGTTATAGCTTAAATGTAAATAAATATTAACTTATATTAATTTGTTATAAAACATCTGCTGTGAGGGGGGAAATTATGACGTGATTGTAGAATCCACACATTAAACCAGTTTATCTTATAGTATAGAATCCAACATAATTTAAAAGTGTTGCATTAAAGTGTTTTTTATTCAACTAATCAATTAAATCATACAATTGGCAATTCCTTTCTGTGGTTTCATTGAACATCAAATAAAATGACAGCTAAATAGATAGAATACATGTGTTTTAGTACATTATATTCAACATGTACTGACTTTCACCCCTATTCACAACAACAGCCAATTCCTAAATTATACCGAGAATAGGGTTTGCAAATACTGAATGAAATGACAATTAAAATAATTTATGCATCAAAATATTAATTTTTATTTTAAAAATACTGAATGAAATGACAATTAAAATAATTTATGCATCAAAATATTAATTTTTATTTTAAATATAAAAGTAAATACATCATCAATTTAATTGTAATTTAATACAATTTAATGTATAAAAGCTGTGTTTGTATGTTAGATCCTCATGTCAACAGAGAACTTTGTGGTTTGTTTTAGGTTGATTCTGTTAGAGTGAAGATACTTCATGTTAATTCTTCGACTGCAACTATTGACATCCAGGGAGTACCTGTTAAAACACAAATCTTCTATATAGCAGATCACACATTTTGTGAAGATGTGGCATGCACATTTGTCATATGACATCAGGAATGTGGCAACCAGAGAATTTGATGGATTGTACGTAACGACAACTCAACATTCACAGATTAGAATGCTGAAAGTTCTGTGTGGTGAGATTGTAAAGCTTACATTTACAGTAGAGAAAAAACTTATATCACAACACTGACTGTTCAAGTGTCTACTACTTAAGTTAATGTATGCTATCAATGTGTAAAGTATAACACCTGAAAAATGGTTTTAATTCAAAACACAAATTTCATCATTGAGAAATGTGGCCTACTGCAGAGGAGTGAAAGTTTTCAGCTGAGTGTAACAGCCAAAGTCTCAGTGTCAGGTGACTTTGGTGAAGAAAACTTGAACTCGTCCAATTCAGTTTTGAAGCATTATTTAGAGACACAAGAACTTCTTCAGTTACTATCTGACAGACACCGATCTGGGGAAGCATTTACTTATTGAGTTGTACTTCTTCAGAAACTGCAGGAAAACACTGTTATTTCACTGAGGATAACGGACAAGATGTGAATGACACTAACAGTTCCATTGGAAAGTCTGAAGCAGCAGACACAGATCAATTGTTTAATGACTCTTAAGAAACTGGACATGGTAATTTCTTAAATTTGCATGTATCAGCAGAACTTCAATAATTTTTCATGACAACTGCAGCCACAACCGAAACATTGTGAACATAGATAGAGAATATGTCATTCCTCCACCCATTCCTCCTGTCTCTTTTTTCTTACCAACTTTTTTCTTTATTCTTATTGACTTAAATGGTGCATTCCCACCACCTACTGATTGGACTGTGAATAAGATAATGCCAGTAGTAACATAAATCCTGTTAAATAAATGAGCATCTTATAAAAAAATAAATACTGCTTTATATTTTAAATTACTATGTAACATTATCTAATAATCATTCAATAAAAACACGTACATTTCCATTTTTCTTAATCTTTGAAATAATTTGAATCTTTCTCTTCACATATATGTCACATTTTGTTTACTTCTACTGCTCACTTCATCTACATTTAATTAGCAATAGGCTTGTTCAACTTATGCAGTGCTATAAAAGAACCAACAGACAGACAACATCTATAGCGCTAAAGCAAATAAGAAAATTACACATCAAACTCTAATATATTAAATCTCTATCACTGTACTTACTTGACATCATTTGCCTGTCAATTCTTACAGTGCAATATAATGTCAAACACATCCAATGACACAATAACAATTACTAATCTTAAAATTCCTTTTAACTACACCAACAAACTTTACTATTACAGCACATCAACAAACAAATCAACAACACTACAATTAATGGGTTACTACTATACAGTGACTTCTATGTAGTTTTACTTACTCATATTTACTATACTCATACTTCTTTTTAAATTCATACATATTAAAAGTTTTAATGGCTACCAAGATAAATTCTCTTCATTATGCATTATTGTCTTACATCACCCATGCATTTTAAAAACAAAACAATCAAAGCCAAACTAATAGTTTAACTTATACATCTTACTCTCATTTTAAAGCATACACTTTACTTGGAAGTTTCATGAAAAATCAAAATTACCATTGTGATGATTCTAAATCTCATACATTTGAAATTGAAATTACTTAAATGTTTTAAAAAACAATAGAAACCATCACAGTAAGTCTATTGGATATAATATTGTATTAGAAACAATAATGATCTCTATGGATCTCTGTTGTTCTTTGCTGGTATTTGAAGAGTTCATTTTTAAAAGTTTTGTCAAAACATGTTGTTTATTATTATGTTATCATTTTATGTTATTATTTTGTTTTATGGTGCTACTTAGCTGTTTTTTTTAAGTTATAAAGGTTTAAATCAAAACAAACCAACTACAGTTGAATTGATATTAATAGGAATGCACAACCAAAAAAGACATTTCTGAAAAATTAAAAAAACTGAATTATCTCGTTTTGCAACAAAACTCTTCATATGTTAAGTTCTATTGGTATGTCCATTAAATCCTAATGAACATGTCCCAAAACACACTACAGAAAGGAATTTTGAAATGGTTTTTATGATAAAAGCGAATAGTTCCTATTGGTATTTTAATAAAAACCATTAGAATCTCTGTAATTGTTTCATTGTCTTTTTAGCAGATCTGTCTAAAAGTATAAATGAACAGATGTACATTGGTAAAACTGTACTTTACATCCTTCAGAGGTCACATACAATCTGCTTAAATCATCTTATTTTAGATTAATAACAATTATAATGTTGACTATTATTCTAAGTTTATTGAATATAATTTTCTGTTAACTGAAATAAATGTGACTTGATACAGATTTTTCCATTTTGAGTCCCACTGTCTAAGCAACTTCTCCTCCAGAACCACATATGTCAAGTAAAATTAGTCTTTAGATATTTACATTTTAAATCTTCACTGTAAAAAAAATCCGTAGAAATTACAATGTTATTGCAGCTGGGTTGCCGGTAATTTACCGTATATTTAAATTTATGTAATTTACTGGCAAGAATTTGTTCAAAGTTAAAAATTTTTTAAATATTAACAAGTCTTTATCTTTACATAATAAAACTATATAATAACAGCCTCATTCAAAGCATTCTGACAACCAGAAATCATCATCAACCTTTTTTCTGTTTTTTTGCTTCAGATATTGTTTCCCAGAATGTTTTGCTTGATGCTGCTCTTAGTTTTACTCTGTAAAGACAAAGACTTGTAAATGTTTAATTTTCATTTAACTTTGAACAAAACGTTGCCAGTAACAAACATACATTTAAATCTACAGTAAATTACCGGCAACCCAGGTGGAATTTCTACAGAAGTTTTTTACAGTGATTTAGTTATGTTTTATTAAATTGTCATAGCTCTTACACTCAACAACTGTAAAGCCACTGCACTACAACTTTCTGGACCCTGTTTAACAAAATATGTATCAAATACAAAGCAACCTTTGCAGTAGTATAGCTATTACACAGTCATCTTAAAAACACACCTCACCAAGCATATCTTACTAAATAACGAATAACATAAAGCTTCACATTTGTTGAAGCATTACCACTTCAAATTTTCTGACTTATCAGTTTTAACACTCATGTCACTTGATAATATCTGTGAAACGTGAACATAATTTTGGAGGCACTTACATGACATTAACAGTAAGATTTTTTTATAAAACAAACTACATGCCAAAGGAGTGTGTAAGGATGTGCCTAAACGTCTTGTGACCCAAATGGCTTGAACCCCGGTAATCGCTGCTTGCAGCTATATTTAGGGGTTCAAGCCCGAAGGGCTGAAACCCTATTGTATTTGTACTGATTTTTATTATTATTATTATTATTAGGGGTTCAAGCCCGTAGGGCTGAAACCCTATTGTATTTGTATGGATTTTTATTATTATTCTAGTTATTATTTTTCTTCTGCCGTAGAACGGATCGTGCAGACCAAACCGTAAGGCCTAGAGACTTGAGACTTGGCCAAATGGTAGGACCCAATTTGGGGAGAGGTTGATAGAGTATCAACCCGATTGGCCTATAGGTGGCGCTATAGCGATAACAAACGCGTTGATGCTCATAACTCCCAGAATTCTTGTCCAAATGTCAAGTGTCTTATATCCCTGGATTCCTTGCGTCAAGACGAACAAAACGTATATCTCCGATTTCATTTCCGTCATGAAAATTTTTTCGCTATTTTCGATTTTGTCGAAAAAAATAAAAACGAACTAGTCCTAGGTTTTTTGTCCGATCGGAACCGTTCCAGTGCTGTAATATTCCTTGGAGTGTGAATATGAAAAGTTATCAAAAAAAAGTTGAACTTTATACTCGTCGTCGTCAAGCCACGCCCAAACGCCCCCAATGGGCGGAGCCTCTTAGACTTCAATGGCTGTAACTTGGGATTGGAAAGAGGTATCGAAACCAAATTTGGTACATATATACAGCGGACTATTCTGGGGTCACGTGCAAAAAATTGCATCGCTTGACCACTAGTTGGCGCTATAACACTACTTCAACTTTGAAGAGCTGTAACTAGAGAAATATGGGACCGATCAACTTGAGATTTGGCACGGGTGCTCTTGGTCTAGGGTACTATCTGTGTGGGAAAGGAATTTCGCGTAGCTCAAAAAACATGGCCGCCATCGGCCAATCAAGAAAAAGCAGCTATTGGGCAGGGTTAACGGAGGCCGATCGAAACGAAACGTGGTGGACCTGTTTGTCTCTTGGCCATGAAGGTCTGTGCAGAGTAAGAAAAAATTCGGCCTCCGGGAGGCGCTATCACGTTTTTTCAATGTTTAAGTGATTGTGTATTATGCAGTGTTTCAGATATCAACAAGATCTTTATATCATTTAATAGAGCTACATTTAATGAACAACTTTTCCTCAAGAAGCACTTGTCTCAGTCGAATCGTTTGTTAGATATTCATAATTTTCTCTTAAACCTACTTTTGCGAACTAGTCCTAGGTTTTTTGACCGATCTGAACCAATCCAGTGCTGGAATATTCCTTAGACACTGATTATCAATAATTATCAAAAAAAAGTTGAAATTTGCACTCGTCGTCGCAACACTACGGTCAAAAGTACGAAGAGGCGGGGCCACAAATACTTAAATTGCTATCATTTATGATAGGAATGAGATATCAACATGAAACTTGGTACACATATGTATAGACCCAAGCTGAGGTCACATGCAAAAAATTGCAGAGATTGTCCATTAGGTGGCGCTATAACTTAAGAACAAATAACCATAACTATAGCATATGTATATGACACATAAATATTTGTCTGACCTACTTGTTATTTTGCACATTACATCTACTTTCAGGTTTTTATAATGGTCTATGAGGATAATTATTTATCTTTGAAAACATGCCACTCAACAGCCAACCAGTATTAACCATGTACGAGTCAAGCCTAATGGTGTGTGATTACAACTAAACTCATGGGACTGTTGGTCTTATGTTTCCAAGTGTCTGTGAGGATTTTTAGTTCATCTTTCTGAAAATCTTTGCATCTAACACAATGTGTGCAAAGTAAACAGTTCTCTAGATCAGTGGTTCTCAACACACCTGCTTCACATAATCAGCACAATAGTAGAGATCTCTATTAACTAAACTGATTGTGTCAGATGAGAGAAACATACAAAATGTGCAGAGCAGTGGTTCTCCAGAAACGGAGTAGAGAACCACTGCTCTATATGTTTATGTTTATATGAAAAAACTATTTTGTGAACTAATACTTGGTTTTTCACTCAACACCACTAAAGCCAATGCAATACAATTTCCTGTAGTCTGTGAGCAAATATGAATGCCAAATTGTTATCACCAATTGTACGTCTTATTCCTTTAGTTGTTTAGCTTTGAATTACAAAAACAACTTTTCAAAACTACTAGAATTTTTTCAGTCAACAACAATAAAATCAGCGCAGTACATTTTTCTGTCCTCTGTGTGTAAAGGTATATCAAATACAAAATGTAATGAATTTGAATACCTGCTTTTGTAAGCATAGATTGCATGTGATGTCACACATTGGTGTAGGTGCCATTTGTACGACTGAATTGCAGCATGTGTGTTTAAAGGAACTCATAAAGATATGGATTAAAGTTTTTCATTATCTCCATTTATTTACATCAGTAGCATTAGGATTCTATTCTACCTTCCATGACATAAACGTGTCCTGACATGATGTATAATACAAAGTTGTTACATTTTTATATGTTATTTTTTAAATATTGCACCAAAAACTTCATGTGATAATGCAATTGGTTATTATTCACATAAATGACCTGCTAGAACCCAACTAAAAAGCAGCACTTTATGAAAGTAACACAGACAAATGCTCACCAGCAAATCTGCTGCAAATCTACTAAATAACATGACATTTGTTATTGACATAATTTGATATTGAAAACATATCTGGATCAGTTATTTATTGGCCCAGCCTAAAATCACATGAAAATAATTGCAGAGCTATACCACTATTTGACAATTTAACATGACAGAGCCTAAAAATGTTTCTATTAAAATATGTAACTTTGCTTTATTGTTTCCAAATCCATAAATTAGTATTCTCTTACAATAACACAATAAAAGGATTATATGAAAAATATATACTCTCTGTGTGAAACACAGACCCTCATTAATATACTTAAGAGCATGCTTATCAGGATTTGAGTTAAAAATGTGTCTACCTTTATTTACTTTTAAATATTCAATACTAATTTTATGTTAAATTAATTGTAAAAGGAAAACAATAATTTTAGCCAACAGATGGCAGAAGGTCATCTTCTTCCATCTGCTGGCTAAAATTATTATTTATTATTTAAAATGTATACTCAATGAAATTGTGTTCACAGGTTTCATCAATGGATGCATGATTTAACTTTATGAAGTCAGTATTATTATGTTAAAATAACATTTCGTCAATCATTCTGACGGTATCCGTTTTAACAGTCATGTGACATTCGAACATAGGATAAACATTTAAATAGGTTGATGAACTCTTAAAGGACACCAAGCATATGGAGATTGGTCATTTATTTCAAAGTCTTATTTCCTAACCCTGCCATTTCTGCTTCTGTGTGTAAATGCATGTATGTGTTTTAGCTTATTCTTCATCATTGCTGTGTTATAGATTAGCCATATGAGACCTATATCTCTATATCAGAACATCGTAGAGAAATTGTGGTGGGCTGTTTTGTCTCATGTTAACAATTTTTGAAACATTTTGTGTGACAAATCTTGCAACAGCATGCACCACATAATTTTCTCTTCAGAAAATTTACCTAATTGGTAACATGTTAGTATGTCATATTCTAAGTAGATTTGATAACAATGCAGCAAATCTAAACAGGCATGCCCTTAAAGGTCTTAAAGGTTCATATAATGAGATT
The DNA here is from genome assembly GCF_030506205.2 of Paramisgurnus dabryanus. Lineage (NCBI taxonomy): Eukaryota > Metazoa > Chordata > Actinopteri > Cypriniformes > Cobitidae > Paramisgurnus > Paramisgurnus dabryanus. The sequence continues at coordinate 40,034,715 of NC_133343.1, read as the reverse complement.
TTTTAAAGATGTAAAATAAATTGTTTGTGTACCCAGAGTGTGTATGTGAAGTGTTATCTCAAAATACTCCACAGATCATTTATTATAGCATGTTAAAATTGACACTTTGTAGGCCTGAGCAAAATTGTGCAGTTTTTGGGTGTTTCCTTTAAAATGCAAATGAGTGGATGAAATGCAAACACTGATCACAATGATGGTGGTTTGTTGTAATTGAAATTCAATTGTGCTCTCGATTATTTTATTTTTTATCTTTTTCATGTTTTCTAGGTTGATATAAGCACTGGGGACCCAATTATAGCACTTACACTTGGAAAAAGTCAGATTTTCACGCTATGACCCCTTTAAGGTCCCAGATCGCTTGAACCCCGCTAATCGCTGCTTGCAGCTATATTTATTAGGGTTTTGAGCACGAAGTGCTTAAAAACCTATTGTATTTGTCTGTTTTATTATTATTATTATTTATTATTTTTCCACTGTAAAACGCGTTGCCCAGCCCAAACCGTAAGTCGTAGAGACTTGCCACTTGGTCAACTGGTTGTATATTAGCAGGCTACTCAGATACAGTGAATCAGCCAAATCGGCCCATAGGTGGCGCTATAGCAATGCTCGACGTGTTGGGGCTCATAACTCCTAAACCGGACATCATACACTCAAGTGTTTGGTATCATTGTAATCCCTGGCTCCAAACTTAAAAAATGTATATCTCCGATTTCATTTCCGGTATGCAAATTTTTCCGCTAATTTGCATAATATACATTTCAAGCCAAAATGAACTAGTCCTAGGTTTTTCGCCCGATCGGAACCGTTCCAATGCAGGAGAAATCTGTGGAGTGAGTAGGTAAATAATTATCGAACAGAATTTGAAATTTCGCTTTAGGGTCACTAAGGGGTGCTAAAACTCCATACAGGAAGTAGCCTACCATCACTGAAATGGCTATAACTGGTGAACGGTTTGAGATATCTTAACGAGGTTTGGTACACATGTGTACTAGCTCAGTCCGGGGTCACAGTAAAAAAGATGCAGATTTTGGCAAATAGGTGGCGCTATAACAGGCTTGAGCTCTGGAATGGCTATTACTACACAACCGTTAGCCCGATACACTTAATATTTTGTATGGTGTGTCTTTGTGCAATGTACCATGAGGGTCTAGAAGGACATTGGCGTTTCTCCAAAAACATGGCCGTCATCAGCCAATGAATGTTGAGGACTGATTTGACAGGGTTAACGGAGGTCGATCGGAAGGAAACGCACTGTGCTTCTTCGTGTACTGCTCCTGAAGGCCTGTAAGATTTGTGGTGTAATTTGGCCACTAGGGGGCGTAATACCGTATTTCGGTGCCTGTATCACGTGACGTTTGACATACACACACAAACATGACATCATATGATAGATCGGCTCATGACGAAAAACTTTGCCTCTTGAAGCATTGCTGTCAATCAAACGGTTCGTTAGTTATTGACGATAACATTCAAATATACTTTTGCGAACTAGTCCTAGGTTTTTTGCCCGATCCGAACCTAACCAAGGCTGATTGATTCTGTGGAGTGTGAATATGAATAATTATCGAAAAAAAGTTGAAATTTGTATTCAAACATGCAAGGAGTGGCCAAAAACCGAACTGGGCGGAGCTTAAAACATTTAAACGGCCATAACTCGAGAGGCGTTTGAGATATCATCATAGGGCTTGAATCATATGTGTAGGCCATCGGTCTAAGGTCGTGATATAAAAATCTAGCCGATCGGACACTAGATGGCGCTATAACGGGGAAAATGGCACTAAATACTGTGATTATGCAATGGTTCCAACTTTCACGCCTATAACTTTATCTGTGGTCAAGAGATTTTCATGGGAGTTGTTTTTTTAGAATCCTGAATTGTTTCCGAGTCCTACGATACCAAGCATGCCAGGTTTCGCCTTACAGTTAGTTCTGCACAGGAAAATAGCGCTTAAAAAACACGCACGAATAACTCCGCGAGGGTTATTCCGATCGACTCGAAACGACCATAGGAAGAACATTGCATTACCTTCTGAACAAAAAAGTCTATTGGCGTTATGTTAAAAATTTCATCAGAAATGGCCGAAAATTACAAAAAACGAAAAATTACCCCAAAATTTGTCGTTTTTACACATAAATGGTTATACCTCTGCAACGAAATGACATTTTTTCATCAGATTTAATACACTGATGTCTGAGCAGAGTCTGAGGCAATACCCAAAAAATAATATGCCTGCACCACTAGTTGGCCTCATAATTGAACAAAACCTTTGACATTGAGCGAGCCCAATGGTCTTACAACAGTTTTTTCACTAAACTGAAGTGTTTAGCCATGATACTAGCTAGATGTAACAAAGGTATGACCTGACGTTGCATGCACAATTTTGTCGTAGCGCCACCCTGTGCTTATTTGTTATTTTCACTTAGAAGTGAGTAGAGAGCGGAGAGATTTCACTGAATAAGAGCCGTTTTCTTGCTGATAACTAATGTATTTAAGGTTATATCTTTACCAAACGTATGTGTAATGACATTGTACTCGGTAATTCTGATGGCAGTCAGGACCTGAGGGAGCCTGCAGTTTCGGACGCATATTTTACATGCCTACAACTTTGGCTGCAGTCACCGTATTTTCATGGGACTTTTTTCACAGGAGTCCTGAATTGTTGCAGAGTCCAACGATACCAAACATGCCCGGTTTTGCCTTGTGCTTAGTCCTGGGGTCAAGGCCGCCTTAATGCACGGGCTTACCTGGGCTGAAGCCCAGGGGCCTCCCAAGTTCAAGGGCCTCTCAAGTTTGCATTCATGATGAGCTGAAAAGGTCATATTGTTTTGTAACTTGTCAGGTTTTCTGTCAATCACTCTAATTGCACGTTACATGGCTGCTGATTGGTCCGTTGTAACTTAACGTGAAATAAAATGTTAGACGTAACATAATTTTTATTCCGCGTGATGTAATTAAGTGCGCGTTGTCAACTTGACATTCCTGCATGTTAGACTGAGTGTGACAGAGAAACGGGAAATAATCCACCAACAAATGAAAGAGTAATTTCCGAAATTTCATAATAAGCACTGAGGTGCAGGTCTCTCTCTCTTTCGCGCGCGCGCTCGCTCGTTTGCTCTCTCTGTGCTCGTGCAGCTGTCTGAGTCTCTGGCATGCAGAAGTCTCTCCAAACGTGCACAAGAAACTGTGCCGCTAAATTAAGAAAGGAGTTCCCGCACATAATGCTGTTAGTTGTTATAAAGTTTAAGTTTACTCGCGTTTATATCAGTGACGCGTGCGCAGCTGGAGCGATGTTTGACGCGACGTTAGCTCACAGTACACACATCTGTTGGTTTAGAAAGACGAGAAAGAGACGCAACGGTAAAGGTGCAAGTCTAAGAAAGTAAAGAGCGACTAGACCATCTCAAATGATCATCCCCTGATAGCACCATTATAATCTCATTATCTTAAGATCTTATATACAGGTATGTTCCCTGTCTGTCTTGTGCATATTCATACTTGGTCGTTTTACATGCTTATGTATGCATAAATACTAAATACAATGCATACTATATCTTCAATAGCCTACAAAATAAATAACTGATTAAAAAACAAGATTCTGTCTAAAGACTTATCTTTTGTTATCATTAATGCATTTAACAAGATTCTGTCTATAAAGACTTATCTTTTGTTATCATTAATGCATTTTCACTTTAAAACTAACTTTAACTTATTATATTTTTAAAACTGTGGTGAGCATTTAGTTGTGAGTGGCAATTTTCTGCAAATTTGTATTTTCCAAAAACTATATAAATATAAAGCTTATAAACATATATACTTTCACACATTTTGGTTTTATTATCACCACATGTTGCTGTGTGTGGTTGTTAAATAAAGTGTCTTGTGTTTATGCTCAAGTGGGCTCAGTGATATGTTAATAACAATATTATGGTGTTTTCTGGCTCAAAGAGGGAAAACTCACTGTTGTATGTCTCGAAAGAAACTAATGCATTTTGTGATGTACCTAGATATTACACTTAAAAAAAAAATTAGACTATAAATCGAGGGGAAGGGGGGCCTACAAAACCTCTTAGCCCCGGGGCCTCACATTAGGTTAAGGCGGCCCTGCCTGGGGTTATCATAACACAATTCAGGAGGACATTAAATAAGTCAAGCATTATCTTTCCAGCTGTGTTTGCTGTTCACTGTAGGTCCTTGCGGTCTGCTGCGCTGCTGTGTTTGTTTCTTATGTACACTTGTGCAGTCTGTTTGCACCATTGCACCATACCATGACTCAATGGCCTTGTAGTTCAACTAAACACGGCCATTTCTGAATTGTATGTTACGTTATAAATCTGAAAAACTAATTCTCCTTAACAAATTATCCTCATAACGTCACATTAAGGACATTACATGTTTGTCTTATAGGTGCACCTGTGTGTAAGCATACATAGTCTGTATGATCCTTTTTTGACCATCTCTTTCATTTTCTGAAGCGAGATGGTCTAACATTCATTGTGGCTGTGTTCGGGTTTAACTGCTCAGCCTGGTAAGCGAAGTGTGAGGTTTTTGACGTTGCCTTAAAGCTCGAAACCCGGCAAATTGCTGCTTGCAGCTATATTTAGGGGTTCAAGCCCGTAGGGCTGAAACCCTATTGTAATTGTTAAGATTTTTATTTATTATTATTATTTTGCCGTAAAACGGAATGTGCAGCCCAAACCGTAAGGCCTAGAGACTTGAAACTTGGCCAAATGGTAGGACCCAATTTGGGGAGAGGTTGATAGAGTATCAACCCGATTGGCCTATAGGTGGCGCTATAGCGATAACAAACGCGTTGATGATCATAACTCCCACAAATCTTGTCCAAATGTCAAGTGTCTTATATCACTGGAATCCTTGCGTCAAGACGAACAAAACGTATATCTCCGATTTCATTTCCGTCATGACATTTTTTTCGCTATTTTCGATTTTGTCGAAAAAAATAAAAACGAACTAGTCCTAGGTTTTTTGTCCGATCGGAACCGTTCCAGTGCTGTAATATTCCTTGGAGTGTGAATATCAAAAGTTATCAAAAAAATTTGAACTTTCGACTCACCATCGTAAAGCCACGCCCAAACGCCCCAATGGGCGGAGCCTCTTGGACTTAAATGGCTATAACTTGGGATTGGAAAGAGGTATCGACACCAAATTTGGTACACATATACAGGGGACTATTCTGGGGTCACGAGCAAAAAATTAGTTGGCGCTATAACACCACCTCAACTTTGAAGGGCTGTAACTAGAGATATATGCGACCGAACAACTTGACCTTTGGCACCGGTGCTCCTGGTCTAGGGTACTATCTATGTCTAAAAGGAATTTCGCGTAGCTCAAAAAACATGGCCGCCATCGGCCAATCAAGAAAAAGCAGCTATTAGACAGGGTTAACGGAGGCCGATCAAAACGAAACGCGTTGGGCCTGTTTGTCTCTTGGCCATGAAGGTCTGTGCAGAGTAAGAAAAAATTCGGCCTCCGGGAGGCGCTATCACGTTTTTTCAGTGTTTAAGTGATTGTGTATTATGCAGTGTTTCAGATATCAACAAGATCTTCATATCATTTAATAGAGGTACTTATAATGAACAACTTGCCCTCAAGAAGCATTTGTCTCAGTCGAATCGTTTGTTAGATATTCATCATTTTCTTATAAACCTACTTTTGCGAACTAGTCCTAGGTTTTTTGACCGATCTGAACCCATCCAGTGCTGGAATATTCCTTAGACACTGAATATCAATAATTATCAAAAAAAAGTTGAACTTTGCACTCGTCGTTGCAATACCACGGTCAAAAGTACGAAGAGGCGGTGCCACAAATACTTAAATGGCCATCATTTATGATAGGAATGAGATATCAACACGAAATTTGGTACACATATGTATAGACCTAGGCCGAGGTCACATGCAAAACATTTCAGAGATTGTCCACGAGGTGGCGCTATAACCTAAGAACAAAGAACGATGACTATAGCATATGTATACGACACATAAATATTTGTCTGACCTACTTGTTATTTTGCACTTAACATCTGCTTTCAGATTCTTATAAGGGTCTATTAGGATAATTACATATCTTAGAAAACATGAGACCAACAGCCAGCCAGCATTAACCATGTACGAGTCCAGTGTAATGGTGTGCGATTACAACTAACCTGATGGGCCTGTTTGTCTTATGTTCTCAAGTGTCTGAGGATTTTTGGCTCATCATTCCGGAAATATTTGCATCTAGAACAACGGGTGCTACGTTAACTGTCCCCTAGATCAGTGGTTCTCAAAATTATTCCTGGAGGCCCACTGCTCTGCACAAATACAAAAGTCTTCTATTTTAAACAAATCTACTTTAATCATCAGTAGAGATTTGTATGAACTGAACTGATTGTGTCAGATGAGAGAATCATACAAAAAGTGCCGAGCATTGGGTCTTGAGAAACCACTGCGTTTCACTGAGTTGAAAGTACTGCTCTAGATGTTTATGTTTGCATGAAAAATAATTTTGTGAATTTACTGTACTATATCTATTTTATTTTATAATCAAATCATCAAAATGTATTAAAACTAATTAAAATCTAATTATCTCCACTTCTGTTATCGAATTAAAATATGAACAATTATATATATATATATATATATATATATATATATATATATATATATATATATATATATATATATATATATATATAAATTTTACAAACTCATTACTATAATATTACAATCAAATAGTTTAAATTAAAACTTGTTTAAAGGTTGAACTGCAGATTAGTATGGTTTACATCTAGGCAAATATTCAATTCTACATTCATTTCTCTTCTTATAAAAAAGTTATTATTTTTTTCTAGAATATTTACTCTATTAATACATAACTGAGTATTATGTAAGGAGTTACAATCATAAGATGTATAACATTGAAAGAGTTGAATAAGTCCACTAGGTATGGCATCAAATACAACTGCAAATTCCTTAGCAGTTACTGGAATCTTATAGTGATTGAGGAATTCACAATAATTAAAGAGGTGACCATCATCTTTAAATAACTGCCTCACTAATATTATATTATTATCATACCAATTTCTATAAAATAAGGATCTGTTTCTTGTATAGAATATTCTTGTTATTCCAAATAACAGATCTATGTGGAGAAAAGTTATGTTTATATATGAGCATCCAAGAAAAACAAACCTGTTTATGGAAACCTGACAGTTTTATGGGAAACTTGTTTATATCAAAATTGTATCGCAAAAAAAATTCCAAACCACCCAATTTCTTAAAAATCATTTCTGGTATGATGTTCCATATACTACCTTTGCAACTTCAGTAACTTTTTATCCACTTATTTTTAAAAAACACAGTTAGCAGTATTAAAATCTAGTAAAAAAATGTATCCTCCTTTCTCAACTGGATTGCATAGAATTGACTTTTTAATGTAGTGCTTCACTGCTGGGTCTGTCGTTCATACGTGGATTCCTCAGTTAGCTGGATTTCATTGTTGACAATTAAGCTTCATGTTGAATTATTTGTTTCTTCGAAGGTCATCCTAGAGTTGTTGTTATAGTTACATGTCCGTAAGGTTAAAACTGCTCAGGATTCAAATTCAACTCGTTAAAAAAAAATGATACATTTAATATTTTAGTAATGTTATTTAAAAAACTATATAATATAAAAAACATAATTAAGACTGTGTTTTAAGGACTAGTCTGAAGAATTAGTAGTTAGTAAGGGCTAATCAGTCTTACTATTTGGATTTAAAATAATTTAAATAATTTAAATATTTTTTCACGTGATAATTAAAACAGTTATGTTCAATCGTGAAGATAAAAATGTATGACTAACTTTGAATACTAGTCTTAGAGATTAATGTTACTGACCATTGGTTTAAGGGTAGTTCCAGACTAAAATTTAGGCTTAAGTTTTAGTTGTCTTACTTGAAAATAGCTTACACTGGCCTACCTTTAAATATATCTGGGCCATAGTTTTGGCTTAAGATGTACACCAGTAATGTTTTTTACAAGGTTTGTTTGTAAAAAGTACCTAAATGTTTTTACATAACTAATGGCTAGTCATGCATCAATTTAAACCTGTGGGAAACAACCCGATAAAGTTATAAAGCTTCAAATGTTGTCTTAGAATTTTTCAAATCCTAAAGGTATGAAAAAGATTGCTGTAAATATGTGGATCCTTAAAGAACAATAATAGGCCAACATTAGAAATAATAACTAATAGTCATACATAAAGAGAATATATATTTGGTTATCAGAAGCTTTAGTATTCTAATCTACTTTCCAGAACATAAACATGTCATGATGTATCTTATAAAGTTTTTAATAATTGTTTATAGAATTATTGCAATGAAATTGTAATGTTATGATACAATTGGTTATTTCAAATGTAAATGATTTGCTGAAAACTTACTCTAGCACAGCACATGTGTGAACACTAATAAGTGCTTAATAGCAAATCTGACTGACATTTGCTTAATGACATCATTTGTTATTAACTCCATTTGATATAAACAACACATCTGTATCAGTTATGTATGGACATAGCCAGCGGTTAAATATAAAAAAATGTAGAGCTTTAGTACTACTTTTAGGCCTACTATAATATGACAGAGGCTGTCATCTGAAACACTTGTATGTTTGCACAGAATATCTATGTCAAAGAATATATATGTCCTATAAGAACAATTACTTTTGTTAAAAAAATATGTGGATCCTTAAAGAACAATAATAGGCCAACATTAGAAATAATAACTAATAGTCATACATAAAGAGAATATATATTTGGTTATCAATAGCTTTAGTATTCTAATCTACTTTCCAGAACATAAACATGTCATGATGTATCTTATAAAGTTTTTAATAATTGTTTATAGAATTATTGCAATGAAATTGTAATGTTATGATACAATTGGTTATTTCAAATGTAAATGATTTGCTGAAAACTTACTCTAGCACAGCACATGTGTGAACACTAATAAGTGCTTAATAGCAAATCTGACTGACATTTGCTTAATGACATCATTTGTTATTAACTCCATTTGATATAAACAACACATCTGTATCAGTTATGTATGGACATAGCCAGCGGTTAAATATAAAAAAATGTAGAGCTTTAGTACTACTTTTAGGCCTACTATAATATGACAGAGGCTGTCATCTAAAACACTTGTATGTTTGCACAGAATATCTATGTCAAAGAATATATATGTCCTATAAGAACAATTACTTTTGTTAAAAAAATGTCTAAAAGATTTAAACAAGCAAACATTTAGTAAGACCTACAGAATAGATCTCTATGAACTAAAATGACTGTTTCAGATGAGAGAAACATACAAAATGTGCAGAGCATGCTTGTGTATATGTTCCTTTTGTCCATAAAAATATATACGGTTTAATAACTTGCACACCTCACTTTATTTACCTAATTAAAACATAAAGTATTCATGGTACTCGATTAAAGGACATGAACATGAATCTGCTAAATGAAATGATATTTGTTATTGACACGATTTAATAACACCATCCACGATTCAGATAACGTATCTGGTTGTTTTATTAAATTGTTTCAGTTCTTACACTCAACAACAGTAAAGCCAGTGCAGTACATATATATATATATATATCAAATACAAAAACAACTTTGCAAAAGTATAGCTATCACACAGTCAAATTGAAAATGGCCCTGACGAACGGCCCCTAAAGCTTATGACAAAGCATACAATGTATTATTGAGATCAGGCAATATACTCAAATTCCTTATTGTGGATTTTAGGTGCAATTTTCCGTTATGTCCACTAGATGGCAGAAGGGGATCAATCACTGGCTGACATTTGAACTCACAGAAAACACAGATGATTACTCTGTAACTAATTCTACTATTAATAGAAATCTGTTCACATTTAAAGGTGCAGTGTGTGATTTTAAGAAGGATCTCTTGACAGAAATGCAAAATAATATACAAAACTATATTATCAGGGGTGTATAAAGACCTTTCATAATGAACCGGTATGTGTTTATTACCTTAGAACGAGACCTTTTTATCTACATACACCAAGGTCCCCTTACATGGAAGTCAACATTTTGTGGCGCCATTTTTCTACAGAAGCCCCTAACGGACAAATTGTTTTACTAAGTTGTCTCCGACGATGACATGTTTGTCTGGTGGCGGCTACCGTAGCTTCTCTATGTGTTTCAAAAGCGAGGGGTGAGTAGTGGACTAAGCCATTGGTTGCAATTTGTGACCTCACCACTAGATGCCACTAAAATTTACACACTGCACCTTTAACTTCATGATTTTACTGTTATACTATTAAAATCACATTTAGTGAAAGACTACCACAATTGTTCTGAGTTGTCAGTTTTATCACTCATGTCACTTTATGATAGCTGTGAAACGTGAACATAATTTTGGAGGCACTTACACGACATTTGCAGTAAGAATTATATTTTTATGTTTTTTATTAAAAAAAACTACATACAAAATGAGTGTGTAACCATGTCAATATTAAGTCTTGTTCTTTAACAGTCTTGTTTCTCCTTTCTCAGGTAAACGTGTGTGTGTACAATATACAATGCAGAATATCTATATGGCCATGTCCTTAAACGTCTTGTGATCTAAATGGCTTGAACCCCGGTAATCGCTGCTTGCAGCTATATTTAGGGGTTCAAGCACGAAGTGCTGAAACCCTATTGTAATTGCCAAGGTTTTTATTAGGGGTTCAAGCCCGAAGGGCTGAAACCCTATTGTATTTGTATGGATTTTTATTAGGGGTTCAAGCACGAAGTGCTGAAACCCTATTGTAATTGCCAAGGTTTTTATTATTATTATTATTATTATTAGTTATTTTTATTCTGCCGTAAAACGGAACGTGCAGACCAAACCGTAAGGCCTAGAGACTTGAAACTTGGCCAAATGGTAGGACCCAATTTGGGGAGAAGTTGATAGAGTATCAACCCGATTGGCCCATAGGTGGCGCTATAGCGATAACAAACGCGTTGATGGTCATAACTTCCACAAATCTTATCCAAATGTCAAGTGTCTTATATCCCTTAAAGAACAATAATAGGCCAACATTAGAAATAATAACTAATAGTCATACATAAAGAGAATATATATTTGGTTATCAGAAGCTTTAGTATTCTAATCTACTTTCCAGAACATAAACATGTCATGATGTATCTTATAAAGTTTTTAATAATTGTTTATAGAATTATTGCAATGAAATTGTAATGTTATGATACAATTGGTTATTTCAAATGTAAATGATTTGCTGAAAACTTACTCTAGCACAGCACATGTGTGAACACTAATAAGTGCTTAATAGCAAATCTGACTGACATTTGCTTAATGACATCATTTGTTATTAACTCCATTTGATATAAACAACACATCTGTATCAGTTATGTATGGACATAGCCAGCGGTTAAATATAAAAAAATGTAGAGCTTTAGTACTACTTTTAGGCCTACTATAATATGACAGAGGCTGTCATCTGAAACACTTGTATGTTTGCACAGAATATCTATGTCAAAGAATATATATGTCCTATAAGAACAATTACTTTTGTTAAAAAAATATGTGGATCCTTAAAGAACAATAATAGGCCAACATTAGAAATAATAACTAATAGTCATACATAAAGAGAATATATATTTGGTTATCAATAGCTTTAGTATTCTAATCTACTTTCCAGAACATAAACATGTCATGATGTATCTTATAAAGTTTTTAATAATTGTTTATAGAATTATTGCAATGAAATTGTAATGTTATGATACAATTGGTTATTTCAAATGTAAATGATTTGCTGAAAACTTACTCTAGCACAGCACATGTGTGAACACTAATAAGTGCTTAATAGCAAATCTGACTGACATTTGCTTAATGACATCATTTGTTATTAACTCCATTTGATATAAACAACACATCTGTATCAGTTATGTATGGACATAGCCAGCGGTTAAATATAAAAAAATGTAGAGCTTTAGTACTACTTTTAGGCCTACTATAATATGACAGAGGCTGTCATCTAAAACACTTGTATGTTTGCACAGAATATCTATGTCAAAGAATATATATGTCCTATAAGAACAATTACTTTTGTTAAAAAAATGTCTAAAAGATTTAAACAAGCAAACATTTAGTAAGACCTACAGAATAGATCTCTATGAACTAAAATGACTGTTTCAGATGAGAGAAACATACAAAATGTGCAGAGCATGCTTGTGTATATGTTCCTTTTGTCCATAAAAATATATACGGTTTAATAACTTGCACACCTCACTTTATTTACCTAATTAAAACATAAAGTATTCATGGTACTCGATTAAAGGACATGAACATGAATCTGCTAAATGAAATGATATTTGTTATTGACACGATTTAATAACACCATCCACGATTCAGATAACGTATCTGGTTGTTTTATTAAATTGTTTCAGTTCTTACACTCAACAACAGTAAAGCCAGTGCAGTACATATATATATATATATATCAAATACAAAAACAACTTTGCAAAAGTATAGCTATCACACAGTCAAATTGAAAATGGCCCTGACGAACGGCCCCTAAAGCTTATGACAAAGCATACAATGTATTATTGAGATCAGGCAATATACTCAAATTCCTTATTGTGGATTTTAGGTGCAATTTTCCGTTATGTCCACTAGATGGCAGAAGGGGATCAATCACTGGCTGACATTTGAACTCACAGAAAACACAGATGATTACTCTGTAACTAATTCTACTATTAATAGAAATCTGTTCACATTTAAAGGTGCAGTGTGTGATTTTAAGAAGGATCTCTTGACAGAAATGCAAAATAATATACAAAACTATATTATCAGGGGTGTATAAAGACCTTTCATAATGAACCGGTATGTGTTTATTACCTTAGAACGAGACCTTTTTATCTACATACACCAAGGTCCCCTTACATGGAAGTCAACATTTTGTGGCGCCATTTTTCTACAGAAGCCCCTAACGGACAAATTGTTTTACTAAGTTGTCTCCGACGATGACATGTTTGTCTGGTGGCGGCTACCGTAGCTTCTCTATGTGTTTCAAAAGCGAGGGGTGAGTAGTGGACTAAGCCATTGGTTGCAATTTGTGACCTCACCACTAGATGCCACTAAAATTTACACACTGCACCTTTAACTTCATGATTTTACTGTTATACTATTAAAATCACATTTAGTGAAAGACTACCACAATTGTTCTGAGTTGTCAGTTTTATCACTCATGTCACTTTATGATAGCTGTGAAACGTGAACATAATTTTGGAGGCACTTACACGACATTTGCAGTAAGAATTATATTTTTATGTTTTTTATTAAAAAAAACTACATACAAAATGAGTGTGTAACCATGTCAATATTAAGTCTTGTTCTTTAACAGTCTTGTTTCTCCTTTCTCAGGTAAACGTGTGTGTGTACAATATACAATGCAGAATATCTATATGGCCATGTCCTTAAACGTCTTGTGATCTAAATGGCTTGAACCCCGGTAATCGCTGCTTGCAGCTATATTTAGGGGTTCAAGCACGAAGTGCTGAAACCCTATTGTAATTGCCAAGGTTTTTATTAGGGGTTCAAGCCCGAAGGGCTGAAACCCTATTGTATTTGTATGGATTTTTATTAGGGGTTCAAGCACGAAGTGCTGAAACCCTATTGTAATTGCCAAGGTTTTTATTATTATTATTATTATTATTAGTTATTTTTATTCTGCCGTAAAACGGAACGTGCAGACCAAACCGTAAGGCCTAGAGACTTGAAACTTGGCCAAATGGTAGGACCCAATTTGGGGAGAAGTTGATAGAGTATCAACCCGATTGGCCCATAGGTGGCGCTATAGCGATAACAAACGCGTTGATGGTCATAACTTCCACAAATCTTATCCAAATGTCAAGTGTCTTATATCCCTGGATTCCTTGCGTCAAGGCGAACAAAACGTATATCTCCGATTTCATTTCCGTCATGAAAATTTTTTCGCTATTTTCGATTTTGTCAAAAAAAATAAAAACGAACTCGTCCTAGGTTTTTCGTCCGATCGGAACCGTTCCAGTGCCGTAATATTCCTTGGAGTGTGAATATCAAAAGTTATCAAAAAAAAGTTGAACTTTCGACTCGCCGTCGTCAAGCCACGCCCAAACGCCCCCAATGAGCGGAGCCTCTTGATCTTAAACGGCTATAACTTAGGAAGGGAAGGAGGTATCGACACCAAATTTGGTACACATATACAGGGGACTATTCTGAGGTCAGGTGCAAAAAATTGCGCCGCTTGACCACTAGTTGTCACTATAACACCACCTCAACTTTGAAGGGCTGTAACTACGGAAATATGGGACCGATCAACTTGACATTTGACAGGTGTGCTCCTGGTCTGGGGTACTATCTATGTTTAAAAGGAATTTTGCGTAACTCAAAAAACATGGCCGCCATCGGCCAATCAAGAAAAAGCAGCTATTAGACAGGGTTAACGGAGCCCGATCGAAATGAAACGCGGTGGGCCTGTTTGTCTCTTGGCCATGAAGGTCTGTGCAGAGTAAGAAAAAATTCGGACTCCGGAGGGCGCTATCACGTTTTTTCAGTGTTTAAGTGATTGTGTATTATGCAGTGTTTCAGATATCAACAAGATCCTCATATCATTTAATAGAGGTACTTAAAATGAACAACTTTTCCTCAAGCAGCACTTGTCTCAGTCGAATCGTTTGTTAGATATTCATCATTTTCTTTGAAACCTACTTTTGCGAACTAGTCCTAGGTTTTTTGACCGATCTGAACCGATCCAGTGCTGGAATAGTCCTTAGACACTGATTATCAATAACTATCAAAAAAAGTTGAACTTTGCACTCATTGTCGCAACACCACGGTCAAAAGTATGAAGAGGCGGTGCCACAAATACTACAATGGCTATCATTTATGATAGGAATGAGATATCAACACGAAACTTGGTACACATATGTATAGACCCAGGCCAAGGTCACATGCAAAAAATTGCAGAGATTGTCCACTAGGTGGCGCTATAACCTAAGAAAAAATAACGATAACTATAGCATATGTATACAACACATAAATATTTGTCTGACCTACTTCTTATTTTGCACATAACATCTGCTTTCAGATTCTTATAAGGGTCTTTTAGGATAATTACATATCTTAGAAAACATGACGACCAACAGCCAGCCAGCATTAACCATGTACGAGTCCAGCGTAATGGTGTGCCATTACAACTAAACTGATGGGCCTGTTTGTCTTATGTTCTCAAGTGTCTTTGATGATTTTTGGCTCATCATTCCGGAAATATTTGCATCTAGAACAACGGGAGTTACGTTAACTGTGCCCTAGATCAATGGTTCTCAAAATTATTCCTGGAGGCCCACTGCTCTGCACATATACGAAAGTCTTCTATTTTAAACAAATCTACTTTAATCATCAGTAGAGATTTGTATGAACTGAACTGATTGTGTCAGATGAAAGAAACATACAAAATGTGCCGAGCATTGGGTCTTGAGAAACCACTGCGGTTCACTGAGTTGAAAGTACTGCTCTAGATGTTTATGTTTATATGAAAAACAATTTTATGAATTTGCTGTACTATCTGGGCAAATATCAATATGAAACATAAAATAAAATTTTGCCGTTGTATTACTGGATTTGATGTGATGTCACATAGTGAGGTGGGCACCATTTGTAACCTGTATTCTTTATTTCATTTGTAGCTGCTGTTATGTTCCTTTTGTCCATGGGTTTGCATCTGCATGAAAATTATTATAAGATTTAATGATTTGCAGTCATTTACCTCATTAAACCCAAAAGACTTGAGGTAATCAATTCAAGCATTTTGAAATGTGACATTTTCAAAATGGGCCAGACTAAGTATATCTAACTAATTAACTAGTAATGTGAAGCTTATGACAAAATATTAACAGTTTTATTAAGATCAGACAATATATGTCTTTCCAAGACTAGGGCTGGTTGAATAAACATACAGTAGCCATTAAGTAAAGACTGTGTTTTAAGGACTAGTCTGAAGAACTAGTAGTTAGTTAGGGCTAATCAGTCTTACTATTTGGATTTAAATATAATTTAAATAATTTAAATATTTTTTTCATATGATACTTAAAGCAGTTATGTTTAATCATGAAGACAAAAATGTATGACTAACTTTGAATACTAGTCTTAGAGCTTCATGTTACTGACCATTGGTTTATGTGTAGTTACAGACTAAAATTAAGGCTTAAGTTTTAGTTATCTTACTTGAAAATAGCTTACACTGGCCTACCTTTAAATATATCTGGGCCATAGTTTTGTCTTAAGATGTACACCAGTAATGTTTTTTATAAGGTTTGTTTGTAAAAAGTACCTAAATGTTTTTACATAACTAATGGCTAGTCATGCATCAATTTAAACCTGTGGGAAACAACCCTATGAAGTTATAAAGCTTCAAATGTTGTCTTAGAATTCTTCAAATCCTAAAGGTCACTTCACACTGGTCAGACAGACTCCAACAGACGCGTCTGTTGGAGTCTGTCTGACCAGTGTGAAACCCCTGTTGGAAGTTGTTGGATCAAAGTAAATGAGACTTTAGAATGTGGTTGTCTGTTGGTGTCTGTTGGAGTTGGTAGTTGTCTGACCAGTGTGAACTGGCCTTAAAGGTATGAAAAACATTGCTGTAAATATGTGGATCCTTAAAGAACAATAATAGGCCAACATTAGAAATAATAACTAATAATCACACATAAAGAGAATAAATATTTGGTTATCAGTAGCTTTAGTATTCTAATCTATTTTCCATAACATAAACACGTCATGCTGTGTCTTATAAAGTTTTCAATAATTGTTTATAGAATTATTGCAATGAAATTGTAATGTTATGATACACTTGGTTATTTTAAATATAAATGTTTACTGAAAACTTACTCTAGCACAGCACGTGTGTGAACACAAGGCAAGGCAAGGCAAGGCAAGTTTATTTGTATAGCACATTTCATACACAGAGGTCATTCAAAGTGCTTTACATAGAAATGAGAAAACAATATATAAAAGAGAAAAAAGAAAATTTAAAAATAATAGATACACAATAAAATCACAATAAAAAAAGATACATGAGAATTTTGAATAACAATTAAAGAAAATGAATGTGATGTTAATAAAAACAGTTTAAAATGTTAAACAGAATAAAACAGGAGTAATAGTGGCTTGAGTTAAAGGTGCAGTCAGTGTAAAGCAGCACAGTGCTCATTCAGTAAATGCAGAGTTAAACAGATGTGTTTTTAATCTAGATTTAAAAGTTAGTATTCTAATCTATTTTCTATTTTCTATTTACAAATAAGTGCTTAATAGCAAATCTGACTGACATTTGCTTAATGACATCATATTTGTTATTAACTCCATTTGATATAAACAACACATCTGGATCAGTTATGTATGGACATAGCCAGTTGTTAAATATAAAAAATGTACAGCTTTAGTACTATTTTTAGGCCTACTATAATATGACAGAGGCTGTCATCTGAAAAACTTGTATGTTTGCACATCATATCTATGTCAAAGAATATATATGTTCTATAAGAACAATTACTTTTGTTTAAAAAAATAGTCTAAAAGATTTAAACAAGCAACCATTTAGTAAGACCTAGATCTCTATGAATTAAAATGACTGTTTCAGATGAGAGAAACATACAAAATGTGCAGAGCATATTTGTGTATATGTTCCTTTTGTCCATAAAAATATATACGGTTTAATAACTTGCATACCTCACTTTATTTACCTAATGAAAACAGAAAGCCTTCATGGTACTCGATTAAAGGACATGAACATGAATCTGCTAAATGAAATGATATTTGTTATTGACACAATTTAATAACACCATCCACCATTCAGATAACGTATCTGGTTTTGTTTTATTAAATTGTTTCAGTTCTTACACTCAACAACAGTAAAGCCAGTGCAGTACAATTTTCTCTACACTGTATAATACAAATACAAAAACAACTTTGCAGAAGTATAGCTATCACACAGTCATTTTGAAAACGGCCCTGACGAACGGCCCCTAAAGCTTATGACAAAGCATACAAGTATTATTGAGATCTGGCAATATACTCAAATTCCTTATTGTGATTTTTAGGTGCAATTTTCCGTTATGTCCACTAGATGGCTGTAGAGGATCAATCACTGGCTGACATTTGCACTCACAGAAAACCCAGAAGATGATTACTCTTTAACTAAGTCTACTATTAATAGAACTCTGTACACATTTAAAGGTGCAGTGTGTAATTTTTAGAAGGATCTCTTGACGAAAATGCAAAATTATATACAAAACTATATTATCAGGGGTGTATAAAGACCTTTCATAATGAACCGGTATGTGTTTATTACCTTAGAACGAGACCTTTTTATCTACATACACTGAGGGTCCCCTTACATAGAAGTCACCATTTTGTGCCGCCATTTTTCTACAGAAGCCCTTAACGGACAAATTTTTTTACTAAGTTGTTTCCGACGATGACATGTTTGTCTGGTGGCGGCTACTGTAGCTTCTCTATGTGTTTCAAAAGCGAGGGGTGAGCAGTGGACTAAGCCATTGGTTGCAATTCGTGACCTCACCACTAGGTGCCGCTAAAATGTACACACTGCACCTTTAACTTCATGATTTTACTGTTATAATATTAAAATCACATTTAGTGAAAGACTACCACTTCAATTGTTCTGAGTTATCAGTTTTAACACTCATGTCATTTTATGATAGCTGTGAAACGTGAACATAATTTTGGAGGCACTTACACGACATTTGCAGTAAGAATTATATATTTTTTGTTTTTTATAAAAAAAAACTACATACCAAATGAGTGTATAACCATGTCAATATTAAGTCTTGTTCTTTAACAGTCTTGTTTCTCCTTTCTCAGGTAAACGTGTGTGTGTACAATATACAATGCAGAATATCTATATGGCCATGTCCTTAAACGTCTTGTGATCTAAATGGCTTGAACCCCGATAATCGCTGCTAGCAGCTATATTTCTTTTTATTATTTTTCTTCTGCCGTAAAACGGATCGTGCAGACCAAACCGTAAGGCCTAGAGACTTGAGACTTGGCCAAATGGTAGGACCCAATTTGGGGAGAGGTTGATAGAGTTTCAACCCGATTGGCCTATAGGTGGCGCTATAGCGATAACAAACGCGTTGATGCTCATAACTCCCAGAATTCTTGTCCAAATGTCAAGTGTCTTATATCCCTGGATTCCTTGCGTCAAGACGAACAAAACGTATATCTCCGATTTCATTTCCGTCATGAAAATTTTTTCGCTATTTTCGATTTTGTCGAAAAAAATAAAAACGAACTAGTCCTAGGTTTTTTGTCCGATCGGAACCGTTCCAGTGCTGTAATATTCCTTGGAGTGTGAATATGAAAAGTTATCAAAAAAAAGTTGAACTTTATACTCGTCGTCGTCAAGCCACGCCCAAACGCCCCCAATGGGCGGAGCCTCTTGGACTTCAATGGCTGTAACTTGGGATTGGAAAGAGGTATCGAAACCAAATTTGGTACACATATACAGCGGACTATTCTGGGGTCACGTGCAAAAAATTGCATCGCTTGACCACTAGTTGGCGCTATAACACTACTTCAACTTTGAAGAGCTGTAACTAGAGAAATATGGGACCGATCAACTTGAGATTTGGCACGGGTGCTCTTGGTCTAGGGTACTATCTGTGTGGGAAAGGAATTTCGCGTAGCTCAAAAAACATGGCCGCCATCGGCCAATCAAGAAAAAGCAGCTATTGGGCAGGGTTAACGGAGGCCGATCGAAACGAAACGTGGTGGACCTGTTTGTCTCTTGGCCATGAAGGTCTGTGCAGAGTAAGAAAAAATTCGGCCTCCGGGAGGCGCTATCACGTTTTTTCAATGTTTAAGTGATTGTGTATTATGCAGTGTTTCAGATATCAACAAGATCTTTATATCATTTAATAGAGCTACATTTAATGAACAACTTTTCCTCAAGAAGCACTTGTCTCAGTCGAATCGTTTGTTAGATATTCATAATTTTCTCTTAAACCTACTTTTGCGAACTAGTCCTAGGTTTTTTGACCGATCTGAACCAATCCAGTGCTGGAATATTCCTTAGACACTGAATATCAATAATTATCAAAAAAAAGTTGAACTTTGCACTCGTCGTCGCAACACTACGGTCAAAAGTACGAAGAGGCGGGGCCACAAATACTTAAATTGCTATCATTTATGATAGGAATGAGATATCAACATGAAACTTGGTACACATATGTATAGACCCAAGCTGAGGTCACATGCAAAAAATTGCAGAGATTGTCCATTAGGTGGCGCTATAACTTAAGAACAAATAACCATAACTATAGCATATGTATATGACACATAAATATTTGTCTGACCTACTTGTTATTTTGCACATTACATCTACTTTCAGGTTCTTATAATGGTCTATGAGGATAATTATTTATCTTTGAAAACATGCCACTCAACAGCCAACCAGTATTAACCATGTACGAGTCAAGCCTAATGGTGTGTGATTACAACTAAACTCATGGGACTGTTGGTCTTATGTTTCCAAGTGTCTGTGAGGATTTTTAGTTCATCTTTCTGAAAATCTTTGCATCTAACACAATGTGTGCAAAGTAAACAGTTCTCTAGATCAGTGGTTCTCAACACACCTGCTTCACATAATCAGCACAATAGTAGAGATCTCTATTAACTAAACTGATTGTGTCAGATGAGAGAAACATACAAAATGTGCAGAGCAGTGGTTCTCCAGAAACGGAGTAGAGAACCACTGCTCTATATGTTTATGTTTATATGAAAAAACTATTTTGTGAACTAATACTTGGTTTTTCACTCAACACCACTAAAGCCAATGCAATACAATTTCCTGTAGTCTGTGAGCAAATATGAATGCCAAATTGTTATCACCAATTGTACGTCTTATTCCTTTAGTTGTTTAGCTTTGAATTACAAAAACAACTTTTCAAAACTACTAGAATTTTTTCAGTCAACAACAATAAAATCAGCGCAGTACATTTTTCTGTCCTCTGTGTGTAAAGGTATATCAAATACAAAATGTAATGAATTTGAATACCTGCTTTTGTAAGCATAGATTTCATGTGATGTCACACATTGGTGTAGGTGCCATTTGTACGACTGAATTGCAGCATGTGTGTTTAAAGGAACTCATAAAGATATGGATTAAAGTTTTTCATTATCTCCATTTATTTACATCAGTAGCATTAGGATTCTATTCTACCTTCCATGACATAAACGTGTCCTGACATGATGTATAATACAAAGTTGTTACATTTTTATATGTTATTTTTCAAATATTGCACCAAAAACTTCATGTGATAATGCAATTGGTTATTATTCACATAAATGACCTGCTAGAACCCAACTAAAAAGCAGCACTTTATGAAAGTAACACAGACAAATGCTCACCAGCAAATCTGCTGCAAATCTACTAAATAACATGACATTTGTTATTGACATAATTTGATATTGAAAACATATCTGGATCAGTTATTTATTGGCCCAGCCTAAAATCACATGAAAATAATTGCAGAGCTATACCACTATTTGACAATTTAACATGACAGAGCCTAAAAATGTTTCTATTAAAATATGTAACTTTGCTTTATTGTTTCCAAATCCATAAATTAGTATTCTCTTACAATAACACAATAAAAGGATTATATGAAAAATATATACTCTCTGTGTGAAACACAGACCCTCATTAATATACTTAAGAGCATGCTTATCAGGATTTGAGTTAAAAATGTGTCTACCTTTATTTACTTTTAAATATTCAATACTAATTTTATGTTAAATTAATTGTAAAAGGAAAACAATAATTTTAGCCAACAGATGGCAGAAGGTCATCTTCTGCCATCTGCTGGCTAAAATTATTATTTAGTATTTAAAATGTATACTCAATGAAATTGTGTTCACAGGTTTCATCAATGGATGCATGATTTAACTTTATGAAGTCAGTATTATTATGTTAAAATAACATTTCGTCAATCATTCTGACGGTATCCGTTTTAACAGTCATGTGACATTCGAACATAGGATAAACATTTAAATAGGTTGATGAACTCTTAAAGGACACCAAGCATATGGAGATTGGTCATTTATTTCAAAGTCTTATTTCCTAACCCTGCCATTTCTGCTTCTGTGTGTAAATGCATGTATGTGTTTTAGCTTATTCTTCATCATTGCTGTGTTATAGATTAGCCATATGAGACCTATATCTCTATATCAGAACATCGTAGAGAAATTGTGGTGGGCTGTTTTGTCTCATGTTAACAATTTTTGAAACATTTTGTGTGACAAATCTTGCAACAGCATGCACCACATAATTTTCTCTTCAGAAAATTTACCTAATTGGTAACATGTTAGTATTTCATATTCTAAGTATATTTGATAACAATGCAGCAAATCTAAACAGGCATGCCCTTAAAGGTCTTAAAGGTTCATATAATGAGATTTTTTAAAGATGTAAAATAAATTGTTTGTGTACCCAGAGTGTGTATGTGAAGTGTTATCTCAAAATACTCCACAGATCATTTATTATAGCATGTTAAAATTGACACTTTGTAGGCCTGAGCAAAATTGTGCAGTTTTTGGGTGTTTCCTTTAAAATGCAAATGAGTGGATGAAATGCAAACACTGATCACAATGATGGTGGTTTGTTGTAATTGAAATTCAATTGTGCTCTCGATTATTTTATTTTTTATCTTTTTCATGTTTTCTAGGTTGATATAAGCACTGGGGACCCAATTATAGCACTTACACTTGGAAAAAGTCAGATTTTCACGCTATGACCCCTTTAAGGTCCCAGATCGCTTGAACCCCGCTAATCGCTGCTTGCAGCTATATTTAGGGTTTTGAGCACGAAGTGCTTAAAAACCTATTGTATTTGTCTGTTTTATTATTATTATTATTTATTATTTTTCCACTGTAAAACGCGTTGCCCAGGCCAAACCGTAAGTCGTAGAAACTTGCCACTTGGTCAACTGGTTGTATATTAGCAGGCTACTCAGATACAGTGAATCAGCCAAATCGGCCCATAGGTGGCGCTATAGCAATGCTCGACGTGTTGGGGCTTATAACTCCTAAACTGGACATCATACACTCAAGTGTTTGGTCTCATTGTAATCCCTGGCTCCAAACTTAAAAAATGTATATCTCCGATTTCATTTCCGGTATGCAAATTTTTCCGCTAATTTGCATAATATACATTTCAAGCCAAAATGAACTAGTCCTAGGTTTTTCGCCCAATCGGAACCGTTCCAATGCAGGAGAAATCTGTGGAGTGAGTAGGTAAATAATTATCGAACAGAATTTGAAATTACGCTTTAGGGTCACTAAGGGGCGCCAAAACTCCATACAGGAAGTAGCCTACCATCAATGAAATGGCTATAACTGGTGAACGGTTTGAGATATCTTAACGAGGTTTGGTACACATGTGTACTAGCTCAGTCCGGGGTCACAGTAAAAAAGATGCAGATTTTGGCCACTAGGTGGCGCTATAACAGGCTTGAGCTCGGGAATGGCTATTACTACACAACCGTTAGCCCGATACACTTAATATTTTGTATGGTGTGTCTTTGTGCAATGTACCATGAGGGTCTAGAAGGACATTGGTGTTTCTCCAAAAACATGGCCGTCATCAGCCAATGAATGTTGAGGACTGATTTGACAGGGTTAACGGAGGTCGATCGGAAAGAAATGCACAGTGCTTCTTCGTGTACTGCTCCTGAAGGCCTGTAAGATTTTTGGTGTAATTTGGCCACTAGGGGGCGTAATACCGTATTTCGGTGCCTGTATCACGTGACGTTTGACATACACACACAAACATGACATCATATGATAGATCGGCTCATGACGAAAAACTTTGCCTCTTGACGCATTGCTGTCAATCAAACGGTTCGTTAGTTATTGACGATAACATTCAAATATACTTTTGCGAACTAGTCCTAGGTTTTTTGCCCGATCCGAACCTAACCAAGGCTGATTGATTCTGTGGAGTGTGAATATGAATAATTATCGAAAAAAAGTTGAAATTTGTATTCAAACATGCAAGGAGTGGCCAAAAACCGAACTGGGCGGAGCTTAAAACATTTAAACGGCCATAACTCGAGAGGCGTTTGAGATATCATCATAGGGCTTGAATCATATGTGTAGGCCATCGGTCTAAGGTCGTGATATAAAAATCTCGCCGATCGGACACTAGATGGCGCTATAACGGGGAAAATGGCACTAAATACTGTGATTATGCAATGGTTCCAACTTTCACGTCTATAACTTTATCTGTGGTCAAGAGATTTTCATGGGAGTTGTTTTTTTTAGCATCCTGAATTGTTTCCGAGTCCTACGATACCAAGCATGCCAGGTTTCGCCTTACAGTTAGTTCTGCACAGGAAAATAGCGCTTAAAAAACACGCGTGAATAACTCCGCGAGGGTTATTCCGATCAACTCGAAACGACCATAGGAAGAACATTGCATTACCTTCTGAACAAAAAAGTCTATTGGCGTTATGTTAAAATTGTTATCAGAAATGGCCGAAAATTACAAAAAACGAAAAATTACCCCAAAATTTGTCGTTTTTACACATAAATGGTTATACCTCTGCAACGAAATGACATTTTTTCACCAGACTTGATACACTGATGTCTGAGCAGAGTCTGAGGCAATACCCAAAAAATAATATGCCTGCACCACTAGTTGGCCTCATAATTGAACAAAACCTTTGACATTGAGCGAGCCCAATGGTCTTACAACAGTTTTTTCACTAAACTGAAGTGTTTAGCCATGATACTAGCTAAATGTAACAAAGGTATGACCTGACGTTGCATGCACAATTTTGTCGTAGCGCCACCCTGTGCTTATTTGTTATTTTCACTTAGAAGTGAGTAGAGAGCGGAGAGATTTCACTGAATGAGAGCCGTTTTCTTGCTGATAACTAATGTATTTAAGGTTGTATCTTCACCAAACGTATGCGTAATGACATTGTACTCGGTAATTCTGATGGCAGTCAGGACCTGAGGGAGCCTGCAGTTTCGGACGCATATTTTACATGCCTACAACTTTGGCTGCAGTCACCGTATTTTCATGGGACTTTTTTCACAGGAGTCCTGAATTGTTGCAGAGTCCAACGATACCAAACATGCCCGGTTTTGCCTTGTGCTTAGTCCTGGGGTCAAGGCCGCCTTAATGCACGGGCTTACCTGGGCTGAAGCCCAGGGGCCTCCCAAGTTCAAGGGCCTCCCAAGTTTGCGTTCATGATGAGCTGAAAAGGTCATATTGTTTTGTAACTTGTCAGGTTTTCTGTCAATCACTCTAATTGCACGTTACATGGCTGCTGATTGGTCCGTTGTAACTTAACGTGAAATAAAATGTTAGACGTAACATATTTTTTATTCCGCGTGATGTAATTATGTGCGCGTTGTCAACTTGACATTCCTGCATGTTAGACTGAGTATGACAGAGATACGGGAAATAATCCACCAACAAATGAAAGAGTAATTTCTGAAATTTCATAATAAGCACTGAGGTGCAGGTCTCTCTCTCTTTCGCGTGCGCGCTCGCTTGTTTGCTCTCTCTGTGCTCGTGCAGCTGTCTGAGTCTCTGGCATGCAGAAGTCTCTCCAAACGTGCACAAGAAACTGTGCCGCTAAATTAAGAAAGGAGTTCCCGCACATAATGCTGTTAATTGTTATAAAGTTTAAGTTTACTCGCGTTTATATCAGTGACACGTGCGCAGCTGGAGCGATGTTTGACGCGACGTTAGCTCACAGTACACACATCTGTTGGTTTAGAAAGACGAGAAAGAGACGCAACGGTAAAGGTGCAAGTCTAAGAAAGTAAAGAGCGACTAGACCATCTCAAATGATCATCCCCTGATAGCACCATTATAATCTCATTATCTTAAGATCTTATATACAGGTATGTTCCCTGTCTGTCTTGTGCATATTCATACTTGGTCGTTTTACATGCTTATGTATGCATAAATACTAAATACAATGCATACTATATCTTCAATAGCCTACAAAATAAATAACTGATTAAAAAACAAGATTCTGTCTAAAGACTTATCTTTTGTTATCATTAATGCATTTAACAAGATTCTGTCTATAAAGACTTATCTTTTGTTATCATTAATGCATTTTCACTTTAAAACTAACTTTAACTTATTATATTTTTAAAACTGTGGTGAGCATTTAGTTGTGAGTGGAAATTTTCTGCAAATTTGTATTTTCCAAAAACTATATAAATATAAAGCTTATAAACATATATACTTTCACACATTTTGGTTTTATTATCACCACATGTTGCTGTGTGTGGTTGTTAAATAAAGTGTCTTGTGTTTATGCTCAAGTGGGCTCAGTGATATGTTAATAACAATATTATGGTGTTTTCTGGCTCAAAGAGGGAAAACTCACTGTTGTATGTCTCGAAAGAAACTAATGCATTTTGTGATGTACCTAGATATTACACTTAAAAAAAAAATTAGACTATAAATCGAGGGGAAGGGGGGCCTACAAAACCTCTTAGCCCCGGGGCCTCACATTAGGTTAAGGCGGCCCTGCCTGGGGTTATCATAACACAATTCAGGAGGACATTAAATAAGTCAAGCATTATCTTTCCAGCTGTGTTTGATGTTCACTGTAGGTCCTTGCGGTCTGCTGCGCTGCTGTGTTTGTTTCTTATGTACACTTGTGCAGTCTGTTTGCACCATTGCACCATACCACGACTCAATGGCCTTGTAGTTCAACTAAACACGGCCATTTCTGAATTGTATGTTACGTTATAAATCTGAAAAACTAATTCTCCTTAACAAATTATCCTCATAACGTCACATTAAGGACATTACATGTTTGTCTTATAGGTGCACCTGTGTGTAAGCATACATAGTCTGTATGATCTTTTTTGACCATCTCTTTCATTTTCTGAAGCGAGGTGGTCTAACATTCATTGTGGCTGTGTTCGGGTTTAACTGCTCAGCCTGGTAAGCGAAGTGTGAGGTTTTTGACATTGCCTTAAAGCTCGAAACCCGGCAATTGCTGCTTGCAGCTATATTTATTATTATTTTTATTATTTTTCTTCTGCCGTAAAACGGATCGTGCAGACCAAACCGTAAGGCCTAGAGACTTGAGACTTGGCCAAATGGTAGGTCTCATTCGTGCGCGAAGATGACAGAGTGTCATCCCAATCGGCCTATGGGGGGCGCTACAGCGATGGCAAACGCGTTGATGCTCATAACTTCGACAATTCTTGTCCAAATGACAAGTGTTTTAAATTCCTGGATTCCTTGCGTCAAGACGAAAAAAATGTATATCTCCGATTTCATTTCCGTCATTAAAAATTTTCCGCTATTTTTGATTTTGTCGAAAAAAATAAAAACGAACTAGTCCTAGGTTTTTCGCTCGATCGGAATCGTTTCGGTGCTAAAATGTTCCTTGGAGTTCGAATATCAATAATTATTGAAAAAAAGTTGAACTTTCGACTCACGGTCGACATGCCACGCCCAAACGTCTGAAGTGTGCGCAGCCACTAGGGATTTATTGGATATAACTGCGGACAGGAATGAAGTATTAACACGACACTTGGTACTTGTGATGACAGTCATGGCCTGAGGTGGCATGCGTCGTTTCGTCACAGCGCCACCTAGTGGTCAGACGAATCATTTAAACGCTTATAACTTAGGCTGAGTTTAACATATTTTCATGCAACTTTTTCTTTGGAGTCCTGAATTGTTGCCGAGTCCAACGATACCAAGCATGCCAGGTTTTGCTTTACGGTTGGTTCTGCACAGGAAAATAGCGCTTAAAAAACACGCGCGAATAACTCCGCGAGGGTTATTCCGATCGACTCGAAACGACCATAGGAAGAACATTGTATTACCTTCTGAACAAAAAGTTCTATTGGCGTTATGTTAAAATTTTCATCAGAAATGGCCGAAAATTGCAAAAAACGAAAAATTACCTCAAAATTTTGTGTTTTTACACATAAATGGTTATAACTCCGCAACGAAATGATATTTTTTCACCAGATTTGATACGCTGATGTCTGAGCACAGTCTGAGGCAATACAAAAAAAAATGGTATGCCTGCACCACTAGTTGGCCTCATAATTTAACAAAACCTATGACATTGAGCAAACCCTATGGTCAAACAACTGTTTTTTTCAATAAACTAAAGTGTACAGCCATGATACTAGCTAGATGTAACACAGTCATGACCTGAGATTCCATGCACGAGTTTGTCATAGCGCCACCTAGTGGTAATTTGTTATTTTCACTTAAAAATACCGTAACCTTACATTTAAAATCATGAGTCATCATGGATTATTCCTTTCATGGCTTTGAGTATAATCATTGATGGATTGCAAGTCACTCCCTAGCAACCAATGAGAATACCCTAGCAACCATTTAGCAAGCTGTATCTCTGTATCAGAACATCGTAGAGACGTGGGGTTCGGCTCTTTTGACTCATTAACCCTATTTTAACATTTTGTGACCCGAGTTTTGCCATTGCAAGCACCACAAACATTTCCTTCAGTGTTCTATTTGTCAATGTTCCGTGAGAAGAGAGGGAGACATTTCACTGAACGATAGCAATTTTTGCTAATAACTTTGAACACGTGTGTCTGGTATCTTATTTTTCATCATTTATTTTGTACAATGCAGCAAATCTACACAGCCATGCCCTTAATGGTCTTAATGTCCCAAATCGCTTGAACCCCGGTAATCGCTGCTTGCAGCTATATTTATTATTATTATTATTATTATTATTATTTTTATTATTTTTCTTCTGCCGTAAAACGGATCGTGCAGACCAAACCGTAAGGCCTAGAGACTTGAGACTTGGCCAAATGGTAGGTCTCATTCTTGCGCGAAGATGACAGAGTGTCATCCCAATCGGCCTATGGGGGGCGCTACAGCGATGGCAAACGCGTTGATGCTCATAACTTCGACAATTCTTGTCCAAATGTCAAGTGTCTTATATTCCTGGATTCCTTGCGTCAAGACGAACAAAATGTATATCTCCGATTTCATTTCCGTCATTAAAAATTTTCCGCTATTTTAGATTTTGTCGAAAAAAATAAAAACGAACTAGTCCTAGGTTTTTCGCTCGATCGGAATCGTTTCGGTGCTAAAATGTTCCCTGGAGTTCGAATATCAATAATTATTGAAAAAAAGTTGAACTTTCGACTCACGGTCGACATGCCACGCCCAAACGTCTGAAGTGTGCGCAGCCACTAGGGATTTATTGGATATAACTGCGGACAGGAATGAAGTATTAACACGACACTTGGTACTTGTGATGACAGTCATGGCCTGAGGTGGCATGCGTCGTTTCGTCACAGCGCCACCTAGTGGTCAGACGAATCATTTAAACGCTTATAACTTAGGCTGAGTTTAACATATTTTCATGCAACTTTTTTCTTTGGAGTCCTGAATTGTTGCCGAGTCCAACGATACCAAGCATGCCAGGTTTTGCTTTACGGTTGGTTCTGCACAGGAAAATAGCGCTTAAAAAACACGCGCAAATAACTCCGCGAGGGTTATTCCGATCGACTCGAAACGACCATAGGAAAAACATTGTATTACCTTCTGAACAAAAAGTTCTATTGGCGTTATGTTAAAATTTTCATCAGAAATGGCCGAAAATTGCAAAAAACGAAAAATTACCTCAAAATTTTGTGTTTTTACACATAAATGGTTATAACTCCGCAACGAAATGATATTTTTTAACCAGATTTGATACGCTGATGTCTGAGCACAGTCTGAGGCAATACAAAAAAAAATGGTATGCCTGCACCACTAGTTGGCCTCATAATTTAACAAAACCTATGACATTGAGCAAACCCTATGGTCAAACAACTGTTTTTTCAATAAACTAAAGTGTACAGCCATGATACTAGCTAGATGTAACACAGTCATGACCTGAGATTCCATGCACGAGTTTGTCATAGCGCCACCTAGTGGTAATTTGTTATTTTCACTTAAAAATACCGTAACCTTACATTTAAAATCATGAGTCATCATGGATTATTCCTTTCATGGCTTTGAGTATAATCATTGATGGATTGCAAGTCACTCCCTAGCAACCAATGAGAATACCCTAGCAACCATTTAGCAAGCTGTATCTCTTGTTAAGAACATCGTAGAGACGTGGGGTTCGGCTCTTTTGACTCATTAACCCTATTTTAACATTTTGTGACCCGAGTTTTGCCATTGCAAGCACCACAAACATTTCCTTCAGTGTTCTATTTGTCAATGTTCCGTGAGAAGAGAGGGAGACATTTCACTGAACGATAGCAATTTTTGCTAATAACTTTGAACACGTGTGTCTGGTATCTTATTTTTCATCATTTATTTTGTACAATGCAGCAAATCTACACAGCCATGCCCTTAATGGTCTTAATGTCCCAAATCGCTTGAACCCCGGTAATCGCTGCTTGCAGCTATATTTATTATTATTATTCTGCCGTAAAACGGAACGTGCAGACCAAACCGTAAGGCCTAGAGACTTGAAACTTGGCCAAATGGTAGGACCCAATTTGGGGAGAGGTTGACAGAGTATCAACCCGATTGGCCTATAGGTGGCGCTATAACGACGGAAATCACGTTTATGCTCATAACTCCCAGAAATCTTGTCCAAATGTCAAGTGTCTTATATCACTGAAATCCTTGCGTCAAGACGAACAAAACGTATATCTCCGATTTTATTTGCGCCTAGAATTTTTTTTCGCTATTTTCGATTTTGTCGAAAAAAATAAAAACGAACTAGTCCTAGGTTTTTCGACCGATCGGAACCATTCCAGTGCTGTAATATTCCTTGGAGCGTGAATATCAAAAGTTATCAAAAAAAAGTTGAACTTTCGACTCACCGTCGTAAAGCCACGCCCAAACGTCCCCTATGGGCGGAGCCTCTAGGTCTTAAATGGCTATAACTTGGGATTAGAAAGAGGTATCGACACCAAATTTGGTGTATATATACAGGGGACTATTCTGGGCTCACGTTCAAATAATTGCGCCGCTTGACCACTAGTTGGCGTTATAACACCACCTCAACCTTTGAAGGGCTGTAGCTACAAAAGTGTGGGACCGATCAACTTGAAATTTGGCACGGTTGCTCTTGGTCTAGGGTACTATTAATGTCTAAAAGGAATTTTGCATGGCTCAAGAAACATAGCCGCCATCGGCCAATCAAGAAAAAGCAGCTATTAGACAGGGTTAACGAAGGCCGATCGAAACGAAACGCGGTGGGCCTGTTTGTCTCTTGGCCATGAAGGTCTGTGCAGAGTAAGAAAAAATTCGGCCTCCGGGGGGCGCTATCACGTTTTTTTAGTGTTTAAATTATTGTGTATTATGTAGTGTTTTAGATATCCACAAGATCCTCATATCATTTAATAGAGGTACTTACAATGAACAACTTTCCCTCAAGAAGCAACTGTCTCAGTAGAATCGTTTGTTAGATATTCATCATTTTCTTTTAAACCTACTTTTGCGAACTAGTCCTAGGTTTTTTGACCAATCTGAACCAATCCAGTGCTGGAATATTCCTTAGACATTGAATATCAATAATTATCAAAAAAAAAGTTGAACTTTGCACTCGTCGTCGCAACACCACGGTCAAAAGCACGAAGAGGCGGTGCCACAAATACTTAAATGGCTATCATTTATGATAGGAATGAGATATCAACACGAAACTTGGTACACATATGTATAGACCTAGACTGAGTTCACATGCAAAAAATAGCAGAGATTGTCCACTAGGTGGCGCAATAACCTAAGAACAAAGAACGATAACTATAGCATATGTATACGACACATAAATATTTGTCTCACCTACTATTTTGCACATAACATCTGCTTTCAGATTCTTATAAGGGTCTATTAGGATAATTACATATCTTAGAAAACATGCCGACCAACAGCCAGCCAGCATTAACCATGTACGAGTCCAGCGATTACAACTAAACTGATGGGCTTTTTTGTCTTATGTTCTCAAGTGTCTGTGAGGATTTTTGGCTCATCATTCCGGAAATATTTGCATCTAGAACAATGGGTGTAACGTTAACTGTCCCCTAGATCAGTGGTTTTCAAAAGTATTCCTGGAAGCCCACTGCTCTGCACATATACAAAAGTCTTCTATTTTAAACAAATCCACTTTAATCATCAGTAGAGATTTGTATGAACTGACCTGATTGTGTCAGATGAGGGAATCATACAAAATGTGCTGAGCATTGGGTCTGGAGAAACCACTGTGTTTCACTTAGTTGAAAGTACTGCTCTAGATGTTTATGTTTATATGAAAAACAATTTTGTGAATTTGCTGTACTATCTGGGCAAATATCAATATGAAACATAAAATAAACTTTTGCCGTTGTATTCCTAGATTTGATATGATGTCTCACAGTGATGTGGGAACCATTTCTAACCTGTATTCGTTATTTCATTTGTAACTGCTGTTATGTTCCTTTTGTCCATGGGTTTGCATCTGCATGAAAATTATTATAAGATTCAATGATCTGCAGTCATTTACCTCATTAAAACTAAAAGACTTGAGGTTATCAATTCAAGCATTTTGAAATGTGACATTTTCAAAATGGGCCAGACTAAGTATATCTAACCAATTAACTAGTAATGTGAAGCTTATGACAAAATATTAATAGTTTTATTAAGATCAGACAATATATGTCTTTCCAAGACTAGGGCTGGTTGAATAATTAAGTTAAAACTGTGTTTTAAGGACTAGTCTGAAGAACTAGTAGTTAGTTAGGGCTAATCAGTCTTACTATTTGGATTTAAATATAATTTAAATAATTTAAATATTTTTTCACATGATACTTAAAGCAGTTATGTTCAGTCATGAAGACAAAAATGTATGACTAACTTTTAAGACTAGTCTTAGAGATTAATGTTACTGACCATTGGTTTAAGTGTAGTTACAGACTAAAATTTAGGTTTATGTTTTAGTTGTCTTACTTGAAAATAGCTTACAATGGCCTATCTTTAAATATATCAGGGCCATAGTTTTGTCTTAAGATGTACACCAGTAATGTTTTTTAAAAGGTTTGTTTGTAAAAAGTACCTAAATGTTTTTAAATAACTAATGGCTAGTCATGCATCAATTTAAACCTGTGGGAAACAACCCAATAAAGTTATAAAGCTTCAAATGTTGTCTTAGAATTCTTAAAATCCTAAAGGTATGAAAAAGATTGCTGTAAATATGTGGATCCTTAAAGAACAGGCCAACATTAGAAATAATTACTAATAATCACACATAAAGAGAATATATATTTGGTTATCAGTAGCTTTAGTATTTTAATCTATTTTCCATGACATAAACATGTCATGATGTGTCTTATAAAGTTTTTAATAATTGTTTATAGAATTATTGCAATGAAATTGTAATGTTATGATATAATTGGTTGTTTTAAATGTAAATGATTTACTGAAAACTTACTCAAGCACAGCACATGTGTGAACACAAATAAGTGCTTAATAGCAAATCTGACTGACATTTGCTTAATGACATCATATTTGTTATTAACTCCATTGGATATAAACAACACATCTGGATCAGTTATGTATGGGCATAGCCAGTGGTTAACTCTTTCACCGCCAGCGTTTTTAAAAAAAGTTGCCAGCCAGCGCCAGCGTTTTTCATGATTTTCACCAAAGTTTATTGCCTTCCAGAAAATGTTCTTCTTTAAATATATAAACATACAATATACCAAATGAAAGAACAGACCCTCTGCTTTCAAACAGAAAAAAACGTTTCATCTTACCTTTAGTGGTTCTTTTGCAATCAGCTTTTGAATATGGGTAGGTTTTTGCAAAAACACCATATTTTGAGCAAAAAGCAGAGACAATTTCATTTTTTTGACGGACTTTTCATAGAGATCCCATTCAGAGCGATCTTTAAAACAGACACGGACATGCAGCAGCTTGGCATAGGGCAATACTTCCGGTTTTAAAAAGTTGCTGGAGGGCGCCACCTGGTGGATAATAGCGGTATTGCGGAAAGACGGATCTCGTCATTGGCGGGGAAGCGTTTTCTCTTAATTGACGAGATATCTCGTCAATGGCGGGGAAAGAGTTAAATATAAAAATATGTAGAGCTTTAGTACTATTTAGCTTTTTTCATTATTCATTTCAAGAACAAGAACATTGCATACATACAAGAGGATTACAATGTGCTTATTTAACATTTAACATAACAATGGATCAAATAAAATAAAAAATAAAAAATAAATTAACAATAACATGGGGATATTCTACAATAATTCAATAAAACAAAAGGTTTCAAAAATGTTATATATTTGCTTTGCTTTTTTTGACTTTTAACAGTTTCAAAATAATTTCTTAATTCCGTTCTAAATAAAATGCTATTGGGTTTATTATTTGCACATTTTTGTTTATGGATGTGAAATTTTCCATATATAATCAATAAGTTGATTAACAAGTCTTTCTCCACACATTTACTTTTATAATACAAAAATATATCCTTACCAGATAACCGAATTATTATTTTGTGAGTTTAAATATCAAGCATTCCACATCAATCCAAAAAGATTGAGTAAATATACATTGATAAAATAAATGTTTTATGGATTCTACTTCCAAATTGCAAATACAAGTAACCTCCATATCTCTTAAGAATCTGGAGACTACTTGTTTAACTGGATACATTAAATGAACCAATTTATAAGTAATTTGTCACGGTGGAATCCGTGTCATGTTTTGTGTCTGTTCCGATTGTCGTCACCTGGACTCTTGTTAATTAATTACCTGCCTCATCACACCTGTGTATCGTTAGTCTGTTTGTATATATACCCCTGCCTGTTGTATGTTCACTTGCCGGATGATTGTCGCTGATTCCCTGTCTGTTCCTGTGTTCTACGTTTTAGTGTTCCTGTGTTTATTTACCTGCCTGTTGTTTGATTCTAGTGTTTTGTTTCTTGGTTATTATTAAATGTTATTTATTCATCTCGAACTCTGCACATGCGTCCTACTTCCTGATCTCATGTTCCCGGTCGTGACATAATTTCTTTAACTTTATTCGTGAGACAGTATATATTTAATAAACTCCAAACCTCTTTCCATACAA
Organism: Paramisgurnus dabryanus; assembly: GCF_030506205.2. NCBI lineage: Eukaryota > Metazoa > Chordata > Actinopteri > Cypriniformes > Cobitidae > Paramisgurnus > Paramisgurnus dabryanus. The sequence goes on along the minus strand of NC_133343.1, from coordinate 39,999,558 downwards.
GTTGACTATATAAGGAGTTCCAGTATGGTTTACATCTAGGCAAATATTCATTTCTACATAGTGTTCTTATAAGTTATTAAATTTTTTTTCTAGAATATTTACTCCATTAATACATAACTGAGCATTATGTAAGGAGTTACAATCATAAGATGTATAACCTTGAAAGAGTTGAATAAGTCCACTAGGTATGACATCAAATACAACTGCAAATTCCTTAGCAGTTACTGGAATCTTATAGTGATTGAGGAATTTCACAATAATTAAAGAGGTGACCATCATCTTTAAATAACTGCCTCACTAATATTATATTATTATCATACCAATTTCTATAAAATAAGGATTTGTTTTTGTATAGAATATTCTTGTTATTCCAAATAACAGATCTATGTGGAGAAAAGTTATGTTTATATATGAGCATCCAAGATAAACAAACCTGTTTATGGAAACCTGACAGTTTTATGGGAACCTTGTTTATATCAAAATTGAATCGCAAAAAAAATTCCAAACCACCCAATTTCTTAAAAATCATTTCTAGTATGATGTTCCATATACTACCTTTCCAACTTCAGTTACTTTTTATCCACTTATTTTTAAAAACAGTTTTTAAAATCTAGTACATTTTAACCTCCTTCCTCAACTGGATTGCTTAGAATTGACTTTTTAATGTCAATACATAACTAATGGCTAGTCATGCATCAATTTAAACCTGTGGGAAACAACCCAATAAAGTTATAAAGCTTCAAATGTTGTCTTAGAATTCTTCAAATCCTAAAGGTATGAAAAAGATTGCTGTAAATATGTGGATCCTTAAAGAACAGGCCAACATTAGAAATAATAACTAATAATCATACATAAAGAGAATATATATTTGGTTATCAGTAGCTTTAGTATTCTAATCTATTTTCCATGACATAAACATGTCATGATGTGTCTTATAAAGTTTTTAATAATTGTTTATAGAATTATTGCAATGAAATTGTAATGTAATGATACAATTGGTTGTTTTAAATGTAAATGATTTACTGAAAACTTACTCTAGCACAGCACATGTGTGAACACAAATAAGTGCTTAATAGCAAATCTGACTGACATTTGCTTAATGACATCATATTTGTTATTAACTCCATTTGATATAAACAACATATCTGGATTTGTTATGTTTAGGCCTACTATAATATGACAGAGGCTGTCATCTGAAATACTTGTATGCTTGCACATAATATTTATGTCAAAGAATATATATGTTCTATAAGAACAATTACGTTTGTTAATAAAAAAATAGTCTAAAAGATTTAAACAAGCAACCATTTAGTAAGACCTACAGAATATATCTCTATGAACTAAAATGACTGTTTCAGATGAGAGAAACATACAAAATGTGCAGAGCATGTTTGTGTATATGTTCCTTTTGTCCATAAAAATATATACGGTTTAATAACTTGCATACCTCACTTTATTTACCTAATTAAAACAGAAAGCCTTCATGGTACTCGATTAAAGGACATGAACATGAATCTGCTAAATGAAATGATATTTGTTATTGACACGATTTAATAACATCATCCACCATTCAGATAAAGTATCTGGTTATGTTTTATTAAATTGTTTCAGTTCTTACACTCAACAACAGTAAAGCCAGTGCAGTACAATTTTCTCTACACTGTATAAATTAATTTATATATATTTATATATATCAAATACAAAAACAACTTTGAAAAAGTATAGCTATCATACAGTCATTTTGAAAATGGCCCTGACGAACGACCCCTAAAGTTTATGACAAAGCATACGATGTATTATTGAGATCAGGCAATATACCCAAATTCCTTATTGTGGTTTTTAGGTGCAATTTTCCGTTATGTCCACTAGATGGAAGAAGAGGATCAATCACTGGCTGACATTTGAACTCACAGAAAACACAGAAGATGATTACTCTTTAACTATTTCTACTATTAATAGAAATCGGTTCACATTTAAAGATGCAGTGTGTAATTTTTAGAAGGATCTCTTGACAGAAATGCAAAATGATATACAAAACTATATTATCAGGGGTGTATAAAGACCTTTCATTATGAACCGGTATGTGTTTATTACCTTAGAACGAGACCTTTTTATCTACATACACCAAGGTCCCCTTACATGGAAGTCAACATTTTGTGGCGCCATTTTACTACAGAAGCCCCTAACGGACAAATTTTTTACTAAGTTGTCTCTGGCGATGACATGTTTGTCTGGTCGCGGCTACCGTAGCTTCTTTATGTGTTTCAAAAGCAAGGGGTGAGTAGTGGACTAAGCCATTGGTTGTAATTCGTGACCTCACCACTAGATGCCACTAAAATGTACACACTGCACCTTTAACTTCATGATTTTACTGTTCCCTGGTGAAAAAGTAGTACACTTCCATAGTGTACTTAAAGTGCTTTATTTTCGCACACTAATTTTGTACTTAATATACTAAAAATTAATCTTTAGTACTTCTTAAGATGTTCTTAAGATGATCTAAGTTTACTTCACTGTGCTATTTTGAGACACCATGAATATGAACTAAAATGCACTTTTAACATACTATCTCTGTATTAAAAAAATATTTAGTTAACACTTGTATTACACTTGAACTCAACTTTCATACAAAGAGGGGTTCAAGTTTACTACAAGTGGTACCTAAATACATTTTTTAAATACATTTTTAGCATATTTTAGTTCATATTTATGGTGTCTCAAAATAGCACAGTGAAGTACACTTAGATGATCTTAAAAACATCTTAAGAATTACTAAAGATGAATTTTTAGTATATTAAGTACAAAATGAGTGTGCAAAAATAAAGCACTTTAGGTACACTATGGAAGTGTACTACTTTTTCACCTGGGTTATAATATTAAAATCAAATTTAGTGAAAGACTACCACTTAGTGATGGGCAGTCCGGCTCTTTCCATTGGTTCGGCTCTTTCGGCTCAAGCTCCGGCTCTACATTTTAGTGATGGCAGTCCGGCTCTTTTCATAGATTCGGCTCTTCTGGCTCGGCTCCCTTAGAAGAGCCGGCTCCCCTGCATGCGTCTGAAGAGTCGGCTCTTCTCGTTCGCTACAAAGAATCAGCTTTTAGAGCCGGCGTTCGCGAACGACCCATCACTATTACCACTTCAATTGTTCTGAGTTGTCAGTTTTATCACTCATGTCACTTTATGATAGCTGTGAAACGTGAACATAATTTTGGAGGCACTTACACGACATTTGCAGTAAGAATTATATTTTTATGTTTTTTATTTAAAAAAACTACATACATACAAAATGAGTGTGTAACCATGTCAATATTAAGTCTTGTTCTTTAACAGTCTTGTTTTTCCTTTCTCGGGTAAACGTGTGTGTGTACAATATACAATGCAAAATATCTATATGGCCATGTCCTTAAACATCTTGTGATCCCAAATAGCTTGAACCCCGCTAATCGCTGCTTGCAGCTATATTTATTATTATTATTATTATTATTATTAGGGGTTCAAGCCCGAAGGGCTGAAACCCTATTGTATTTGTATGGATTTTTATTATTATTATTATTATTATTATTTTTCTTCTGCCGTAAAACGGATCGTGCAGACCAAACCGTAAGGCCTAGAGACTTGAGACTTGGCCAAATGGTAGGTCTCATTCGTGCGCGAAGTTGACAGAGTGTCATCCCAATCGGCCTATGGGGGGCGCTACAGCGATGGCAAATGCGTTGATGCTCATAACTTCCACAATTCTTGTCCAATTGTCAAGTGTCTTATATTCCTGGATTCCTTGCGTCAAGACGAACAAAATGTATATCTCCGATTTCATTTCCGTCATTAAAAATTTTCCGCTATTTTCGATTTTGTCGAAAAAAATAAAAACGAACTAGTCGTAGGTTTTTCGCTCGATCGGAATCGTTTCGGTGCTAAAATGTTCCTTGGAGTTCGAATATCAATAATTATTGAAAAAAAGTTGAACTTTCGACTCACGGTCGACATGCCACGCCCAAACGTCTGAAGTGTGCGCAGCCACTAGGGATTTATTGGCTATAACTGCGGACAGGAATGAAGTATTAACACGACACTTGGTATTTGTGATGACAGTCATGGCCTGAGGTGGCATGCGTCGTTTCGTCACAGCGCCACCTAGTGGTCAGACGAATCATTTAAACGCTTATAACTTAGGCTGAGTTTAACGTATTTTCATGCGACTTTTTTCCTTGGAGTCCTGAATTGTTGCCGAGTCCAACGATATCAAGCATGCCAGGTTTTGCTTTACGGTTGGTTCTGCACAGGAAAATAGCGCTTAAAAAACATGTGCGAATAACTCCGCGAGGGTTATTCTGATCGACTCGAAACGACCATAGGAAGAACATCGTATTACCTTCTGAACAAAAAGTTCTATTGGCGTTATGTTAAAATTTCCATCAGAAATGGCCGAAAATTGCAAAAAACGAAAAATTACCTCAAAATTTTGTGTTTTTACACATAAATGGTTATAACTCCGCAACGAAATGATATTTTTTCACCAGATTTGATACGCTGATGTCTGAGCACAGTCTGAGGCAATACAAAAAAAAATGGTATGCCTGCACCACTAGTTGGCCTCATAATTGAACAAAACCTTTGACATTGAGCAAGCTCAATGGTCATAAAACTGTTTTTTCACTAAACCAAAGTGTATAGCCATGATACTAGCTCGATGTAACACAGTCATGACCTGAGATTCCATGCACAAGTTTGTCATAGCGCCACCTAGTGGTAATTTGTTGTTTTCACTTAAAAATACTGTAACCTTACATTTAAAATCATGAGTCATCATGGATTATTCCTTTCATGACTTTGAGTATAATCATTGGTGGATTGCAAGTCACTCCCTAGCAACCAATGAGCACACCCTAGCAACCATTTAGCAAGAGCTGTATCTCTGTATCAGAACATCGTAGAGACATGGGGTTCAGTTCTTTTGACTCATTAACACTATTTTAACAATTTGTGACCCGAGTTTTGCCAATGCAAGCACCACAAACATTTCTTTCAGTGTTCCATTTGTCAATGTTCCGTGAGAAGAGAGGGAGACATTTCACTAAATGATAGCACTTTTTTGCTGATAACTTTGAACACGTGTGTCTGGTATCCTATTTTTCATCATTTATTATTTATTCATCATCTACACAGCCATGCCCTTAAAGGTCTTAATGTCCCAAATCGCTTGAACCCCGGTAATCGCTGCTTGCAGCTATATTTATTAGGGGTTCAAGCCCGTAGGGCTGAAACCCTATTGTAATTGTTAAGATTTTTATTATTAGGGTTTCGAGCACGAAGTGCTGAAAACCTATTGTATTTGTCTGTTTTATTATTATTATTATTATTAGGGTTTTGAGCACGAAGTGCTTAAAAACCTATTGTATTTGTCTGTTTTATTATTATTATTATTTATTATTTTTCCACCGTAAAACGCGTTGCCCAGGCCAAACCGTAAGTCGTAGAAACTTGCCACTTGGTCAACTGGTTGTATATTAGCAGGCTACTCAGATACAGTGAATCAGCCAAATCGGCCCATAGGTGGCGCTATAGCAATGCTCGACGTGTTGGGGCTCATAACTCCTAAACCGGACATCATACACTCAAGTGTTTGGTCTCATTGTAATCCCTGGCTCCAAACTTAAAAAATGTATATCTCCGATTTCATTTCCGGTATGCAAATTTTTCCGCTAATTTGCATAATATACATTTCAAGCCAAAATGTACTAGTCCTAGGTTTTTCGCCCGATCGGAACCGTTCCAATGCAGGAGAAATCTGTGGAGTGAGTAGGTAAATAATTATCGAACAGAATTTGAAATTACGCTTTAGGGTCACTAAGGGGCGCCAAAACTCCATACAGGAAGTAGCCTACCATCAATGAAATGGCTATAACTGGTGAACGGTTTGAGATATCTTAACGAGGTTTGGTACACATGTGTACTAGCTCAGTCCGGGGTCACAGTAAAAAAGATGCAGATTTTGGCCACTAGGTGGCGCTATAACAGGCTTGAGCTCGGGAATGGCTATTACTACACAACCGTTAGCCCGATACACTTAATATTTTGTATGGTGTGTCTTTGTGCAATGTACCATGAGGGTCTAGAAGGACATTGGTGTTTCTCCAAAAACATGGCCGTCATCAGCCAATGAATGTTGAGGACTGATTTGACAGGGTTAACGGAGGTCGATCGGAAAGAAATGCACTGTGCTTCTTCGTGTACTGCTCCTGAAGGCCTGTAAGATTTGTGGTGTAATTTGGCCACTAGGGGGCGTAATACCATATTTCGGTGCCTGTATCACGTGACGTTTGACATACACACACAAACATGACATCATATGATAGATCGGCTCATGACGAAAAACTTTGCCTCTTGAAGCATTGCTGTCAATCAAACGGTTCGTTAGTTATTGACGATAACATTCAAATATACTTTTGCGAACTAGTCCTAGGTTTTTTGCCCGATCCGAACCTAACCAAGGCTGATTGATTCTGTGGAGTGTGAATATGAATAATTATCGAAAAAAAGTTGAAATTTGTATTCAAACATGCAAGGAGTGGCCAAAAACCGAACTGGGCGGAGCTTAAAACATTTAAACGGCCATAACTCGAGAGGCGTTTGAGATATCATCATAGGGCTTGAATCATATGTGTAGGCCATCGGTCTAAGGTCGTGATATAAAAATCTCTCCGATCGGACACTAGATGGCGCTATAACGGGGAAAATGGCACTAAATACTGTGATTATGCAATGGTTCCAACTTTCACGCCTATAACTTTATCTGTGGTCAAGAGATTTTCATGGGAGTTGTTTTTTTTAGCATCCTGAATTGTTTCCGAGTCCTACAATACCAAGCATGCCAGGTTTCGCCTTACAGTTAGTTCTGCACAGGAAAATAGCGCTTAAAAAACACGCGTGAATAACTCCGCGAGGGTTATTCCGATCGACTCGAAACGACCATAGGAAGAACATTGCATTACCTTCTGAACAAAAAAGTCTATTGGCGTTATGTTAAAATTTTCATCAGAAATGGCCGAAAATTACAAAAAACGAAAAATTACCCCAAAATTTGTCGTTTTTACACATAAATGGTTATACCTCTGCAACGAAATGACATTTTTTCACCAGATTTGATACACTGATGTCTGAGCAGAGTCTGAGGCAATACCCAAAAAATAATATGCCTGCACCACTAGTTGGCCTCATAATTGAACAAAACCTTTGACATTGAGCGAGCCCAATGGTCTTACAACAGTTTTTTCACTAAACTGAAGTGTTTAGCCATGATACTAGCTAGATGTAACAAAGGTATGACCTGACGTTGCATGCACAATTTTGTCGTAGCGCCACCCTGTGGTTATTTGTTATTTTCACTTAGAAGTGAGTAGAGAGCGGAGAGATTTCACTGAATGAGAGCCGTTTTCTTGCTGATAACTAATGTATTTAAGGTTGTATCTTCACCAAACGTATGCGTAATGACATGGTACTCGGTAATTCTGATGGCTGTCAGGACCTGAGGGAGCCTGCAGTTTCGGACGCATATTTTATATGCCTACAACTTTGGCTGCAGTCACCGTATTTTCATGGGACTTTTTTCACAGGAGTCCTGAATTGTTGCAGAGTCCAACGATACCAAACATGCCCGGTTTTGCCTTGTGCTTAGTCCTGGGGTCAAGGCCGCCTTAATGCACGGGCTTACCTGGGCTGAAGCCCAGGGGCCTCCCAAGTTCAAGGGCCTCCCAAGTTTGCGTTCATGATGAGCTGAAAAGGTCATATTGTTTTGTAACTTGTCAGGTTTTCTGTCAATCACTCTAATTGCAGGTTACATGGCTGCTGATTGGTCCGTTGTAACTTAACGTGAAATAAAATGTTAGACGTAACATATTTTTTATTCCGCGTGATGTAATTAAGTGCGCGTTGTCAACTTGACATTCCTGCATGTTAGACTGAGTGTGACAGAGAAACGGGAAATAATCCACCAACAAATGTAAGAGTAATTTCTGAAATTTCATAATAAGCACTGAGGTGCAGGTCTCTCTCTCTTTCGCGCGCACGCTCGCTCGTTTGCTCTCTCTGTGCTCGTGCAGCTGTCTGAGTCTCTGGCATGCAGAAGTCTCTCCAAACGTGTACAAGAAACTTTGCCGCTAAATTAAGAAAGGAGTTCCCGCACATAATGCTGTTAGTTGTTATAAAGTTTAAGTTTACTCGCGTTTATATCAGTGACGCGTACGCAGCTGGAGCGATGTTTGACGCGACGTTAGCTCACAGTACATACATCTGTTGGTTTAGAAAGACGAGAAAGAGACGCAACGGTAAAGGTGCAAGTCTAAGAAAGTAAAGAGCGACTAGACCATCTCAAATGATCATCCCCTGATAGCACCATTATAATCTCATTATCTTAAGATCTTATATACAGGTATGTTCCCTGTCTGTCTTGTGCATATTCATACTTGGTCGTTTTACATGCTTATGTATGCATAAATACTAAATACAATGCATACTATATCTTCAATAGCCTACAAAATAAATAACTGATTAAAAAACAAGATTCTGTCTAAAGACTTATCTTTTGTTATCATTAATGCATTTAACAAGATTCTGTCTATAAAGACTTATCTTTTGTTATCATTAATGCATTTTCACTTTAAAACTAACTTTAACTTATTATATTTTTAAAACTGTGGTGAGCATTTAGTTGTGAGTGGCAATTTTCTGCAAATTTGTATTTTCCAAAAACTATATAAATATAAAGCTTATAAACATATATACTTTCAGACATTTTGGTTTTATTATCACCACATGTTGCTGTGTGTGGTTGTTAAATAAAGTGTCTTGTGTTTATGCTCAAGTGGGCTCAGTGATATGTTAATAACAATATTATGGTGTTTTCTGTCTCAAAGAGGGAAAACTCACTGTTGTATGTCTCGAAAGAAACTAATGCATTTTGTGATGTACCTAGATATTACAGTTAAAAAAAAATTAGACTATAAATCGAGGGGAAGGGGGGCCTACAAAACCTCTTAGCCCCGGGGCCTCACATTAGGTTAAGGCGGCCCTGCCTGGGGTTATCATAACACAATTCAGGAGGACATTAAATAAGTCAAGCATTATCTTTCCAGCTGTGTTTGCTGTTCACTGTAGGTCCTTGCGGTCTGCTGCGCTGCTGTGTTTGTTTCTTATGTACACTTGTGCAGTCTGTTTGCACCATTGCACCATACCACGACTCAATGGCCTTGTAGTTCAACTAAACACGGCCATTTCTGAATTGTATGTTACGTTATAAATCTGAAAAACTAATTCTCCTTAACAACTTATCCTCATAACGTCACATTAAGGACATTACATGTTTGTCTTATAGGTGCACCTGTGTGTAAGCATACATAGTCTGTATGATCCTTTTTTGACCATCTCTTTCATTTTCTGAAGCGAGGTGGTCTAACATTCATTGTGGCTGTGTTCGGGTTTAACTGCTCAGCCTGGTAAGCGAAGTGTGAGGTTTTTGACGTTGCCTTAAAGCTCGAAACCCGGCAATTGCTGCTTGCAGCTATATTTATTATTATTAGGGTTTCGAGCACGAAGTGCTGAAAACCTATTGTATTTGTCTGTTTTATTAGGGGTTCAAGCCCGTAGGGCTGAAACCCTATTGTATTTGTATGGATTTTTATTATTATTCTAGTTATTATTTTTCTTCTGCCGTAGAACGGATCGTGCAGACCAAACCGTAAGGCCTAGAGACTTGAGACTTGGCCAAATGGTAGGACCCAATTTGGGGAGAGGTTGATAGAGTATTAACCCGATTGGCCTATAGGTGGCGCTATAGCGATAACCAACGCGTTGATGCTCATAACTCCCACAAATCTTGTCCAAATGTCAAGTGTCTTATATCACCGGAATCCTTGCGTCAAGACGAACAAAACGTATATCTCCGATTTCATTTCCGTCATGAAATTTTTTTCGCTATTTTCGATTTTGTCGAAAAAAATAAAAACGAACTAGTCCTAGGTTTTTTGTCCGATCGGAACCGTTCCAGTGCTGTAATATTCCTTGGAGTGTGAATATCAAAAGTTATCAAAAAAAATTGAACTTTCGACTCACCGTCGTCAAGCCACGCCCAAACGCCCCCAATGGGCGGAACCTCTTGGACTTAAATGGCTATAACTTAGGAAGGGAAGGAGGTATTGACACCAAATTTGGTACACATATACAGCTGACTATTCTGGGGACACGTGAAAAAAATTGCGGCGTTTGACCACTAGTTGGCGCTATAACACAACCTCAACTTTGAAGGGCTGTAACTAGAGAAATATGTGACCGATCAACTTGAGATTTGGCACGGGTGTTCTTGGTCTAGGGTGCTATCTGTGTGTGAAAGGAATTTCGCGTAGGTCAAAAAACATGGCTGCCATCGGCCAATCAAGAAAAAGCAGCTATTAGGCAGGGTTAACGGAGGCCGATCGAAACGAAACGCGGTGGGCCTGTTTGTCTCTTGGCCATGAAGGTCTGTGCAGAGTAAGAAAAAATTCGGCCTCCGGGGGGCGCTATCACGTTTTTTCAGTGTTTAAGTGATTGTGTATTATGCAGTGTTTCAGATATCAACAAGATCCTCATATCATTTAATAGAGGTACTTAAAATGAACACCATTGCCTCAAGAAGCACTTGTCTCAGTCCAATCGTTTGTGAGATATTCATCATTTTCTTTTAAACCTACTTTTGCGAACTAGTCCTAGGTTTTTTGACCGATCTGAACCAATCCAGTGCTGGAATATTCCTTAGACACTGAATATCAATAATTATCAAAAAAAAGTTGAACTTTGCACTCGTCGTCTCAACACTATGGTCAAAAGTACGAAGAGGCGGGGGCAGAAATACTTAAATGGGTATCATTTATGATAGGAATGAGATATCAACATGAAACTTGGTACACATATGTATAGACCCATGCTGAGGTCACATGCAAAAAATTGCAGAGATTGTCCACTAGGTGGCGCTATAAACTAAGAACAAAGAACGATGACTATAGCATATGTATACGACACATAAATATTTGTCTGACCTACTTGTTATTTTGCACATAACATATGCTTTCAGATTCTTATAATGGTCTATTAGGATAATTACATATCTTAGAAAACATGCCAACCAACAGCCAACCAGCATTTACCATGTACGAGTCAAGCGAAATGGTGTGAGATTACAACTAAACTGATGGGCCTGTTTGTTTTATGTTCTCAAGTCTCTGTGAGGATTTTTAGTTCATCTTTCTGAAAATCTTTGCGTCTAACACAATGTGTGCAAAGTAAACAGATCAGTGGTTCTCAACACACCTGCTTCAAATAATCAGCACAATAGTAGAGATTTCTATGAACTAAACTGATTGTGTCAGATGAGAGAAACATACAAAATGTGCAGAGCAGTGGTCCTCCAGAAACAGAGTAGAGAACCATTGCTCTAGATGTTCATGTTTATATGAAAAAAAATATTTTGTGAACTAATACTTGTTTTTTCACTCAACAACAGTAAAGCCAATGCAGTACAATTTCCTGTAGTCTGTGAGCCAATATAAATGCCAAATTTTGATCACCAATTGTAAGTCTTATTCCTTTAGTTGTTTAAGTTTGAATTACAAAAACAATTTTTCAAAACTCATCCTAGGTTTTTCAGTCAACAAAAATAAAATCAGTGTAGTAAATTTTTTCTGTCTTCTGTGTGTATAGATTTATCAAGTACAAAATGTAATGAATTTGAATATCTGCTGTTGTATGCATAGATTTCATGTGATGTCACACAGTGGTGTAGGTGCCATTTGTACGATTGAATTGCAGCATGCATGTTTAAAGGAAATCATAAAGATATGGATTAAAGTTTTCCATTATCCCCAAAACTCTGAGCATAATCAGAAATGAATTGCTGCTATCAAGATGATATACAGTCTTGTTCAAAATAATAGCAGTACAATGTGACTAACCAGAATAATCAAGGTTTTTAGTATATTTTTTATTGTTACGTGGCAAACAAGTTACCAGTAGGTTCAGTAGATTCTGAGAAAACAAACAAGACCCAGCATTCATGATATGCACGCTCTTAAGGCTGTGCAATTGGGCAATTAGTTGAAAGGGGTGTGTTCAAAAAAATAGCAGTGTCTACCTTTGACTGTACAAACTCAAAACTATTTTGTACAAACATTTTTTTTTCTGGGATTTAGCAATCCTGTGAATCACTAAACTAATATTTAGTTGTATGACCACAGTTTTTTAAAACTGCTTGACATCTGTGTGGCATGGAGTCAACCAACTTGTGGCACCTCTCAGCTGTTATTCCACTCCATGATTCTTTAACAACATTCCACAATTCATTCACATTTCTTGGTTTTGCTTCAGAAACAGCATTTTTGATATCACCCCACAAGTTCTCAATTGGATTAAGGTCTGGAGATTGGGCTGGCCACTCCATAACATAAATTTTGTTGGTTTGGAACCAAGACTTTGCCCATTTACTAGTGTGTTTTGGGTCATTCTCTTGTTGAAACAACCATTTCAAGGGCATGTCCTCTTTAGCATAGGGCAACATGACCTCTTCAAGTATTTTAACATATGCAAACTGATCCATGATCCCTGGTATGCGATAAATAGGCCCAACACCATAGTAGGAGAAACATGCCCATATCATGATGCTTGCACCTCCATGCTTCACTGTCTTCACTGTGTACTGTGGCTTGAATTCAGAGTTTGGGGGTTGTCTCACAAACTGCCTGTGGCCCTTGGACCCAAAAAGAACAATTTTACTCTCATCAGTCCACAAAATGTTCCTCCATTTCTCTTTAGGCCAGTTGATGTGTTCCTTGGCAAATTGTAACCTCTTCTGCACATGCCTTTTTTTAACAGAGGGACTTTGCGGGGGATCCTTGAAAATAGATTAGCTTCACACAGACGTCTTCTAACTGTCACAGTACTTACAGGTAACTCCAGACTGTCTTTGATCATCCTGGAGGTGATCATTGGCTGAGCCTTTGTCATTCTGGTTATTCTTCTATCCATTTTGATGGTTGTCTTCCGTTTTCTTCCACGTCTCTCTGGTTTTGCTCTCCATTTTAAGGCATTGGAGATAATTTTAGCTGAACAGCCTATCATTTTTTGCACCTCTTTATAGGTTTTCCCCTCTTCAATCAACTTTTTAATCAAAGTACGCTGTTCTTCTGAACAATGTCTTGAACGACCCATTTTCCTCAGCTTTCAAATGCATGTTCAACAAGTGTTGGCTTCATCCTTAATTAGGGGCCACCTGATTCACACCTGTTTCTTCACAAAATTGATGACCTCAGTGACTGAATACCACACTGCTATTTTTTTGAACACACCCCTTTCAACTAATTCAACTAATTGCCCAATTGCACAGCCTTAAGAGCGTGCATATCATGAATGCTGGGTCTCATTTGTTTTCTGAGAATCTACTGAACCTACTGGTAACTTGTTTGCCACGTAGCAATAAAAAATAAACTAAAAACCTTGATTATTCTGGTTAGTCACATTGTACTGCTATTATTTTGAACAAGACTGTATGTCTGGCTGTATTTACATCAGTAGCATTAGGATTCTAGTCTACCTTCCATGACATAAACGTGTCATGACATGATGTATAATACAAAGTAGTTACATTTTTATACGTTCTTTTTAAAATATTGCAGCCCAAAACTTCACGTAATAATGCATTTGGATATTATTCACACAAATGACCTGCCAGAACCCAACTAAATGGCTGCACTTTATGAAAGTGACCACAGACAAATGCTCACCAGCAAATATGCTGCAAGTCTACTAAATGACATGACATTTGTTATTGACACAATTTGATATTGAAAACATAGTTGGATCAGTTATGTATTGCCCTAGCCTATAATCACATACCAATGATTGCAGAGCTATACCACTATTTGACAATTTAACATGACAGAGCCTGAAAATGTTTTTATTAAAATATGTAACATTGCTTTATTGTTTCCAAATCCAAAATGTGTTCACAGGTTTCATCAATGGATACATGATTTATGAAGTCCCTATTATTATGTTAAAATAACATTTCATCAATCATTCTGTTGGTATCCGTTTTAACAGTCATGTGACAATCGGACAAGAGTTAAACATTTAAATAGGTTGATGGAATCTTCAAGGACACAAAGCATATGGAGATTGGTCATTTATTTCAAAGTATTATTTCCTAACCCTGCCATTTCTGCTTCTGTGTGTGTGTTAGCTTATTCTTCACCATTGCTGTGTTATAGGTTAGCCCTGTGAGACGTATATATCTATATCAGAACATCGTAGAGAACTTGTGGTGGGCTGTTTTGTCTCTTGTTAACAATTTTTGAAACCTTTTGTGTGGCAAATCTTGCCATGGCATGCACCACATCATATTCTCTACAGAAAATTGGTAACATGTTAGTATTCCAGATTCTAAGTAGCAGCAAATCTACACAGGCATGCCCTTAAAGGGGTCATATTATGAGATTTTATTAAGATGTAAAATAAATTGTTTGTGTCCCCAGAGTGTGTATGTGAAGTGTTACCTCAAAATACTCCACAGACCATTTATGATTGCATGTTAAAATTGACACTTTGTAGGCCGGAGCAAAAGTGTGCCGTTTTTGGCTGTTTCCTTTAAAATGCAAATGAGTGGATGAAATGCAAACACTAATCACAATGATGGTGGTTTGTTGTAATTGCATCTCAATTGTGAGGTCAATTATTTTTTTCCCTTCTTTCTCTCTGCACTAAATGGCAGTGCTGTGGTTGGATAGTGCAGATAAAGGGGGCAGTATTATTGTAATTCGCTTTGCTACCTACCTCACAAAACAGGTCAAATTTGAACTACGTAAATTTTCACATGCTTACAGAGAATGGTTTTCCCAAAGAAAGTTACTGGGTTGATCTGTTTTACGTTGTCTAGGTTGATAGAAGAACTGGGGACCCAATTATAGCACTTCCACATGGAAAAAGTGAGATTTTCACGCTATGACCCCTTTAAGGTCCCAGATCGCTTGAACCCCGCTAATCGCTGCTTGCAGCTATATTTATTATTAGGGTTTCGAGCACGAAGTGCTGAAAACCTATTGTATTTGTCTGTTTTATTATTATTATTATTATTATTTTTCCGCCATAAAACGCGTCGCCCAGCACAAACCGTAAGTCGTAGAAACTTGCCACTTGGTCAACTGGTTGTATATTAGCAGGCTACTCAGATACAGTGAATCAGCCAAATCGGCCCATAGGTGGCGCTATAGCAATGCCCGACGCGTTGGGGCTCATAACTCCTAAACCGGACATCCTACACTCAAGTGTTTGGTATCATTGTAATCCCTGGCTCCAAACTTAAAAAATGTATATCTCCGATTTCATTTCCGTCATGAAAAATGTTCCGCTATTTTCGATTTTGTCGAAAAAAATAAAAACGAACTAGTCCTAGGTTTTTCGCCCGATCGGAATCATTCCAGTGCTAAAATGTTCCTTGGAGTTTGAATATCAATAATTATCAAAAAAAAGTTGAACTTTCGACTCACGGTCAACATGCCACGCCCACACGTCTGAATTGTGGGCAGGCACTAGAACATTATTGGCTATAACTGGGGACAGGAATGAAGTATCAACACGACACTTGGTACTTGTGATGAGAGTCATGGCCTGAGGTTTCATGCATCGTTTCGTCACAGCGCCACCTAGTGGTCATACGAATCGAATAATGCTTATAACTTAGGCTGAGTTTAACGTATTTTCATGCGACATTTTTCCTTGGACTCCTGAATTGTTGCCGAGTCCAATGATACCAAGCATGCCAGGTTTTGCTTTACGGTTGGTTCTGCACAGCAAAATAGCACTTAAAAAACATGCGCGAATAACTCCGCGAGGGTTCATCCGATCGACTCGAAACAACCATAGGAAGAATATTGTATTACCTTCTGAACAAAAAGTTCTATTGGCATTATGTTAAATTTTCCATCAGAAATGGCCGAAAATTGCAAAAAACGAAAAATTTACTCCAAATATTGTGTTTTTTACACATAAATGGTTAAAACTCCGCAACGAAATGATTTTTTTTTACCAGATTTGATACGCTGATGTCTGAGCAGAGTCTGAGGCAATACAAAAAAAATGGTATGCCTGCACCACTAGTTGGCCTCATAATTGAACAAAACCTTTGACGTTGAGCTAGCACAATGGTCATACAACAGTTTTTTTCACTAAACTTAAGTGTATAGCCATGATACTAGCTAGATGTAACACATTCATGACGTTGCATGCACAAGTTTTTCATAGCGCCACCTAGTGGTTATTTGTTATTTTGACTTAAAAATACTGCAACCTTATATCTAAAATCATGAGTCATCGTGGATTATGCCTTTCATGGCTTTGAGTATAATCATTGGTGGATTGCAATTCACTCCCTAGCAACCAATCAGAATACCCTAGCAACCATTTAGCAAGAGCTGTATCTTTGTATCAGAACATCGTAGAGATATGGGGTTCGGCTCGTTTGACTTTTTTACACTATTTTAACATTTTGTGACCCAAGTTTTGCCACTGTAAGCACCACAAACATTTCCTTCAGTGTTCTATTTGTCAATGCTTCGTGAGAAGAGAGGGAGACATTTCACTGAATGATAGCACCTTTTTTGCTGATGACTTTGAACAGGTGTGTGAGGTAGCTTATTTTTTATAATTTATTTTGTACAATTCAGCAAAACTACACAGGCATGCCCTGAAAGGTCTTAAGGTCCCAAATCGCTTGAACCCGACTCAATGGCCTTGTAATTCAACTAAACACGGCCATTTCTGAATTGTATTTTACGGTATAAATCTGAAAAACTAATTCTCGTTAACAAATTATCAGAATGACTTAACATTAAGGATGTGACATGTTTGTCCTATAGGTGCACCTGTGTGTAAGCTACATAGTCTGTCTGAACCGTTTCTGACCATCTCTTACGTTTTTCTGGATGCGATGTGGTGTATCAGCCTGGTCGACGACATCTGACATGTTGTATGTGCTTTAATGCTCGAAACCCGGTAAACGCTGCTTGCAGCTTTAATTATTATTATTATTATTATTTTTCCGCCATAAAACGCGTCGCCCAGCACAAACCGTAAGTCGTAGAAACTTGCCACTTGGTCAACTGGTTGTATATTAGCAGGCTACTCAGATACAGTGAATCAGCCAAATCGGCCCATAGGTGGCGCTATAGCAATGCCCGACGCGTTGGGGCTCATAACTCCTAAACCGGACATCCTACACTCAAGTGTTTGGTATCATTGTAATCCCTGGCTCCAAACTTAAAAAATGTATATCTCCGATTTCATTTCCGTCATGAAAAATTTTCCGCTATTTTCGATTTTGTCGAAAAAAATAAAAACGAACTAGTCCTAGGTTTTTCGCCCGATCGGAATCATTCCAGTGCTAAAATGTTCCTTGGAGTTTGAATATCAATAATTATCAAAAAAAAGTTGAACTTTCGACTCACGGTCAACATGCCACGCCCACACGTCTGAATTGTGGGCAGGCACTAGAACATTATTGGCTATAACTGGGGACAGGAATGAAGTATCAACACGACACTTGGTACTTGTGATGAGAGTCATGGCCTGAGGTTTCATGCATCGTTTCGTCACAGCGCCACCTAGTGGTCATACGAATCGAATAATGCTTATAACTTAGGCTGAGTTTAACGTATTTTCATGCGACGTTTTTCCTTGGACTCCTGAATTGTTGCCGAGTCCAACGATACCAAGCATGCCAGGTTTTGCTTTACGGTTGGTTCTGCACAGGAAAATAGCACTTAAAAAACATGCGCGAATAACTCCGCGAGGGTTCATCCGATCGACTCGAAACAACCATAGGAAGAATATTGTATTACCTTCTGAACAAAAAGTTTTATTGGCATTATGTTAAAATTTCCATCAGAAATGGCCGAAAATTGCAAAAAACGAAAAATTTACTCCAAATTTTGTGTTTTTTACACATAAATGGTTATAACTCCGCAACGAAATGATATTTTTTTTACCAGATTTGATACGCTGATGTCTGAGCAGAGTCTGAGGCAATACAAAAAAAATGGTATGCCTGCACCACTAGTTGGCCTCATAATTGAACAAAACCTTTGACGTTGAGCTAGCACAATGGTCATACAACAGTTTTTTTCACTAAACTTAAGTGTATAGCCATGATACTAGCTAGATGTAACACATTCATGACGTTGCATGCACACGTTTTTCATAGCGCCACCTAGTGGTTATTTGTTATTTTGACTTAAAAATACTGCAACCTTATATCTAAAATCATGAGTCATCGTGGATTATGCCTTTCATGGCTTTGAGTATAATCATTGGTGGATTGCAATTCACTCCCTAGCAACCAATCAGAATACCCTAGCAACCATTTAGCAAGAGCTGTATCTTTGTATCAGAACATCGTAGAGATATGGGGTTCGGCTCGTTTGACTTTTTTACACTATTTTAACATTTTGTGACCCAAGTTTTGCCACTGTAAGCACCACAAACATTTCCTTCAGTGTTCTATTTGTCAATGCTTCGTGAGAAGAGAGGGAGACATTTCACTGAATGATAGCACCTTTTTTGCTGATGACTTTGAACAGGTGTGTGAGGTAGCTTATTTTTTATAATTCATTTTGTACAATTCAGCAAAACTACACAGGCATGCCCTTAAAGGTCTTAAGGTCCCAAATCGCTTGAACCCGACTCAATGGCCTTGTAATTCAACTAAACACGGCCATTTCTGAATTGTATTTTACGGTATAAATCTGAAAAACTAATTCTCGTTAACAAATTATCAGAATGACTTAACATTAAGGATGTGACATGTTTGTCCTATAGGTGCACCTGTGTGTAAGCTACATAGTCTGTCTGAACCGTTTCTGACCATCTCTTACGTTTTTCTGGATGCGATGTGGTGTATCAGCCTGGTCGACGACATCTGACATGTTGTATGTGCTTTAATGCTCGAAACCCGGTAAACGCTGCTTGCAGCTTTAATTATTATTATTTTTCCGCCATAAAACGCGTCGCCCAGCACAAACCGTAAGTCGTAGAAACTTGCCACTTGGTCAACTGGTTGTATATTAGCAGGCTACTCAGATACAGTGAATCAGCCAAATCGGCCCATAGGTGGCGCTATAGCAATGCCCGACGCGTTGGGGCTCATAACTCCTAAACCGGACATCCTACACTCAAGTGTTTGGTATCATTGTAATCCCTGGCTCCAAACTTAAAAAATGTATATCTCCGATTTCATTTCCGGTATGCAAATTTTTTCGCTAATTTGCATAATATGCATTTCAAGCCAAAATGAACTAGTCCTAGGTTTTTCGCCCGATCGGAATCGTTCCAATGCAGGAGAAATCTGTGGAGTGAGTAGGTAAATAATTATCGAACAGAATGTGTAATTTCGCTTCAGTGTCACTAAGGGGCGCCAAAATTCAATACCGGAAGTAGACTATCTCCAGGTAAATGGCTATAACTCGTGAACGGTTAGAGATATCTTAACGCGGTTTGGTACACATGTGTATCAGCTCACTCCGGGGTCACAGGAAATAATACGCGGATTTTGGCCAGTAGGTGGCGCTATAATAAGCTTGAGGGTCGAAAATGGCTATCACTACACAACCGTAAGCCCGATACACGTCATATTTGGTATGGTGTGTCTTTGTGCAATGTACCATGAGGGTCTAGAAGGACATTGGCGTATCTGCAAAAACATGGCCGTCATCGGCCAATGAAGTGTGAGGGCTGATTTGACAGGGTTAACGAAGGTCGATCGGAACGACACTCACTGTGCTTGTTCGTGTACTGCTCCATAAGGTCTGTAAGAATTATGGTGTCATTTGGCCACTAGGGGGCGTAATACCGTATTTCGGTGCCTGTATCACGTGACGTTTGACATACATACACAAACATGACATCATATGATAGATCGGTTCATAACGAAAAACTTTGCCTCTTGAAGCGTTGCTGTCAATCAAACGGTTCGTTAGTTATTGGCGATAACGTTCAAACCTACTTTTGCGAACTAATCCTAGGTTTTTCATCCGATTTGAACCTAACGAAAGCTGATTGATTCTGTGGAGTGTGAATATGAATAATTATCGAAAAAAAGTTGAAATTTGTATTCAAACACGCAAGGAGTGGCCAAAAACCGAACTGGGCGGAGCTTAAAACATTTAAACGGCCATAACTCGAGAGGCGTTTGAGATATCATCATGGGGCTTGAATCATATGTGTAGGCCATCGGTCTAAGGTCGTGATATAAAAAGCTTGCTGATCGGACAATAGGTGGCGCTATACCGGGAAAGATGGCATTAAATACTGTGATTATCCAACGGTTACACTTTATAAGCCTATAACTCTATCTGTGATCAACGAATTTCCATGGGAGTTGCTTTTGTATGATCCTGAACTGTTTTCGAATCCTACGATACCAAGCATGCCAGGTTTCGAATTACGGTTCGATCAGAACTACGTTTTCCCACATAAAAAACAATCACTAATAGCTTCGTAACCGTAACTCCTATCGATTCGAAAACACCATAGGAAGAACAATGCAATAGCTTCTGAACAAAAAAGTATATTGGCGTTATATTAAAATTTCCATCAGAAATGGCCGAAAATTGTGAAAAACCAAAATAGTCCTATAGGTGCACGTGTGTTTAAGCATACATAGTCTGTATGAACCGTTTCTGACCATCTCTTTCGTTTTTGTGTGATGCTGGATCAGCCTAATCGACGACGTGTGACGTCTTTGACGTGCCTTAACGCTCGAAACCCGGTAAATGCTGCTTGCAGCTTTAATTAATTATTATTATTTTGCCGTAAAACGGAACGTGCAGACCAAACCGTAAGGCCTAGAGACTTGAAACTTGGCCAAATGGTAGGACCCAATTTGGGGAGAGGTTGACAGAGAATCAACCCGATTGGCCTATAGGTGGCGCTATAGCGATAACAAACGCGTTGATGCTCATAACTCCCACAAATCTTGTCCAAATGTCAAGTGTCTTATATCACTGGAATCGTTGCGTCAAGACGAACAAAACGTATATCTCCGATTTCATTTCCGTCATTAAAATTTTTTCGCTATTTTCGATTTTGTCGAAAAAAATAAAAACGAACTAGTCCTAGGTTTTTCGTCCGATCGGAACCGTTCCAGTGCTGTAATATTCCTTGGAGTGTGAATATAAAAAGTTATCAAAAAATAAGTTGAACTTTAGACTCGCCGTCGTAAAGCCACGCCCAAACGACCCTAATGGGCGGAGCCTCTTGGACTTAAATGGCTATAACTTGGTAATGAAAAGAGGTATCGAAACCAAATTTGGTACACATATACAGGGGACTATTCTGGGGACACGTGAAAAAAATTGCGGCGTTTGACCACTAGTTGGCGCTATAACACCACCTCAACTTTGAAGGGCTGTAACTACAAAAATATGGGACCGATCAACTTGAAATTTGGCATGGTTGCTCTTGGTCTAGGGTTCTATCAATGTCTAAAAGGAATTTTGCGTAGGTCAAAAAACATGGCCGCCATCGGCCAATCAAGGAAAAGCAGCCAGTAGACAGGGTTAACGAAGGCCGCTCGAAACGAAACGCGGTGGGCCTGTTTGTCTCTTGGCCATGAAGGTCTGTGCAGGGTAAGAAAAAATTCGGCCTCCGGGAGGCGCTATCACGTTTTTGCGGTGTTTAAGTGATTGTGTATTATGCAGTGTTTCAGATATCAACAAGATCTTTATATCATTTAATAGAGGTACTTACAATGAACAACTTTCCCTCAAGAAGCACTTGTCTCAGTCGAATCATTTGTTAGATATTCATCATTTTCTTTTAAACCTACTTTTGCGAACTAGTCCTAGGTTTTTTGACCGATCTGAACCAATCAAGTGCTAGAATATTCCTTAGACACTGAATATCAATAATTATCAAAAAAAGTTGAACTTAGCACTCGTGGTCGCAACAACACGGTCAAAAGTACGAAGAGGCGGTGCCACAAATACTTAAATGGCTATCATTTATGATAGGAATGAGATATCAACACGAAATTTGGTACACATATGTATAGACCTAGGCCGAGGTCACATGCAAAAAATTGCAGAGATTGTCCACGAGGTGGCGCTATAACCTAAGAACAAAGAACGATGACTATAGCATATGTATACGACACATAAATATTTGTATGACCTACTTGTTATTTACACATAACATCTGATTTCAGATTCTTATAAGGGTCTATTATGATAATGACATATCTTAGAAAACATGCTGCCAACAGTCAGCCAGCATTAACCATGTACGAGTCCAGCGTAATGGTGTGCGATTACAACTAAACTGATGGGCCTGTTTGTCTTATGTTCTCAAGTGTCTGTGAGGATTTTTGGCTCATCATTCCGGAAATATTTGCATCTAGAACAACGGGTGTTACGTTAACTGTCCCCTAGATCAGTGATTCACAAAATTATTCCTGGAGGCCCACTGCTCTGCACATATACAAAAGTCTTCTATTTTAAACAAATCTACTTTAATCATTAGTAGAGATTTGTATGAACTGAACTGATTGTGTCAGATGAGGTAATCATACAAAATGTGCCGAGCATTGGGTCTCGAGAAACCACTGCGTTTCGCTGAGTTTAAAAAAGTACTGCTCTAGATGTTTATGTTTATATGAAAAACAATTTTGTGAATTTGCTGTACTATCTGGGCAAATATCAATATGAAACAAAAAATAAACTTTTGCTGTTGTATTCCTAGATTTAATGTGATGTCACATAGTGATGTGGGCACCATTTGTAACCTGTATTCGTTATTTCATTTGTAGCTGCTGTTATGTTCCTTTTGTCCATGGGTTTGCATCTGCATGAAAATTATTATAAGATTCAATGATTTGCAGTCATTTACCTCATTAACACTAAAAGACTTGAGGTAATCAATTCAAGCATTTTGAAATGTGACATTTTCAAAATGGACCAGACTAAGTATATCTAACTAATTAACTAGTAATGTGAAGCTTATGACAAAATATTAATAGTTTTATTAAGATCAGACAATATATGTCATTCCAAGACTAGGGCTGGTTGAATAAACATACAGTAGCCATTAAGTTAACACTGTGTTTTAAAGACTAGTCTGAAGAATTAGTAGTTAGTTAGGGCTAATCAGTCTTACAATTTAAACCTGTGGAAATTAACCCAATAAAGTTATAAAGCTTCAAATGTTGTCTTAGAATTCTTCAAATCCTAAAGGTATGAAAAAGATTGCTGTAAATATGTGGATCCTTAAAGAACAGGCCAACATTAGAAATAATTACTAATAATCATACATAAAGAGAATATATATTTGGTTATCAGTAGCTTTAGTATTGTAATCTATTTTCCATGACATAAACATGTCTTATAAAGTTTTTAATAATTGTTTATAGAATTATTGCAATGAAATTGTAATGTTATGATACAATTGGTTGTTTTAAATGTAAATGATTTACTGAAAACTTGCTCTAGCACAGCACATGTGTGAACATAAATTAGTGCTTGATAGCAAATCTGACTGACATTTGCTTAAAGACATCATATTTGTTATTAACTCCATTTAAAATAAACAACAAATTTGGATCAGTTATGTATGTGCATATCCAGTGGTTAAATATAAAAATATGAACTTTAGTACTATTTTTAGGCCTACTATAATATGACAGAGTCTGTCATCTGAAATACTTGTACGTTTGCACACAATATCTATGTCAAAGAATATATATGTTCTATAAGAACAATTACTTTTGTTAAAAAAATAGTGTGGGATTTTTATGTTGTTTTATTAATCAGTATGTCATGTTATAATTGATATGTGCCATTATGCTTTCTGTGCTGAGATATGTGAGAGACTGTCTGTGTGTAAAGTTGAGAGGCTGTGGTTTCGGTTGGGGGAGAAACCCGCAAACGCTGATAACAAAGCCCTGAAGGGAAAACACGCAGAACAGATGGTTTCAATAAACAAGTTGTTTGCTTTATAATTATGTTATATTTAGAGAAAGTGAAAATTAGTATGTTTAACTAATGAATGCATTTAACCAATTCATGAACAATGGAGTACTGTTGTGTTGTTGAATAATTATGTTTTACATATTTACTGCCTACATTTCATGCTGATTGCTAAAAGTGTTAAAGTTACAAAGATGTCCAAATAAGGACTGTGGAAATTGATTTTGTTCCATTTTATATTTCTTTAATTAATCATTTTATTCTATAAACATTGTGTGTTTCATATATGCACTGAGCTATTATGTAAAAATGAGGTGTTTATGTTTGAGAGTGGAAAGTTACCAGCTTTTGTATGTGTGTAAAAGCTGCAAGGAGCATCAGCTAGGAATTTACGCCTGGCATTGATCAAGATAAGAGAGAGGCCTGAGGGGGAAAAGCAAACAGGCAACTATTTTATTAACTAATGCTTTAATGTTCACAGGATAAAATATGCAATGTATTTCTTACTTAATTAGTATAAATCATTGAATAATTGATGTAATAAATATAAGATGTTGTCTTTGATAAATTTGTATTAACCAATGAAATGAAGGTTGCATACAGAATAACTTAATGGGGGCAGGGCAGCTCAACCTTGAAGAAACAGAATCTCCTGTGTTTGTTCTTTGTGTCTGTGTGTGTCCATTTTTGCCTACAGGCTAAAATTGGGTGTGGTGAGGGAGTCAGATTCACGAGGAAAAGCAGCCTTTGTGGGTGGAGATTTTCTGAAGAAAGATCGACGTCACATATTATATAAATAATTGTCAAAAAAGAGGCTGTGTGTCTTCGCTTACCAGATGTGGTCATGAGAAGATCCAGCGCGCTGTTAAACTTTTTCAATCTGATCAATAAATATTTGAACTTAGATATTTGTATCTTGTGCCTTTCCTCTAAATTATGAACATGCAATGGACGCCTTAAAGTCCAACAATTGGTGACCGCCGACGTTTTGTGGAGGGAAAGGAGAGAGTGAGAGGAAGGAGGGTTTCACATTGAAGAAACCAGAGTAAGGGAGGGCTCCATTTCAACACAAAAAGAGCGCTCTACTAAAACGAGGTAAGCAGAAGCCTGTTTTATCGAATTCTGCTATTTGGATATACCAAATTACTTGTGTTGATAAGGAGATCCGAACTGAATTACAAATTTACATTTTTGTAAATTGATCAGAGTGAAAAACTTTTTGAAATCTTTGAATTTTGTTGTTAAATAGAAGGTTGAGGATTCCTTTAACGCATTATGCGTTATAAAATACCAACTCGGGTTGAAGCCCGTAGGGGGTTGAGAAACCAATGGGTGGAGGGCCCAGGAACCATCTAATTGAGTACAGTATTAAATTTAAGGGTTGAGAAACCTTTAGGTGAAAGTCCTAGGAATAATCTGATTGAGTACAGTATTAAATTTAAGGGTTGAGAAACCTTTAGGTGAAAGGCCTAGGAATTATCTAATTGAGTACAGTATTAAATTTAAGGGTTGAGAAACCTTTAGGTGAAAGTCCTAGAAATCATCTAATTGAGTACAGTATTAAATTAAGGGTGTGGAAACCTTTGGGTTAAAGGCCCAGGAAATTCCGTTGTGCACTTGATTCTGCAGTTGTATTTGGGTATATTTCATTTTGACATTATATATATAGAGGAATTGTATTTCTATAATTGTATATTGTATATATATATATACAGTTGTATAAAGAATGGTTGAATTTCAGAAAGAGTGTGATGTATATGTGTGTTCACCGGTGTATGTGCCATGGAAAAAAGGCTAATAGTTTGGAAAGGGACCAACTGTAAAAGACTCAGAGAAAGAGTTGAGAATTTGGACAAGATTGGCTCTGGTTGCTGCTGCCATGCAGGCTATTGAATCAAATAGAAAAGGGGAAGTTTACAGTGGTGCAGCTGCAAAGCCAAAGGAAGTTAAACAAGGAAACAGTCAGCCAGACTCAAGTGTGACACCTACGGCTCCTCCTCCAGCTCCACCCCCAGTGAAATCGATCTACCCCTCCTTGCACACACCTTATGAGAAAGCCAAAGCCCCAATGCAACAGCCTGTTTTTCAAATCAATAGCGGTGAATTGAATGTAGATGTAGATTTTATTTGTGTGAAAATGTAGTGTGTCTGTGATATATTGAGTCTGTTAAAACCATAAAGGGGATTAAGCAAAATCTAGCAGAAAGACAGAGGCGAAGCTTTGAAAGAAAAACAACAAATTACAGAAAAGAGTAGAGACCAAGTTATTAAATGTGGAAATAAAGATGAACAATTAAAAAAGGACAGAAAATTGTTAAAAGGTGAATGACACAGATAAATTGTATAAAGGACAAAAAGATTTAACAAAATGAAGAGGAGTCTTCATCTGATGATGGAAGGTGGTCACAAGATAAATTTTATTTTAAATTGAAAGGCAATATTTTGCGATGGGTTAAGTTAAACCTTGAAAGGCTGAAAGCTCTGATCCTTTGACATTCAAGAAAGTGAATACAAGCTGGCAAGAAACAGACAATGAAAAACTGTGTGTGACATCAAAGTGTTGGAGTTGCAAAGAGAGCAGTAACTCATAAACTGGACTGAGAACACATTCTATTTGAATGGGACTATAATTGAACTCAAGCAGTGAAGGGGGCACTGCATATGGTCAGAGACAATTACAAGGATGAAATACCTAAAAGACTGTGTGGAATCCAGAAAGAGACTAACAAAGACAATAATGTTCTTGGAGGCAAGAGAAACTGGACAATAATTCACTGGACACTGAACTTTTTCATCTTCATACGAGCCTTTGAGTGAAAAAGGGGAAAGAGTAAACAGCCGTTCAATGTTTAGTAAAGACCTTGTTACTATAGGGACACAGACAATCTTTATGAGAAAATCAGCTAGACAAATTTAAAGGCTGATCAAGAACTTTGTTGTTAGGTGTGACTACCTGTTCTGAAATCAAATCAGACTCCTATTAATCTGACAGGAAGAAATGCATAATTGAATTTGGTATCTACAGAGGACGTCAGAATTCCACTGATGGTACTGAGCTAAAAAGCAAATATATATGGCATAGAACGGCTATGGCAGAAAGGAAATTAAAATAGATATAAGAAATAAATTGAAAAAGAAAAAAAAGAACACCATAGAACACTATAAAAGGTAAACAAGAAAAGCTGTGAGAATAGAAAAATAACTGATTATTGTAACAAACTTTGTATTTAAGGAAATTGCCAGCCCAGACATCATATGTGTGCATGAAGGTGTTCACATGGCAGATCTAATCACTGA
The DNA here is from genome assembly GCF_030506205.2 of Paramisgurnus dabryanus. Classification (NCBI taxonomy): domain Eukaryota; kingdom Metazoa; phylum Chordata; class Actinopteri; order Cypriniformes; family Cobitidae; genus Paramisgurnus; species Paramisgurnus dabryanus. The sequence continues at coordinate 39,972,234 of NC_133343.1, read as the reverse complement.
GGGTGAGCCACATGATTGCATACCATTGACTGATATAAAAATTGTTATTATTATAATTAATTGTAATTGTTATACCATTGACTGAAAAGGCAAACAAATTGAGAGATGGTTTGTTCGCGGTACCACTGACAACTCCCCCACCGGTAATCTCAATGTTTACAGATGGTTGTTGTTTTAGAGCATCAGATGGTTCGCTACAGGCAGGCTTTGCTGTGGTTGAGCAAGTTGAGGGTGATTTTGTGACTAGAGTGAGTGGTAAATTGGAGGGTAAGCAGTCAGCACAGAGAGCTGAAATGGTAGCTGTTATCAAAGCCTTGCACTACACTGTGTCACGAATTCGGTTTGGTCGATTGCTTTGCTTTGGGTTTTGTGTTGTGTCTGTGTGTTCTTGTTTTGACAGCTTTGATGTGCGCGCCGTTTCACTCGGGTGCTCCTCCCTTCACTCATCATTCTCACCTGCGCCCGCACCTGATGGTAATTATTTCTCCCTCTCGGTTTGTTATTTAATTCCCCTCTTCCTGCAGTTCTCTGCGAGTCCGTTGTCTTATGTTATCGCCATTCTAGTCTTGCCCTGTTTATTTGTTTTCTAGTCTAGGATTTTTTCTTGTGCATTCTGTCGTGTTTTTGCCCGTGCTGCCTGGTGTGCTTTTGTTACTTTCTCTGCTTCAGGATTACGCTCTGTGTACCTCTGCTGTGTTGGACTGTGATTGACAGGTCTTCAGTACTGGCGCTGTCCAGTGGTGCTTGCTGACCATACTCGCTGCTAGTTCAGAGACTCTACTGACTGTTTGCTACCATCTTCTCTCCCTGCGGTTTACAGCGAGTTTTTTCTCGTAGTGTTGGTATTTGTGGATTATATCACCATTGTAATCTACCACTACTTCTCCCTGTTTCTATACAGAGAATTCTACACGTTGGTTACGACCAGCGATCTCATCTTCCTGTCTACACGCAGCGGAGCTCGTCACAGTTGGAAGTTAGCGAGTGTCAGAGATCAAGCATCACCGCGCTGTCCATTCGCCTGTCAGTTACAGCAGAGATTTTTTACCCTGTCATCAGCAGCGGAGACGTTCATGATTCAGCACAGACTTTTTTACCCTGTCATTAGCAGCGGAGACGTTCATGATTCAGCAGAGACTTTTTCACCTTGTCACCAAGCAGTGGATACGTACATGATCTAGCAGAGACTTTTTACCCTGTTTCCTAGCAGTGGATATATTCACATCTGAGCTCTCCAGCTAGACTCTTTACATATTTTTACCCTGCTCTTCTAGCAGCGGCTCTCTTCTCTCTCTCTCTCTGTTTTGGTGACTTTATTAAACACATTGCAATTGGATCCTTGTCTGTTTGTTATTTCCTGACAGACGGACTCGCCAGAAATGGATCCAGCAGATGTGGATACGGTACGGAATGCAATCGCACAACAAGGAGCTTGGCTGGGACAGCAGGATTCCCAGCTTTCTGCCACCGCTCGAGAGGTTGAAGGTCTCACTGCCAGGCTTACAGAATTAACCACCCAGATGGATCGATTGCGGCTGGAGTCTCGCCGTCCTAATGAATCAGAACCTCACATCACTAATCCTCCCACTTACGATGGTGACCCAGGTTCGTGTCGTTCCTTCCTCTCTCAATGCTCTCTTGTGTTTTCTCTGCAGCCACGAAGATTCACTGCCGAAAGTACTCGTGTGGCTTTTGTCATCACTCTTCTTACCGGAAGAGCTAGAGAGTGGGCAACGGCAGTATGGGACACTCAGTCTCCGTGTTGTCACTCATTCGAGGACTTTAAGACAGAGATGATGAGACTTTTCGATCGGTCAGCACAGGGAGAGGCGGCTGCAGCCCGGTTGGTTCGGCTGAAGCAAGGTGACCGGACAGTCACGGATTTCTCTGTGGAGTTTCAGACATTATCTACTGCGTGTGGTTGGAACGATGCGGCTCTACGGGCACAATTTTTGGAAGGATTACGAGATGATATCCAGGATGAGATTACCGTTCACGAGATTCCTCGCACCTTGGATTCACTGGTTGAGCTGGCCCTTCGCATTGAGAGTCGTATGTTATATCGCTGCCAGCGCCAGTCACTTCGTCATCGGGTTTTTTCTGACGAGACCGTTACTTCTGTTTCACATTCTAACCCTGTTAATCCTGCTGTTCCCAGCGAACCCATGCAACTAGGCAGAATGCGGCTCACACCTAAAGAGAGAGAGAGGAGACTCAGCAATGGACTATGTCTGTATTGCGGGAGGTCTGGACATCTGGCGAGGAGCTGTCCGTTAAAAGCCAACGCCCACCGGTAGTTCCGGGAGTTCTGGTGGGCACTGCTGTGAACGAAATCTCTTTTTCTTCCTCCACGCATCTACCTGTCACGGTTTCTTTTGAGGGTACGGATTTTTTGTCGAGGGCTCTCGTGGATTCGGGAGCTGAAGGAAACTTTCTGGATGAGAGGACGGCTCGAGAGTGGGGACTTCCGTTTTGTGAACTCAGGGTACCTCTGGCAGTATGGACACTTAAGGGACAACAGACTGCACAGGTCACTCATTGCACTCCACCCGTAAGTCTTTTTGTTTCTGGTAATCACCGTGAAGAGATTGTGCTTTACCTTCTGCATGATTCATTATCTCCCATTATTTTGGGCCATGCATGGTTGGCACAGCACAATCCTCACATTGATTGGCAGCGTAATGTTGTTTTGAGTTGGTCCTCTTCATGTCACGTGTCCTGTCTTGGTGCAGCTGTTTCGGGCTCTTCTTCTGTTTTTCAGGTTCCAGCGGTCGATCTTACTGGAGTCCCGGCGGAGTACGCTGATCTCTCTCAGGTGTTCAGTAAAGCCCGGGCCACTTCTCTGCCTCCTCACCGGTCATACGATTGTGCTATCGATCTCCTCCCAGGCACTTTTCCGCCTAAAGGTAGACTTTATTCTCTGTCTGCTCCTGAGAGAGAGGCTATGGATAGTTACATTAATGATGCTCTTCGCGCCGGTCTCATCCGTCCCTCTACCTCTCCAGCTGGAGCAGGGTTCTTTTTTGTTAAAAAGAAAGACGGCTCTCTGCGTCCGTGCATAGATTACAGAGGGTTAAATGACATTACTGTTAAGAATAGGTATCCCCTACCTTTAATGTCTACAGCCTTTGAATTGCTGCAGGGAGCTCGTGTTTTCACCAAATTGGATTTACGCAATGCTTACCATCTTGTGCGTATTAGAGAGGGAGATGAGTGGAAGACAGCATTTAATACCCCGTCCGGACATTTTGAATATTCCGTTCTGCCGTTCGGGCTTTGTAACGCCCCTTCTGTCTTCCAGGCTCTGGTCAACGACGTGTTGAGAGACATGATTAATAAATTTGTCTTTGTGTATCTCGATGATATTCTCATCTTTTCTCCCTCTTTACAGATACACACTCAACACGTTCGCAGAGTTTTACGGCGTCTGCTTGAGAATCAGTTATTTGTTAAGGCGGAGAAGTGCGATTTTCATAAGGAGTCAGTTTCGTTTTTGGGTTTTGTTATCGCCGCCGGAGAGATCCGTCCTGACCCAGTTAAGATTAAGGCGGTAGCCGAGTGGCCGATTCCCGACTCACGTAAAGCGTTGCAACGATTTCTGGGTTTCGCCAATTTTTATCGGCGGTTCATCAGAAATTTCGGTCAGATTGCTAAACCGCTTACTGCCCTCACCTCCACTAAGGAGAGTTTTTTCTGGAATCACGATGCTCAGGAGGCCTTTGATAAGTTAAAAGTCCGGTTTATCTCTGCTCCTGTGCTTTCTTTTCCAGATCCTAAGGCTCAGTTTATTGTTGAGGTGGATGCATCTGATGTCGGGGTAGGCGCCGTCCTTTCTCAGCGGTCCTCTAAGGACGGGAAGGTGCACCCTTGCGCCTTTTTCTCCCATAGGTTAAATCCCACTGAACGAAACTATGACATAGGTAACCGGGAGTTGTTAGCGGTCAGACTGGCTTTGGGTGAGTGGCGTCATTGGTTGGAAGGTACCTCGGAGCCCTTCCTGGTCTGGACGGATCATAAGAATCTGGAATACATCCGTTCAGCCAGGAGATTGAACTCGCGACAGGCTCGTTGGGCTCTCTTCTTTGACCGGTTTAACTTTACCCTCTCGTACCGGCCCGGTAGTAAGAACGTTAAGCCCGATGCTCTCTCTCGTTTGTTCGAGGGTCCCGATGCTGTGAGAGCCGAAACCATCCTTCCTGAAGGAAGGGTGGTTGGAGCTCTCCGCTGGGGAGTCGAACAGCGGGTGAGGGAGGCCGGACGAGGGGTAGAAGTGCCAGAAGGGTGCCCGGCGGGTCTGTTGTGGGTTCCGGCTGCACTCCGTTCCGAGGTCATCCGGTGGTGTCATGAGTCCAAGTTTGTCTGCCATCCAGGAATTCGGAGAACCTTGCTTACCGTCCGTCAACGTTTTTGGTGGCCCTCTATGAGTCAGGATGTCAGACAGTTTGTATTGGCCTGTCAGGTTTGCGCACGCTGTAAAACCTCTCATCAGTCACCTGTTGGTCTGCTTAATCCCCTTTCTGTTCCCTCCCGCCCTTGGTCACACATAGCCGTAGATTTTGTTACCGGCTTACCTTTATCTAAAGGCAACACCGTGGTTCTTACGGTGGTGGATCGCTTCTCCAAAGCGGTTCATTTTATTCCCCTGCCCAAGCTTCCCTCTGCCAAAGAGAAGGCCCAGGTATTAATTGAACACGTTTTTCGGTTACACGGTTTGCCTACTGACGTGGTATCTGATAGGGGTCCTCAATTTGTTTCCCGTTTTTGGCAAGAGTTCTGTAGACAGATCGGTGCCACTGCCAGCTTGTCTTCAGGTTATCATCCGCAGACCAACGGCCAATGTGAACGTGCTAATCAGGATCTCGGTCGAGCCCTCCGCTGTCTGACATCGCGATATCCGAATTCTTGGTGCCAACAACTTCCCTGGGTAGAATACGCTCATAATTCCCTGCCTGTTTCATCTTCCAATATGTCCCCGTTTAAAGCCTCGATTGGTTATCAGCCCCCTCTTTTTCCCTCTCAGGAACCCGATGCGGCGGTTCCGTCTGCTCTAGCTTTTGTTCGACGTTGCAAGCGCACTTGGAACAGAGCTAGGTCAGCCTTGTTATTGGCAGCGAGACGAACCAAGGTCACGGCCGATCGTCACCGGCGACCTGCCCCTCGTTATATTTGCGGGCAGAAAGTATGGCTTTCCTCCAAGGATCTGCCTCTCCGGGAGCCTTCTCGCAAACTTGCTTCTCGGTTCCTTGGGCCATACACTATCACTAAGGTCGTTAGTCCGGTGGCGGTTAGGCTCAGATTGCCCCCTGCTCTCGGTCGGGTTCACCCGGTTTTTCATGTGTCTAAGATCAAACCTGTGATTTTTTCCCACATTAACCCTGTTCCCTCTGCCCCCGCTCCTCCTGCACCCCGACTAGTGGACGGGTCTCCTGCTTACACTGTCAGGAGGTTACTAGATATGCGTCGTCGGGGCAGAGGTTTTCAATATTTAGTTGACTGGGAGGGGTATGGTCCGGACGAGAGGTGTTGGGTACCGGCCCGGGATATTCTGGACCCTGGCCTGATCGAAGACCTCCGTCGGCGACAAGGTAGGCCCCTTCCTGGACCGCCTTGAGGCGGTCGTTGGGAGGGGGGTACTGTCACGAATTCGGTTTGGTCGATTGCTTTGCTTTGGGTTTTGTGTTGTGTCTGTGTGTTCTTGTTTTGACAGCTTTGATGTGCGCGCCGTTTCACCCGGGTGCTCCTCCCTTCACTCATCATTCTCACCTGTGCCCGCACCTGATGGTAATTATTTCTCCCTCTCGGTTTGTTATTTAATTCCCCTCTTCCTGCAGTTCTCTGCGAGTCCGTTGTCTTATGTTATCGCCATTCTAGTCTTGCCCTGTTTATTTGTTTTCTAGTCTAGGATTTTTTCTTGTGCATTCTGTCGTGTTTTTGCCCGTGCTGCCTGGTGTGCTTTTGTTACTTTCTCTGCTTCAGGATTACGCTCTGTGTACCTCTGCTGTGTTGGACTGTGATTGACAGGTCTTCAGTACTGGCGCTGTCCAGTGGTGCTTGCTGACCATACTCGCTGCTAGTTCAGAGACTCTACTGACTGTTTGCTACCATCTTCTCTCCCTGCGGTTTACAGCGAGTTTTTTCTCGTAGTGTTGGTATTTGTGGATTATATCACCATTGTAATCTACCACTACTTCTCCCTGTTTCTATACAGAGAATTCTACACGTTGGTTACGACCAGCGATCTCATCTTCCTGTCTACACGCAGCGGAGCTCGTCACAGTTGGAAGTTAGCGAGTGTCAGAGATCAAGCATCACCGCGCTGTCCATTCGCCTGTCAGTTACAGCAGAGATTTTTTACCCTGTCATCAGCAGCGGAGACGTTCATGATTCAGCACAGACTTTTTTACCCTGTCATTAGCAGCGGAGACGTTCATGATTCAGCAGAGACTTTTTCACCTTGTCACCAAGCAGTGGATACGTACACGATCTAGCAGAGACTTTTTACCCTGTTTCCTAGCAGTGGATATATTCACATCTGAGCTCTCCAGCTAGACTCTTTACATATTTTTACCCTGCTCTTCTAGCAGCGGCTCTCTTCTCTCTCTCTCTCTGTTTTGGTGACTTTATTAAACACATTGCAATTGGATCCTTGTCTGTTTGTTATTTCCTGACACACTGGTGAAGAGAGGGTGATTATTTATAGTGACTCTGCATATGTGATTGGTGCAGTATATATGGAACTGCCATATGGCAGATAGGTGGGTTTGAAACCAGGAAAGGCCGGCCTATAGTAAATGCTAGCAAAGCCTGACACATACTACAGGCTGTGAAGGTACCTAATGAAGTGGCTGTTGTCAACTGCCTAACACACCACTTATATCCCCAACCATGGTTTCCCAAGACAAAGTTAGATCTGACAAACACGCAATGGAATTGACATATAGTTTCGGGGCTGCTTATCACCCCAATGTTAGAGCAAAGATGAAATACTGAACCTGACTTTGACATTAAAATTTGACTTGACAAAATCTGTGCACAGACAAAAATAACATGGCTTGAGGCATTACCAATTGCATTAATGCTTTTCATGCAAAAGTGCCCAATTCGGCCTAAAATGCCTTCAGGAGCATTCTTATGATGAGAAATGTCGTTTAAAGGCATTTCCAGCTCAGAAAAGCATTTTTCAAGCGATTTCAACATTTCAGGTTGGATTTTGACTTTTCATGCAAAAGTGCCCAATTTGGCCTAAAATGCCTTCAGGCGCATTCTTATGATGAGAAATGTCGTTTAAAGGCATTTCCAGCTCAGAAAAGCATTTTTCAAGCGATTTCAACATTTCAGGTTGGATTGTGACTTTACATGCAAAAGTGCCCAATTCGGCCTAGAATGCCTTCAGGAGCATTCTTATGATGAGAAATGTCGTTTAAAGGCATTTCCAGCTCAGAAAAGCATTTTTCAAGCGATTTCAACATTTCAGGTTGGATTTTGACTTTACATGCAAAAGTGCCCAATTCGGCCTAAAATGCCTTCAGGAGCATTCTTATGATGAGAAATGTGGTTTAAAGGCATTTCCAGCTCAGAAAAGCATTTTTCAAGCGATTTCAACATTTCAGGTTGGATTTTGACTTTACATGAAAAAGTGCCCAATTCGGCCTAAAATGCCTTCAGGAGCATTCTTATGATGAGAAATGTGGTTTAAAGGCATTTCCAGCTCAGAAAAGCATTTTTCAAGCGATTTCAACATTTCAGATTGGATTGTGACTTTACATGCAAAAGTGCCCAATTCGGCCTAAAATGCCTTCAGGAGCATTCTTATGATGAGAAATGTCGTTTAAAGGCATTTCCAGCTCAGAAAAGCATTTTTCAAGCGATTTCAATATTTCAGGTTGGATTGTAACTTTTCATGCAAAAGTGCCCAATTCGGCCTAAAATGCCTTCAGGAGCATTCTTATGATGAGAAATGTCGTTTAAAGGCATTTCCAGCTAAGAAAAGCATTTTTCAAGCAATTTCAACATTTCAGGTTGGATTGTGACTTTTCATGCAAAAGTGTCCAATTCGGCCTAAAATGCTTTCAGGAGCATTCTTATGATGAGAAATGTCGTGTAAAGGCATTTCCAGCTCAGAAAAGCATTTTTCAAGCGATTTCAACATTTCAGGTTGGATTTTGACTTTTCATGCAAAAGTGCCCAATTCGGCCTAAAATGCCTTCAGGAGCATTCTTATGATGAGAAATGTCGTTTAAAGGCATTTCCAGCTCAGAAAAGCATTTTTCAAGCGATTTCAACATTTCAGGTTGGATTGTGACTTTTCATGCAAAAGTGTCCAATTCGGCCTAAAATGCCTTCAGGAGCATTCTTATGATGAGAAAAGTCGTTTAAAGGCATTTCCAGCTCAGAAAAGCATTTTCAAGCGATTTCAACATTTCAGGTTGGATTTTGACTTTTCATGCAAAAGTGCCCAATTTGGCCTAAAATGCCTTCAGGCGCATTCTTATGATGAGAAATGTCGTTTAAAGGCATTTCCAGCTCAGAAAAGCATTTTTCAAGCGATTTCAACATTTCAGGTTGGATTGTGACTTTACATGCAAAAGTGCCCAATTCGACCTAAAATGCCTTCAGGAGCATTCTTATAATGAGAAATGTCGTTTAAAGGCATTTCCAGCTCAGAAAAGCATTTTTCAAGCGATTTCAACATTTCAGGTTGGATTTTATCTTTTCATGCAAAAGTGCCCAATTCGGCCTAAAATGCCTTCAGGAGCATTCTTATGATGAGAAATGTCGTTTAAAGGCATTTCCAGCTCAGAAAAGCATTTTTCAAGCGATTTCAACATTTCAGGTTGGATTTTGACTTTTCATGCAAAAGTGCCCAATTCGGCCTAAAATGCCTTCAGGAGCATTCTTATGATGAGAAATGTCGTTTAAAGGCATTTCCAGCTCAGAAAAGCATTTTTCAAGCGATTTCAACATTTCAGGTTGGATTGTGACTTTACATGCAAAAGTGCCCAATTCGACCTAAAATGCCTTCAGGAGCATTCTTATGATGAGAAATGTCGTTTAAAGGCATTTCCAGCTCAGAAAAGCATTTTTCAAGCGATTTCAACATTTCAGGTTGGATTTTGACTTTTCATGCAAAAGTGTCCAATTCGGCCTAAAATGCCGTCAGGAGCATTCTTATGATGAGAAATGTCGTTTAAAGGCATTTCCAGCTCAGAAAAGCATTTTTCAAGCGATTTCAACATTTCAGGTTGGATTGTGACTTTTCTTGCAAAAGTGTCCAATTCGCCCTAAAATGCCTTCAGGAGCATTCTTATGATGAGAAAAGTCGTTTAAAGGCATTTCCAGCTCAGAAAAGCATTTTTCAAGCGATTTCAACATTTCAGGTTGGATTTTGACTTTTCATGCAAAAGTGCCCAATTTGGCCTAAAATGCCTTCAGGCGCATTCTTATGATGAGAAATGTCGTTTAAAGGCATTTCCAGCTCAGAAAAGCATTTTTCAAGCGATTTCAACATTTCAGGTTGGATTGTGACTTTACATGCAAAAGTCCCCAATTCGGCCTAAAATGCCTTCAGGAGCATTCTTATGATGAGAAATGTCGTTTAAAGGCATTTCCAGCTCAGAAAAGCATTTTTCAAGCGATTTCAACATTTCAGGTTGGATTTTGACTTTTCATGCAAAAGTGCCCAATTCGGCCTAAAATGCCTTCAGGAGCATTCTTATGATGAGAAATGTCGTTTAAAGGCATTTCCAGCTCAGAAAAGCATTTTTCAAGCGATTTCAACATTTCAGGTTGGATTTTGACTTTTCATGCAAAAGTGCCCAATTCGGCCTAAAATGCCTTCAGGAGCATTCTTATGATGAGAAATGTCGTTTAAAGGCATTTCCAGCTCAGAAAAGCATTTTTCAAGCGATTTCAACATTTCAGGTTGGATTTTGACTTTTCATGCAAAAGTGCCCAATTCGGCCTAAAAGGCCTTCAGGAGCATTCTTATGATGAGAAATGTCGTTTAAAGGCATTTCCAGCGCAGAAAAGAATTTTTCAAGCGATTTCAACATTTCAGGTTGGATTTTGACTTTTCATGCAAAAGTGCCCAATTCGGCCTAAAATGCCTTCAGGAGCATTCTTATGATGAGAAATGTCGTTTAAAGGCATTTCCAGCTCAGAAAAGCATTTTTCAAGCGATTTCAACATTTTCAGGTTGGATTGTGACTTTTGATGTAAAAGTGCCCAATTCGGCCTAAAATGCCTTCAGGAGCATTCTTATGATGAGAAATGTCGTTTAAAGGCATTTCCAGCTCAGAAAAGCATTTTTCAAGCGATTTCAACATTTCAGTTTGGATTGTGACTTTTCATGCAAAAGTGCCCAATTAGGCCTAAAATGCCTTCAGGAGCATTCTTATGATGAGAAATGTCGTTTAAAGGCATTTCCAGCTCAGAAAAGCATTTTTCAAGCGATTTCAACATTTCAGGTTGGATTTTGACATTTCATGCAAAAGTGCCCAATTTGGCCTAAAATGCCTTCAGGCGCATTCTTATGATGAGAAATGTCGTTTAAAGGCATTTCCAGCTCAGAAAAGCATTTTTCAAGCGATTTCAACATTTCAGGTTGGATTATGAATTTACATGCAAAAGTGCCCAATTCGGCCTAAAATGCCTTCAGAAGCATTCTTATGATGAGAAATGTCGTTTAAAGGCATTTCCAGCTCAGAAAAGCATTTTTCAAGCGATTTCAACATTTCAGGTTGGATTTTGACTTTTCATGCAAAAGTGCCCAATTCGGCCTAAAATGCCTTCAGGAGCATTCTTATGATGAGAAATGTCGTTTAAAGGCATTTCCAGCTCAGAAAAGCATTTTTCAAGCGATTTCAACATTTCAGGTTGGATTGTAACTTTTCATGCAAAAGTGCCCAATTCGGCCTAAAATGCCTTCAGGCGCATTCTTATGATGAGAAATGTCGTTTAAAGGCATTTCCAGCTCAGAAAAGCATTTTTCAAGCGATTTCAACATTTCAGGTTGGATTGTGAATTTACATGCAAAAGTGCCCAATTCGGCCTAAAATGCCTTCAGGAGCATTCTTATGATGAGAAATTTGGTTTAAAGGCATTTCCAGCTCAGAAAAGCATTTTTCAAGCGATTTCAACATTTCAGGTTGGATTTTGACTTTACATGCAAAAGTGCCCAATTCGGCCTAAAATGCCTTCAGGAGCATTCTTATGATGAGAAATGTCGTTTAAAGGCATTTCCAGCGCAGAAAAGAATTTTTCAAGCGATTTCAACATTTCAGGTTGGATTTTGACTTTTCATGCAAAAGTGCCCAATTCGGCCTAAAATGCCTTCAGGAGCATTTTTATGATGAGAAATGTCGTTTAAAGGCATTTCCAGCTCAGAAAAGCATTTTTCAAGCGATTTCAACATTTCAGGTTGGATTTTGACTTTACATGCAAAAGTGCCCAATTCGGCCTAAAATGCCTTCAGGAGCATTCTTATGATGAGAAATGTGGTTTAAAGGCATTTCCAGCTCAGAAAAGCATTTTTCAAGCGATTTCAACATTTCAGGTTGGATTTTGACTTTTCATGCAAAAGTGCCCAATTCGGCCTAAAATGCCTTCAGGAGCATTCTTATGATGAGAAATGTCGTTTAAAGGCATTTCCAGCTCAGAAAAGCATTTTTCAAGCGATTTCAACATTTCAGGTTGGATTTTGACTTTTCATGCAAAAGTGCCCAATTCGGCCTAAAATGCCTTCAGGCGCATTCTTATGATGAGAAATGTCGTTTAAAGGCATTTCCAGCTCAGAAAAGCATTTTTCAAGCGATTTCAACATTTCAGGTTGGATTTTGACTTTACATGCAAAAGTGCCCAATTCGGCCTAAAATGCCTTCAGGAGCATTCTTATGATGAGAAATGTGGTTTAAAGGCATTTCCAGCTCAGAAAAGCATTTTTCAAGCGATTTCAACATTTCAGGTTGGATTTTGACTTTACATGCAAAAGTGCCCAATTCGGCCTTAAATGCCTTCAGGAGCATTCTTATGATGAGAAATGTCGTTTAAAGGCATTTCCAGCGCAGAAAAGAATTTTTCAAGCGATTTCAACATTTCAGGTTGGATTTTGACTTTTCATGCAAAAGTGCCCAATTCGGCCTAAAAGGCCTTCAGGAGCATTCTTATGATGAGAAATGTCGTTTAAAGGCATTTCCAGCGCAGAAAAGAATTTTTCAAGCGATTTCAACATTTCAGGTTGGATTTTGACTTTTCATGCAAAAGTGCCCAATTCGGCCTAAAATGCCTTCAGGAGCATTCTTATGATGAGAAATGTCGTTTAAAGGCATTTCCAGCTCAGAAAAGCATTTTTCAAGCGATTTCAACATTTCAGGTTGGATTATGAATTTACATGCAAAAGTGCCCAATTCGGCCTAAAATGCCTTCAGGAGCATTCTTATGATGAGAAATGTCGTTTAAAGGCATTTCCAGCTCAGAAAAGCATTTTTCAAGCGATTTCAACATTTCAGGTTGGATTTTGACTTTTCATGCAAAAGTGCCCAATTCGGCCTAAAATGCCTTCAGGAGCATTCTTATGATGAGAAATGTCGTTTAAAGGCATTTCCAGCTCAGAAAAGCATTTTTCAAGCGATTTCAACATTTCAGGTTGGATTGTAACTTTTCATGCAAAAGTGCCCAATTCGGCCTAAAATGCCTTCAGGCGCATTCTTATGATGAGAAATGTCGTTTAAAGGCATTTCCAGCTCAGAAAAGCATTTTTCAAGCGATTTCAACATTTCAGGTTGGATTGTGAATTTACATGCAAAAGTGCCCAATTCGGCCTAAAATGCCTTCAGGAGCATTCTTATGATGAGAAATGTGGTTTAAAGGCATTTCCAGCTCAGAAAAGCATTTTTCAAGCGATTTCAACATTTCAGGTTGGATTTTGACTTTACATGCAAAAGTGCCCAATTCGGCCTAAAATGCCTTCAGGAGCATTCTTATGATGAGAAATGTCGTTTAAAGGCATTTCCAGCGCAGAAAAGAATTTTTCAAGCGATTTCAACATTTCAGGTTGGATTGTAACTTTTCATGCAAAAGTGCCCAATTCGGCCTAAAATGCCTTCAGGCGCATTCTTATGATGAGAAATGTCGTTTAAAGGCATTTCCAGCTCAGAAAAGCATTTTTCAAGCGATTTCAACATTTCAGGTTGGATTGTGAATTTACATGCAAAAGTGCCCAATTCGGCCTAAAATGCCTTCAGGAGCATTCTTATGATGAGAAATTTGGTTTAAAGGCATTTCCAGCTCAGAAAAGCATTTTTCAAGCGATTTCAACATTTCAGGTTGGATTTTGACTTTACATGCAAAAGTGCCCAATTCGGCCTAAAATGCCTTCAGGAGCATTCTTATGATGAGAAATGTCGTTTAAAGGCATTTCCAGCTCAGAAAAGCATTTTTCAAGCGATTTCAACATTTCAGGTTGGATTTTGACTTTTCATGCAAAAGTGCCCAATTCGGCCTAAAATGCCTTCAGGAGCATTCTTATGATGAGAAATGTCGTTTAAAGGCATTTCCAGCTCAGAAAAGCATTTTTCAAGCGATTTCAACATTTCAGGTTGGATTGTGACTTTACATGCAAAAGTGCCCAATTCGACCTAAAATGCCTTCAGGAGCATTCTTATGATGAGAAATGTCGTTTAAAGGCATTTCCAGCTCAGAAAAGCATTTTTCAAGCGATTTCAACATTTCAGGTTGGATTTTGACTTTTCATGCAAAAGTGTCCAATTCGGCCTAAAATGCCTTCAGGAGCATTCTTATGATGAGAAATGTCGTTTAAAGGCATTTCCAGCTCAGAAAAGCATTTTTCAAGCGATTTCAACATTTCAGGTTGGATTGTGACTTTTCTTGCAAAAGTGTCCAATTCGCCCTAAAATGCCTTCAGGAGCATTCTTATGATGAGAAAAGTCGTTTAAAGGCATTTCCAGCTCAGAAAAGCATTTTTCAAGCTATTTCAACATTTCAGGTTGGATTTTGACTTTTCATGCAAAAGTGCCCAATTTGGCCTAAAATGCCTTCAGGCGCATTCTTATGATGAGAAATGTCGTTTAAAGGCATTTCCAGCTCAGAAAAGCATTTTTCAAGCGATTTCAACATTTCAGGTTGGATTGTGACTTTACATGCAAAAGTGCCCAATTCGACCTAAAATGCCTTCAGGAGCATTCTTATGATGAGAAATGTCGTTTAAAGGCATTTCCAGCTCAGAAAAGCATTTTTCAAGCGATTTCAACATTTCAGGTTGGATTTTGACTTTTCATGCAAAAGTGCCCAATTCGGCCTAAAATGCCTTCAGGAGCATTCTTATGATGAGAAATGTCGTTTAAAGGCATTTCCAGCTCAGAAAAGCATTTTTCAAGCGATTTCAACATTTTCAGGTTGGATTGTGACTTTTCATGTAAAAGTGCCCAATTCGGCCTAAAATGCCTTCAGGAGCATTCTTATGATGAGAAATGTCGTTTAAAGGCATTTCCAGCTCAGAAAAGCATTTTTCAAGCGATTTCAACATTTCAGTTTGGATTGTGACTTTTCATGCAAAAGTGCCCAATTAGGCCTAAAATGCCTTCAGGAGCATTCTTATGATGAGAAATGTCGTTGAAAGGCATTTCCAGCTCAGAAAAGCATTAAGCATTTTTTAAGCGATTTCAACATTTCAGGTTGGATTGTGACTTTTCATGCAAAAGTGTCCAATTCGGCCTAAAATGCCTTCAGGAGCATTCTTATGATGAGAAAAGTCGTTTAAAAGGCATTTCCAGCTCAGAAAGCATTTTTCAAGCGATTTCAACATTTCAGGTTGGATTTTGACATTTCATGCAAAAGTGCCCAATTTGGCCTAAAATGCCTTCAGGCGCATTCTTATGATGAGAATGTCGTTTAAAGGCATTTCCAGCTCAGAAAAGCATTTTTCAAAGCGATTTCAAACATTTCAGGTTGGATTGTAACTTTTCATGCAAAAGTGCCCAATTCGGCCTAAAATGCCTCAGGAGCATTCTTATGATGAGAAATGTCGTTTTAAAAGGCATTTCCAGCTCAGAAAAAGCATTTTTCAAGCGATTTCAACATTTCAGGTTGGATTTTGACTTTTCATGCAAAAGTGCCCAATTCGGCCTAAAATGCCTTCAGGAGCATTCTTATGATGAGAAATGTCGTTCAAAGGCATTTCCAGCTCAGAAAAGGCATTTTTCAAGCGATTTCAACATTTCAGGTTGGATTGTAACTTTTCATGCAAAAGTGCCCAATTCGGCCTAAAATGCCTTCAGGCGCATTCTTAATGATGAGAAATGTCGTTTAAAAAGGCATTTCCAGCTCAGAAAAGCATTTTTCAAAGCGATTTCAACATTTCAGGTTGGATTGTGAATTTACATGCAAAAGTGCCCAATTCGGCCTAAAATGCCTTCAGGAGCATTCTTATGATGAGAAATTTGGTTTAAAGGCATTTCCAGCTCAGAAAAAGCATTTTTCAAGCGATTTCAACATTCAGGTTGGATTTTGACTTTACATGCAAAAGTGCCCAATTCGGCCTAAAATGCCTTCAGGAGCATTCTTATGATGAGAAATGTCGTTTAAAGGCATTTCCAGCTCAGAAAAGCATTTTTCAAGCGATTTCAACATTTCAGGTTGGATTTTGACTTTTCATGCAAAAGTGCCCAATTCGGCCTAAAATGCCTTCAGGAGCATTCTTATGATGAGAAATGTCGTTTAAAGGCATTTCCAGCTCAGAAAAGCATTTTTCAAGCGATTTCAACATTTCAGGTTGGATTGTGACTTTACATGCAAAAGTGCCCAATTCGACCTAAAATGCCTTCAGGAGCATTCTTATGATGAGAAATGTCGTTTAAAGGCATTTCCAGCTCAGAAAAGCATTTTTCAAGCGATTTCAACATTTCAGGTTGGATTTTGACTTTTCATGCAAAAGTGTCCAATTCGGCCTAAAATGCCTTCAGGAGCATTCTTATGATGAGAAATGTCGTTTATAAAGGCATTTCCAGCTCAGAAAAGCATTTTTCAAGCGATTTCAACATTTCAGGTTGGATTGTGACTTTTCTTGCAAAAGTGTCCAATTCGCCCTAAAATGCCTTCAGGAGCATTCTTATGATGAGAAAAGTCGTTTAAAAAGGCATTTCCAGCTCAGAAAAGCATTTTTCAAGCTATTTCAACATTTCAGGTTGGATTTTGACTTTTCATGCAAAAGTGCCCAATTTGGCCTAAAATGCCTTCAGGCGCATTCTTATGATGAGAAATGTCGTTTAAAGGCATTTCCAGCTCAGAAAAGCATTTTCAAGCGATTTCAACATTTCAGGTTGGATTGTGACTTTACATGCAAAAGTCCCAATTCGGCCTAAAATGCCTTCAGGAGCATTCTTATGATGAGAAATGTCGTTTAAAGGCATTTCCAGCTCAGAAAAGCATTTTTCAAGCGATTTCAACATTTCAGGTTGGATTTTGACTTTTCATGCAAAAGTGCCCAATTCGGCCTAAAATGCCTTCAGGAGCATTCTTATGATGAGAAATGTCGTTTAAAGGCATTTCCAGCTCAGAAAAGCATTTTTCAAGCGATTTCAAACATTTCAGGTTGGATTTTGACTTTTCATGCAAAAGTGCCCAATTCGGCCTAAAATGCCTTCAGGAGCATTCTTATGATGAGAAATGTCGTTTAAAGGCATTTCCAGCTCAGAAAAGCATTTTTCAAGCGATTTCAACATTTCAGGTTGGATTTTGACTTTTCATGCAAAAGTGCCCAATTCGGCCTAAAAGGCCTTCAGGAGCATTCTTATGATGAGAAATGTCGTTTAAAGGCATTTCCAGCGCAGAAAAGAATTTTTCAAGCGATTTTCAACATTTCAGGTTGGATTTTGACTTTTCATGCAAAAGTGCCCAATTCGGCCTATAAATGCCTTCAGGAGCATTCTTATGATGAGAAATGTCGTTTAAAGGCATTTCCAGCTCAGAAAAGCATTTTTCAAGCGATTTCAACATTTTCAGGTTGGATTGTGACTTTTCATGTAAAAGTGCCCAATTCGGCCTAAAATGCCTTCAGGAGCATTCTTATGATGAGAAATGTCGTTTAAAGGCATTTCCAGCTCAGAAAAAGCATTTTTCAAGCGATTTCAACATTTCAGTTTGGATTGTGACTTTTCATGCAAAAGTGCCCAATTAGGCCTAAAATGCCTTCAGGAGCATTCTTATGATGAGAAATGTCGTTTAAAAGGCATTTCCAGCTCAGAAAAGCATTTTTTAAAGCGATTTCAACATTTCAGGTTGGATTGTGACTTTTCATGCAAAAGTGTCCAATTCGGCCTAAAATGCCTTCAGGAGCATTCTTATGATGAGAAAAGTCGTTTAAAGGCATTTCCAGCTCAGAAAAGCATTTTTCAAGCGATTTCAACATTTCAGGTTGGATTTTGACATTTCATGCAAAAGTGCCCAATTTGGCCTAAAATGCCTTCAGGCGCATTCTTATGATGAGAAATGTCGTTTAAAGGCATTTCCAGCTCAGAAAAGCATTTTTCAAGCGATTTCAACATTTCAGGTTGGATTATGAATTTACATGCAAAAGTGCCCAATTCGGACCTAAAATGCCTTCAGGAGCATTCTTATGATGAGAAAATGTCGTTTAAAAAGGCATTTCCAGCTCAGAAAAGCATTTTTCAAGCGATTTCAACATTTCAGGTTGGATTTTGACTTTTCATGCAAAAGTGCCCAATTCGGCCTAAAATGCCTTCAGGAGCATTCTTATGATGAGAAATGTCGTTTAAAGGCATTTTCCAGCTCAGAAAAGCATTTTTCAAGCGATTTCAACATTTCAGGTTGGATTTTGACTTTTCATGCAAAAGTGCCCAATTCGGCCTAAAATGCCTTCAGGAGCATTCTTATGATGAGAAATGTCGTTTAAAGGCATTTCCAGCTCAGAAAAGCATTTTTCAAGCGATTTCAATCATTTCAGGTTGGATTTTGACTTTTCATGCAAAAGTGCCCAATTCGGCCTAAAAGGCCTTCAGGAGCATTCTTATGATGAGAAATGTCGTTTAAAGGCATTTCCAGCGCAGAAAAGAATTTTTCAAGCGATTTCAACATTTCAGGTTGGATTTTGACTTTTCATGCAAAAGTGCCCAATTCGGCCTAAAATGCCTTCAGGAGCATTCTTATGATGAGAAATGTCGTTTAAAGGCATTTCCAGCTCAGAAAAGCATTTTTCAAGCGATTTCAACATTTTCAGGTTGGATTGTGACTTTTCATGTAAAAGTGCCCAATTCGGCCTAAAATGCCTTCAGGAGCATTCTTATGATGAGAAATGTCGTTTTAAAGGCATTTCCAGCTCAGAAAAGCATTTTTCAAGCGATTTCAACATTTCAGTTTGGATTGTGACTTTTCATGCAAAAGTGCCCAATTAGGCCTAAAATGCCTTCAGGAGCATTCTTATGATGAGAAATGTCGTTTAAAAGGCATTTCCAGCTCAGAAAAGCATTTTTTTAAGCGATTTCAAACATTTCAGGTTGGATTGTGACTTTTCATGCAAAAGTGTCCAATTCGGCCTAAAATGCCTTCAGGAGCATTCTTATGATGAGAAAAGTCGTTTAAAGGCATTTCCAGCTCAGAAAAGCATTTTTCAAGCGATTTCAACATTTCAGGTTGGATTTTGACATTTCATGCAAAAGTGCCCAATTTGGCCTAAAATGCCTTCAGGCGCATTCTTATGATGAGAAATGTCGTTTAAAGGCATTTCCAGCTCAGAAAAGCATTTTTCAAGCGATTTCAACATTTCAGGTTGGATTATGAATTTACATGCAAAAGTGCCCAATTCGGCCTAAAATGCCTTCAGGAGCATTCTTATGATGAGAAATGTCGTTTAAAGGCATTTTCCAGCTCAGAAAAGCATTTTTCAAGCGATTTCAACATTTCAGGTTGGATTTTGACTTTTCATGCAAAAGTGCCCAATTCGGCCTAAAATGCCTTCAGGAGCATTCTTATGATGAGAAATGTCGTTTAAAGGCATTTCCAGCTCAGAAAAGCATTTTCAAGCGATTTCAACATTTCAGGTTGGATTGTAACTTTTCATGCAAAAGTGCCCAATTCGGCCTAAAATGCCTTCAGGCGCATTCTTATGATGAGAAATGTCGTTTAAAGGCATTTCCAGCTCAGAAAAGCATTTTTCAAGCGATTTCAACATTTCAGGTTGGATGTGAATTTACATGCAAAAGTGCCCAATTCGGCCTAAAATGCCTTTAGGGAGCATTCTTATGATGAGAAATTTGGTTTAAAGGCATTTCCAGCTCAGAAAAGCATTTTTCAAGCGATTTCAACATTTCAGGTTGGATTTTGACTTTACATGCAAAAGTGCCCAATTCGGCCTAAAATGCTTTCAGGAGCATTCTTATGATGAGAAATGTCGTTTAAAGGCATTTCCAGCGCAGAAAAGAATTTTTCAAGCGATTTCAACATTTCAGGTTGGATTTGACTTTACATGCAAAAGTGCCCAATTCGGCCTAAAATGCCTTCAGGAGCATTCTTATGATGAGAAATGTGGTTTAAAAGGCATTTCCAGCTCAGAAAAGCATTTTTCAAGCGATTTCAACATTTCAGGTTGGATTTTGACTTTTCATGCAAAAGTGCCCAATTCGGCCTAAAATGCCTTCAGGAGCATTCTTATGATGAGAAATGTCGTTTAAAAGGCATTTCCAGCTCAGAAAAGCATTTTTCAAGCGATTTCAACATTTCAGGTTGGATTTTGACTTTTCATGCAAAAGTGCCCAATTCGGCCTAAAATTCCTTCAGGCGCATTCTTATGATGAGAAATGTCGTTTAAAAGGCATTTCCAGCTCAGAAAAGCATTTTTCAAGCGATTTCAACATTTCAGGTTGGATTTTGACTTTACATGCAAAAGTGCCCAATTCGGCCTAAAATGCCTTCAGGAGCATTCTTATGATGAGAAATGTGGTTTAAAAGGCATTTCCAGCTCAGAAAAGCATTTTTCAAGCGATTTCAACATTTCAGGTTGGATTTTGACTTTACATGCAAAAGTGCCCAATTCGGCCTAAAATGCCTTCAGGAGCATTCTTATGATGAGAAATGTCGTTTAAAAGGCATTTCCCAGCGCAGAAAAGAATTTTTCAAGCGATTTCAACATTTCAGGTTGGATTTTTGACTTTTCATGCAAAAGTGCCCAATTCGGCCTAAAAGGCCTTCAGGAGCATTCTTATGATGAGAAATGTCGTTTAAAAAGGCATTTCCAGCGCAGAAAAGAATTTTTCAAGCGATTTCAACATTTCAGGTTGGATTTTGACTTTTCATGCAAAAGTGCCCAATTCGGCCTAAAATGCCTTCAGGAGCATTCTTATGATGAGAAATGTCGTTTAAAAAGGCATTTCCAGCTCAGAAAAGCATTTTTCAAGCGATTTCAACATTTCAGGTTGGATTATGAATTTACATGCAAAAGTGCCCAATTCGGCCTAAAATGCCTTCAGGAGCATTCTTATGATGAGAAATGTCGTTTAAAGGCATTTCCAGCTCAGAAAAGCATTTTTCAAGCGATTTCAACATTTCAGGTTGGATTTTGACTTTTCATGCAAAAGTGCCCAATTCGGCCTAAAATGCCTTCAGGAGCATTCTTATGATGAGAAATGTCGTTTAAAAGGCATTTCCAGCTCAGAAAAGCATTTTTCAAGCGATTTCAACATTTCAGGTTGGATTGTAACTTTTCATGCAAAAGTGCCCAATTCGGCCTAAAATGCCTTCAGGCGCATTCTTATGATGAGAAATGTCGTTTAAAAGGCATTTCCAGCTCAGAAAAGCATTTTTCAAGCGATTTCAACATTTCAGGTTGGATTGTGAATTTACATGCAAAAGTGCCCAATTCGGCCTAAAATGCCTTCAGGAGCATTCTTATGATGAGAAATTTGGTTTAAAGGCATTTCCAGCTCAGAAAAGCATTTTTCAAGCGATTTCAACATTTCAGTTTGGATTGTGACTTTTCATGCAAAAGTGCCCAATTAGGCCTAAATGCCTTCAGGAGCATTCTTATGATGAGAAATGTCGTTGAAAGGCATTTCCAGCTCAGAAAAGCATTTTTAATAAGCGATTTCAACATTTCAGGTTGGATTGTGACTTTTCATGCAAAAGTGTCCAATTCGGCCTAAAATGCCTTCAGGAGCATTCTTATGATGAGAAAAGTCGTTTAAAGGCATTTCCAGCTCAGAAAAGCATTTTTCAAGCGATTTCAACATTTCAGGTTGGATTTTGACATTTCATGCAAAAGTGCCCAATTTGGGCCTAAAATGCCTTCAGGCGCATTCTTATGATGAGAAATGTCGTTTAAAAGGCATTTCCAGCTCAGAAAAGCATTTTTCAAGCGATTTCAACATTTCAGGTTGGATTGTAACTTTCATGCAAAAGTGCCCAATTCGGCCTAAAAATGCCTTCAGGAGCATTCTTATGATGAGAAATGTCGTTTAAAGGCATTTCCAGCTCAGAAAAGCATTTTTTCAAGCGATTTCAACATTTCAGGTTGGATTTTGACTTTTCATGCAAAAGTGCCCAATTCGGCCTAAAATGCCTTCAGGAGCATTCTTATGATGAGAAATGTCGTTCAAAGGCATTTCCATCTCAGAAAAGCATTTTTCAAGCGATTTCAACATTTCAGGTTGGATTGTAACTTTTCATGCAAAAGTGCCCAATTCGGCCTAAAATGCCTTCAGGCGCATTCTTATGATGAGAAATGTCGTTTAAAGGCATTTCCAGCTCAGAAAAGCATTTTTCAAGCGATTTCAACATTTCAGGTTGGATTGTGAATTTACATGCAAAAGTGCCCAATTCGGCCTAAAATGCCTTCAGGAGCATTCTTATGATGAGAAATTTGGTTTAAAGGCATTTCCAGCTCAGAAAAGCATTTTTCAAGCGATTTCAAACATTTCAGGTTGGATTTTGACTTTACATGCAAAAGTGCCCAATTCGGCCTAAAATGCCTTCAGGAGCATTCTTATGATGAGAAATGTCGTTTAAAGGCATTTCCAGCTCAGAAAAGCATTTTTCAAGCGATTTCAACATTTCAGGTTGGATTTTGACTTTTCATGCAAAAGTGCCCAATTCGCCTAAAATGCTTCAGGAGCATTCTTATGATGAGAAATGTCGTTTAAAGGCATTTCCAGCTCAGAAAAGCATTTTTCAAGCGATTTCAAACATTTCAGGTTGGATTGTGACTTTACATGCAAAAGTGCCCAATTCGACCTAAAATGCCTTCAGGAGCATTCCTTATGATGAGAAATGTCGTTTAAAAGGCATTTCCAGCTCAGAAAAGCATTTTTCAAGCGATTTCAACATTTCAGGTTGGATTTTGACTTTTCATGCAAAAGTGTCCAATTCGGCCTAAAATGCCTTCAGGAGCATTCTTATGATGAGAAATGTCGTTTAAAGGCATTTCCAGCTCAGAAAAGCATTTTTCAAGCGATTTCAACATTTCAGGTTGGATTGTGACTTTTCTTGCAAAAGTGTCCAATTCGCCCTAAAATGCCTTCAGGAGCATTCTTATGATGAGAAAAGTCGTTTAAAAGGCATTTCCAGCTCAGAAAAGCATTTTTCAAGCTATTTCAAACATTTCAGGTTGGATTTTGACTTTTCATGCAAAAGTGCCCAATTTGGCCTAAAATGCCTTCAGGCGCATTCTTATGATGAGAAATGTCGTTTAAAAAGGCATTTCCAGCTCAGAAAAGCATTTTTTCAAGCGATTTCAACATTTCAGGTTGGATTGTGACTTTACATGCAAAAGTCCCCAATTCGGCCTAAAATGCCTTCAGGAGCATTTCTTATGATGAGAAAATGTCGTTTAAAGGCATTTCCAGCTCAGAAAAGCATTTTTCAAGCGATTTCAACATTTCAGGTTGGATTTTGACTTTTCATGCAAAAGTGCCCAATTCGGCCTAAAATGCCTTCAGGAGCATTCTTATGATGAGAAATGTCGTTTAAAGGCATTTCCAGCTCAGAAAAGCATTTTTCAAGCGATTTCAACATTCAGGTTGGATTTTGACTTTTCATGCAAAAAGTGCCCAATTCGGCCTAAAATGCCTTCAGGAGCATCTTATGATGAGAAATGTCGTTTAAAAAGGCATTTCCAGCTCAGAAAAGCATTTTTCAAGCGATTTCAACATTTCAGGTTGGATTTTGACTTTTCATGCAAAAGTGCCCAATTCGGCCTAAAAGGCCTTCAGGAGCATTCTTATGATGAGAAATGTCGTTTAAAGGCATTTCCAAGCGCAGAAAAGAATTTTTCAAGCGATTTTCAACATTTCAGGTTGGATTTTGACTTTTCATGCAAAAGTGCCCAATTCGGCCTAAAATGCCTTCAGGAGCATTCTTATGATGAGAAATGTCGTTTAAAGGCATTTCCAGCTCAGAAAAGCATTTTCAAGCGATTTCAACATTTTCAGGTTGGATTGTGACTTTTCATGTAAAAGTGCCCAATCGGCCTAAAATGCCTTCAGGAGCATTCTTATGATGAGAAATGTCGTTTAAAAGGCATTTCCAGCTCAGAAAAGCATTTTTCAAGCGATTTTCAAACATTTCAGTTTGGATTGTGACTTTTCATGCAAAAGTGCCCAATTAGGCCTAAAATGCCTTCAGGAGCATTCTTATGATGAGAAATGTCGTTTAAAAAGGCATTTCCAGCTCAGAAAAGCATTTTTTAAGCGATTTCAACATTTCAGGTTGGATTGTGACTTTTCATGCAAAAGTGTCCAATTCGGCCTAAAATGCCTTCAGGAGCATTCTTATGATGAGAAAAGTCGCTTAAAGGCATTTCCAGCTCAGAAAAGCATTTTTCAAGCGATTTCAACATTTCAGGTTGGATTTTGACATTTCATGCAAAAGTGCCCAATTTGGCCTAAAATGCCCTTCAGGCGCATTCTTATGATGAGAAATGTCGTTTAAAGGCATTTCCAGCTCAGAAAAGCATTTTTCAAGCGATTTCAACATTTCAGGTTGGATTATGAATTTACATGCAAAAGTGCCCAATTCGGCCTAAAATGCCTTCAGGAGCATTCTTATGATGAGAAATGTCGTTTAAAGGCATTTCCAGCTCAGAAAAAGCATTTTTCACAAGCGATTTCAACATTTCAGGTTGGATTTTGACTTTTCATGCAAAAGTGCCCAATTCGGCCTAAAATGCCTTCAGGAGCATTCTTATGATGAGAAATGTCGTTTAAAAGGCATTTCCAGCTCAGAAAAGCATTTTTCAAGCGATTTCAACATTTCAGGTTGGATTTTGACTTTTCATGCAAAAGTGCCCAATTCGGCCTAAAATGCCTTCAGGAGCATTCTTATGATGAGAAATGTCGTTTAAAGGCATTTCCAGCTCAGAAAAGCATTTTTCAAGCGATTTCAACATTTCAGGTTGGATTTTGACTTTTCATGCAAAAGTGCCCAATTCGGCCTAAAAGGCCTTCAGGAGCATTCTTATGATGAGAAATGTCGTTTAAAAGGCATTTCCAGCTCAGAAAAGCATTTTTCAAGCGATTTCAACCTGAAATGTTGAAATCGCTTGAAAAATGCTTTTCTGAGCTGGAATGCCTTTAAACGACATTTCTCATCATAAGAAATGCTCCTGAAGGCCTTTTAGGCCGAATTGGGCACTTTTGCATGAAAAGTCAAAATCCAACCTGAAATGTTGAAATCGCTTGAAAAATGCTTTTCTGAGCTGGAAATGCCTTTAAACGACATTTCTCATCATAAGAATGCTCCTGAAGGCATTTTAGGCCGAATTGGGCACTTTTGCATGAAAAGTCAAAATCCAACCTGAAATGTTGAAATCGCTTTGAAAAATGCTTTTCTGAGCTGGAAATGCCTTTAAACGACATTTCTCATCATAAGAATGCTCCTGAAGGCATTTTAGGCCGAATTGGGCACTTTTGCATGAAAAGTCAAAATCCAACCTGAAATGTTGAAATCGCTTGAGAAAAATGCTTTTCTGAGCTGGAAATGCCTTTAAACGACATTTCTCATCATAAGAATGCTCCTGAAGGCATTTTAGGCCGAATTGGGCACTTTTTGCATGTAAATTCATAATCCAACCTGAAATGTTGAAATCGCTTGAAAAATGCTTTTCTGAGCTGGAAATGCCTTTAAACGACATTTCTCATCATAAGAATGCGCCTGAAGGCATTTTAGGCCAAATTGGGCACTTTTTGCATGAAATGTCAAAATCCAACCTGAAATGTTGAAATCGCTTGAAAAATGCTTTTTCTGAGCTGGAAATGCCTTTAAGCGACTTTTCTCATCATAAGAATGCTCCTGAAGGCATTTTAGGCCGAATTGGACACTTTTTGCATGAAAAGTCACAATCCAACCTGAAATGTTGAAATCGCTTAAAAAATGCTTTTCTGAGCTGGAAATGCCTTTAAACGACATTTCTCATCATAAGAATGCTCCTGAAGGCATTTTAGGCCTAATTGGGCACTTTTGCATGAAAAGTCACAATCAAACTGAAATGTTGAAATCGCTTGAAAAATGCTTTTCTGAGCTGGAAATGCCTTTAAACGACATTTCTCATCATAAGAATGCTCCTGAAGCATTTTAGGCCGAATTGGGCACTTTTACATGAAAAAGTCACAATCCAACCTGAAAATGTTGAAATCGCTTGAAAAATGCTTTTCTGAGCTGGAAATGCCTTTAAACGACATTTCTCATCATAAGAATGCTCCTGAAGGCATTTTAGGCCGAATTGGGCACTTTTGCATTGAAAAGTCAAAATCCAACCTGAAATGTTTGAAATCGCTTGAAAAATTCTTTTCTGCGCTGGAAATGCCTTTAAAACGACATTTCTCATCATAAGAATGCTCCTGAAGGCCTTTTAGGCCGAATTGGGCACTTTTGCATGAAAAGTCAAAATCCAACCTGAAATGTTGAAATCGCTTTGAAAAATGCTTTTCTGAGCTGGAAATGCCTTTAAACGACATTTCTCATCATAAGAATGCTCCTGAAGGCATTTTAGGCCGAATTGGGCACTTTTGCATGAAAAGTCAAAATCCAACCTGAAATGTTGAAATCGCTTGAAAAATGCTTTTCTGAGCTGGAAATGCCTTTAAACGACATTTCTCATCATAAGAATGCTCCTGAAGGCATTTTAGGCCGAATTGGGCACTTTTGCCATGAAAAGTCAAAATCCAACCTGAAATGTTGAAATCGCTTGGAAAAATGCTTTTCTGAGCTGGAAATGCCTTTAAACGACATTTCTCATCATAAGAATGCTCCTGAAGGCATTTTAGGCCGAATTGGGGACTTTTGCATGTAAAGTCACAATCCAACCTGAAATGTTGTAAATCGCTTGAAAAATGCTTTTCTGAGCTGGAAATGCCTTTAAACGACATTTCTCATCATAAGAATGCGCCTGAAGGCATTTTAGGCCAAATTGGGCACTTTTGCATGAAAAGTCAAAATCCAACCTGAAATGTTTGAAATAGCTTGAAAAATGCTTTTCTGAGCTGGAAATGCCTTTAAACGACTTTTCTCATCATAAGAATGCTCCTGAAGGCATTTTTGGGCGAATTGGACACTTTTGCAAGAAAAGTCACAATCCAACCTGAAATGTTGAAATCGCTTGAAAAATGCTTTTCTGAGCTGGAAATGCCTTTAAACGACATTTCTCATCATAAGAATGCTCCTGAAGGCATTTTAGGCCGAATTGGACACTTTTGCATGAAAAGTCAAAATCCAACCTGAAATGTTGAAATCGCTTGAAAAATGCTTTTCTGAGCTGGAAATGCCTTAAACGACATTTCTCATCATAAGAATGCTCCTGAAGGCATTTTAGGTCGAATTGGGCACTTTTGCATGTAAAGTCACATCCAACCTGAAATGTTGAAATCGCTTGAAAAATGCTTTTCTGAGCTGGAAATGCCTTTAAACGACATTTCTCATCATAAGAATGCTCCTGAAGGCATTTTAGGCGAATTGGGCACTTTTGCATGAAAAGTCAAAATCCAACCTGAAATGTTGAAATCGCTTGAAAAATGCTTTCTGAGCTGGAAAATGCCTTTAAACGACATTTCTCATCATAAGAATGCTCCTGAAGGCATTTTAGGCCGAATTTGGGCACTTTTGCATGTAAAGTCAAAATCCAACCTGAAATGTTGAAATCGCTTGAAAAATGCTTTTCTGAGCTGGAAATGCCTTAAACCAAATTTCTCATCATAAGAATGCTCCTGAAGGCATTTTAGGCCGAATTGGGCCACTTTTGCATGTAAATTCACAATCCAACCTTGAAAATGTTGAAATCGCTTGAAAAATGCTTTTCTGAGCTGGAAATGCCTTTTAAACGACATTTCTCATCATAAGAATGCGCCTGAAGGCATTTTTAGGCCGAATTGGGCACTTTTGCATGAAAAGTTACAATCCAACCTGAAAATGTTGAAATCGCTTGAAAAATGCTTTTCTGAGCTGGGAAATGCCTTTGAACGACATTTCTCATCATAAGAATGCTCCTGAAGGCATTTTAGGGCCGAATTGGGCACTTTTGCATGAAAAGTCAAAATCCAACCTGAAATGTTGAAATCGCTTGAAAAATGCTTTTCTGAGCTGGAAATGCCTTTAAACGACATTTCCTCATCATAAGAATGCTCCTGAAGGCATTTTAGGCCGAATTGGGCACTTTTGCATGAAAAGTTACAATCCAACCTGAAATGTTGAAATCGCTTGAAAAATGCTTTTCTGAGCTGGAAATGCCTTTAAACGACATTTCTCATCATAAGAATGCGCCTGAAGGCTTTTAGGCCAAATTGGGCACTTTTGCATGAAAATGTCAAAATCCAACCTGAAATGTTGAAATCGCTTGAAAAAATGCTTTTCTGAGCTGGAAATGCCTTTAAACGACTTTTCTCATCATAAGAATGCTCCTGAAGGCATTTTAGGCCGAATTGGACACTTTTGCATGAAAAGTCACAATCCAACCTGAAATGTTGAAATCGCTTAAAAAATGCTTTTCTGAGCTGAAAATGCCTTTCAACGACATTTCTCATCATAAGAATGCTCCTGAAGGCATTTTAGGCCTAATTGGGCACTTTTGCATGAAAAGTCACAATCCAAACTGAAATGTTGAAATCGCTTGAAAAATGCTTTTCTGAGCTGGAAATGCCTTTAAACCAAATTTCTCATCATAAGAATGCTCCTGAAGGCATTTTAGGCCGAATTGGGCACTTTTGCATGTAAATTCACAATCCAACCTGAAATGTTGAAATCGCTTGAAAAATGCTTTTCTGAGCTGGAAATGCCTTTAAACGACATTTCTCATCATAAGAATGCGCCTGAAGGCATTTTAGGCCGAATTGGGCACTTTTGCATGAAAAGTTACAATCCAACCTGAAATGTTGAAATCGCTTGAAAAATGCTTTTTCTGAGCTGGAAATGCCTTTAAACGACATTTCTCATCATAAGAATGCTCCTGAAGGCATTTTAGGCCGAATTGGGGCACTTTTGCATGAAAAGTCAAAATCCAACCTGAAATGTTGAAATCGCTTGAAAAATGCTTTTCTGAGCTGGAAATGCCTTTAAACGACATTTCTCATCATAAGAATGCTCTGAAGGCATTTTAGGCCGAATTGGGCACTTTTGCATGTAAATTCATAATCCAACCTGAAATGTTGAAATCGCTTGAAAAATGCTTTTCTGAGCTGGAAATGCCTTTAAACGACATTTCTCATCATAAGAATGCTCCTGAAGGCATTTTTAGGCCGAATTGGGCACTTTTGCATGAAAAGTCAAAATCCAACCTGAAATGTTGAAAATCGCTTGAAAAATTCTTTCTGCGCTGGAAATGCCTTAAAACGACATTTCTCATCATAAGAATGCTCCTGAAGGCCTTTTAGGCCGAATTGGGCACTTTTGCATGAAAAGTCAAAATCCAACCTGAAATGTTGAAATCGCTTGAAAAATTCTTTTCTGCGCTGGAAATGCCTTTAAACGACATTTCTCATCATAAGAATGCTCCTGAAGGCATTTTAGGCCGAATTGGCACTTTTGCATGTAAAGTCAAAATCCAACCTGAAATGTTGAAATCGCTTGAAAAATGCTTTTCTGAGCTGGAAATGCCTTTAAACCACATTTCTCATCATAAGAATGCTCCTGAAGGCATTTTAGGTCCGAATTGGGCACTTTTGCAATGTAAAGTCAAAATCCAACCTGAAATGTTGAAATCGCTTGAAAAATGCTTTCTGAGCTGGAAATGCCTTTAAACGACATTTCTCATCATAAGAATGCGCCTGAAGGAATTTTAGGCCGAATTGGGCACTTTTGCATGAAAAGTCAAAATCCAACCTGAAATGTTGAAATCGCTTGAAAAATGCTTTTCTGAGCTGGAAATGCCTTTAAACGACATTTCTCATCATAAGAATGCTCCTGAAGGCATTTTAGGCCGAATTGGGCACTTTTGCATGAAAAGTCAAAATCCAACCTGAAATGTTGAAATCGCTTGAAAAATGCTTTTCTGAGCTGGAAATGCCTTTAAACCACATTTCTCATCATAAGAATGCTCCTGAAGGCATTTTAGGCCGAATTGGGCACTTTTGCATGTAAAGTCAAAAATCCAACCTGAAATGTTGAAATCGCTTGAAAAATTCTTTTCTGCGCTGGAAATGCCTTTAAACGACATTTCTCATCATAAGAATGCTCCTGAAAGCATTTTAGGCCGAATTGGGCACTTTGGCTTATGTAAAGTCAAAATCCAACCTGAAATGTTGAAATCGCTTGAAAAATGCTTTTCTGAGCTGGAAATGCCTTTAAACCAAATTTCTCATCATAAGAATGCTCCTAAAGGCATTTTAGGCCGAATTGGGCACTTTTGCATGTAAATTCACAATCCAACCTGAAATGTTGAAATCGCTTGAAAAATGCTTTTCTGAGGCTGGAAAATGCCTTTAAACGACATTTCTCATCATAAGAATGCGCCTGAAGGCATTTTAGGCCGAATTGGGCACTTTTGCATGAAAAGTTACAATCCAACCTGAAATGTTGAAATCGCTTGAAAAATGCTTTTCTGAGCTGGAAATGCCTTTAAACGACATTTTCTCATCATAAGAATGCTCTGAAGGCATTTTAGGCCGAATTGGGCACTTTTGCATGAAAAGTCAAAATCCAACCTGAAATGTTGAAATCGCTTGAAAAATGCTTTTCTGAGCTGGAATGCCTTTAAACGACATTTCTCATCATAAGAATGCTCCTGAAGGCATTTTAGGCCGAATTGGGCACTTTTGCATGTAAATTCATAATCCAACCTGAAATGTTGAAATCGCTTGAAAAATGCTTTTCTGAGCTGGAAATGCCTTTAAACGACATTTCTCATCATAAGAATGCGCCTGAAGGCATTTTAGGCCAAATTGGGCACTTTTGCATGAAATGTCAAAATCCAACCTGAAATGTTGAAATCGCTTGAAAAATGCTTTTCTGAGCTGGAAATGCCTTTAAACGACTTTTCTCATCATAAGAATGCTCCTGAAGGCATTTTAGGCCGAATTGGACACTTTTGCATGAAAAGTCACATCCAACCTGAAATGTTGAAATCGCTTAAAAAAATGCTTTTCTGAGCTGGAAATGCCTTTAAACGACATTTCTCATCATAAGAATGCTCCTGAAGGCATTTTAGGCCTAATTGGGCACTTTTGCATGAAAAGTCACAATCCAAACTGAAATGTTGAAATCGCTTGTAAAAATGCTTTTCTGAGCTGGAATGCCTTTAACGACATTTCTCATCATAAGAATGCTCCTGAAGGCATTTTAGGCCGAATTGGGCACTTTTACATGAAAAGTCACAATCAACCTGAAAATGTTGAAATCGCTTGAAAAATGCTTTTCTGAGCTGGAAATGCCTTTAAACGACATTTCTCATCATAAGAATGCTCCTGAAGGCATTTTAGGCCGAATTGGGCACTTTTGCATGAAAAGTCAAAATCCAACCTGAAATGTTGAAATCGCTTGAAAAATTCTTTTCTGCGCTGGAAATGCCTTTAAACGACATTTCTCATCATAAGAATGCTCCTGAAGGCCTTTTAGGCCGAATTGGGCACTTTTGCATGAAAAGTCAAAATCCAACCTGAAATGTTGAAATCGCTTGAAAAATGCTTTCTGAGCTGGAAATGCCTTTAAACGACATTTCTCATCATAAGAATGCTCCTGAAGGCATTTTAGGCCGAATTGGGCACTTTTGCATGAAAAGTCAAAATCCAACCTGAAATGTTGAAATCGCTTGAAAAATGCTTTTCTGAGCTGGAAATGCCTTTAAACGACATTTCTCATCATAAGAATGCTCCTGAAGGCATTTTAGGCCGAATTGGGCACTTTTGCATGAAAAGTCAAAATCCAACCTGAAATGTTGAAATCGCTTGAAAAATGCTTTTCTGAGCTGGAAATGCCTTTAAACGACATTTCTCATCATAAGAATGCTCCTGAAGGCATTTTAGGCCGAATTGGGCACTTTTGCATGTAAATTCATAATCCAACCTGAAATGTTGAAATCGCTTGAAAAATGCTTTTCTGAGCTGGAAATGCCTTTAAACGACATTTCTCATCATAAGAATGCGCCTGAAGGCATTTTAGGCCAAATTGGGCACTTTTGCATGAAATGTCAAAATCCAACCTGAAATGTTGAAATCGCTTGAAAAATGCTTTTCTGAGCTGGAAATGCCTTTAAACGACTTTTCTCATCATAAGAATGCTCCTGAAGGCATTTTAGGCCGAATTGGACACTTTTGCATGAAAAGTCACAATCCAACCTGAAATGTTGAAATCGCTTAAAAAATGCTTTTCTGAGCTGGAAATGCCTTTAAACGACATTTCTCATCATAAGAATGCTCCTGAAGGCATTTTAGGCCTAATTGGGCACTTTTGCATGAAAAGTCACAATCCAAACTGAAATGTTGAAATCGCTTGAAAAATGCTTTTCTGAGCTGGAAATGCCTTTAAACGACATTTCTCATCATAAGAATGCTCCTGAAGGCATTTTAGGCCGAATTGGGCACTTTTACATGAAAAGTCACAATCCAACCTGAAAATGTTGAAATCGCTTGAAAAATGCTTTTCTGAGCTGGAAATGCCTTTAAACGACATTTCTCATCATAAGAATGCTCCTGAAGGCATTTTAGGCCGAATTGGGCACTTTTGCATGAAAAGTCAAAATCCAACCTGAAATGTTGAAATCGCTTGAAAAATTCTTTTCTGCGCTGGAAATGCCTTTAAACGACATTTCTCATCATAAGAATGCTCCTGAAGGCCTTTTAGGCCGAATTGGGCACTTTTGCATGAAAAGTCAAAATCCAACCTGAAATGTTGAAATCGCTTGAAAAATGCTTTTCTGAGCTGGAAATGCCTTTAAACGACATTTCTCATCATAAAGAATGCTCCTGAAGGCATTTTAGGCCGAATTGGGCACTTTTGCATGAAAAGTCAAAATCCAACCTGAAATGTTGAAATCGCTTGAAAAATGCTTTTCTGAGCTGGAAATGCCCTTTAAACGACATTTCTCATCATAAGAATGCTCTGAAGGCATTTTAGGCCGAATTGGGCACTTTTGCATGAAAAGTCAAAATCCAACCTGAAATGTTGAATCGCTTGAAAAATGCTTTTCTGAGCTGGAAATGCCTTTAAACGACATTTCTCATCATAAGAATGCTCCTGAAGGCATTTTAGCCGAATTGGGGACTTTTGCATGTAAAGTCACAATCCAACCTGAAATGTTGAAATCGCTTGAAAAATGCTTTTCTGAGCTGGAAATGCCTTTAAAACGACATTTCTCATCATAAGAATGCGCCTGAAGGCATTTTAGGCCAAATTGGGCACTTTTGCATGAAAAGTCAAAATCCAACCTGAAATGTTGAAATAGCTTGAAAAATGCTTTTCTGAGCTGGAAATGCCTTTAAACGACTTTTCTCATCATAAGAATGCTCCTGAAGGCATTTTAGGGCGAATTGGACACTTTTGCAAGAAAAGTCACAATCCAACCTGAAATGTTGAAATCGCTTGAAAAATGCTTTTCTGAGCTGGAAATGCCTTTAAACGACATTTCTCATCATAAGAATGCTCCTGAAGGCATTTTAGGCCGAATTGGACACTTTTGCATGAAAAGTCAAAATCCAACCTGAAATGTTGAAATCGCTTGAAAAATGCTTTTCTGAGCTGGAAATGCCTTAAACGACATTTCTCATCATAAGAATGCTCCTGAAGGCATTTTAGGTCGAATGGGCACTTTTGCATGTAAAGTCACAATCCAACCTGAAATGTTGAAATCGCTTGAAAAATGCTTTTCTGAGCTGGAAATGCCTTTAAACGACATTTCTCATCATAAGAATGCTCCTGAAGGCATTTTAGGCCGAATTGGGCACTTTTGCATGAAAAGTCAAAATCCAACCTGAAATGTTGAAATCGCTTGAAAAATGCTTTTCTGAGCTGGAAATGCCTTTAAACGACATTTCTCATCATAAGAATGCTCCTGAAGGCATTTTAGGCCGAATTGGGCACTTTTGCATGTAAAGTCAAAATCCAACCTGAAATGTTGAAATCGCTTGAAAAATGCTTTTCTGAGCTGGAAATGCCTTTAAACCAAATTTCTCATCATAAGAATGCTCCTGAAGGCATTTTAGGCCGAATTGGGCACTTTTGCATGTAAATTCACAATCCAACCTGAAATGTTGAAATCGCTTGAAAAATGCTTTTCTGAGCTGGAAATGCCTTTAAACGACATTTCTCATCATAAGAATTGCGCCTGAAGGCATTTTAGGCCGAATTGGGCACTTTTGCATGAAAAGTTACAATCCAACCTGAAATGTTGAAATCGCTTGAAAAATGCTTTTCTGAGCTGGAAATGCCTTTGAACGACATTTCTCATCATAAGAATGCTCCTGAAGGCATTTTAGGCCGAATTGGGCACTTTTGCATGAAAAGTCAAAATCCAACCTGAATGTTGAAATCGCTTGAAAAATGCTTTTCTGAGCTGGAAATGCCTTTAAACGACATTTCTCATCATAAGAATGCTCCTGAAGGCATTTTAGGCCGAATTGGGCACTTTTGCATGAAAAGTTACAATCCAACCTGAAATGTTGAAATCGCTTGAAAAATGCTTTTCTGAGCTGGAAATGCCTTTAAACGACATTTCTCATCATAAGAATGCGCCTGAAGGCATTTTAGGCCAAATTGGGCACTTTTGCATGAAATGTCAAAATCCAACCTGAAATGTTGAAATCGCTTGAAAAATGCTTTTCTGAGCTGGAAATGCCTTTAAACGACTTTTCTCATCATAAGAATGCTCCTGAAGGCATTTTAGGCCGAATTGGACACTTTTGCATGAAAAGTCACATCCAACCTGAATGTTGAAATCGCTTAAAAAATGCTTTTCTGAGCTGGAAATGCCTTTCAACGACATTTCTCATCATAAGAATGCTCCTGAAGGCATTTTAGGCCTAATTGGGCACTTTTGCATGAAAAGTCACAATCCAAACTGAAATGTTGAAATCGCTTGAAAAATGCTTTTCTGAGCTGGAAATGCCTTTAAACGACATTTCTCATCATAAGAATGCTCCTGAAGGCATTTTAGGCCGAATTGGGCACTTTTACATGAAAAGTCACAATCCAACCTGAAAATGTTGAAATCGCTTGAAAATGCTTTTCTGAGCTGGAAATGCCTTTAAACGACATTTCTCATCATAAGAATGCTCCTGAAGGCATTTTAGGCCGATATTGGGCACTTTTGCATGAAAAGTCAAAATCCAACCTGAAATGTTGAAATCGCTTGAAAAATGCTTTTCTGAGCTGGAAATGCCTTTAAACGACATTTCTCATCATAAGAATGCTCCTGAAGGCATTTTAGGTCGAATTGGGCACTTTTGCATGTAAAGTCACAATCCAACCTGAAATGTTGAAATCGCTTGAAAAATGCTTTTCTGAGCTGGAAATGCCTTTAAACGACATTTCTCATCATACGAATGCGCCTGAAGGCATTTTAGGCCAAATTGGGCACTTTTTGCATGAAAAGTCAAAATCCAACCTGAAATGTTGAAATAGCTTGAAAAATGCTTTTCTGAGCTGGAATGCCTTTAAACGACTTTTCTCATCATAAGAATGCTCCTGAAGGCATTTTAGGGCGAATTGGACACTTTTGCAAGAAAAGTCACAATCCAACCTGAAATGTTGAAATCGCTTGAAAAATGCTTTTCTGAGCTGGAAATGCCTTTAAACGACAATTCTCATCATAAGAATGCTCCTGAAGGCATTTTTAGGCCGAATTGGACACTTTTGCATGAAAAGTCAAAATCCAACTGAAATGTTGAAATCGCTTGAAAAATGCTTTTCTGAGCTGGAAATGCCTTAAACGACATTTCTCATCATAAGAATGCTCCTGAAGGCATTTTAGGTCGAATTGGGCACTTTTGCATGTAAAGTCACAATCCAACCTGAAATGTTGAAATCGCTTGAAAAATGCTTTTCTGAGCTGGAAATGCCTTTAAACGACATTTCTCATCATAAGAATGCTCCTGAAGGCATTTTAGCCGAATTGGGCACTTTTGCATGAAAAGTCAAAATCCAACCTGAAATGTTGAAATCGCTTGAAAAATGCTTTTCTGAGCTGGAAATGCCTTTAAACGACATTTCTCATCATAAGAATGCTCCTGAAGGCATTTTAGGCCGAATTGGGCACTTTTGCATGTAAAGTCAAAATCCAACCTGAAATGTTGAAATCGCTTGAAAAATGCTTTTCTGAGCTGGAAATGCCTTTAAACCAAATTTCTCATCATAGAGAATGCTCCTGAAGCATTTTAGGCCGAATTGGGCACTTTTGCATGTAAATTCACAATCCAACCTGAAATGTTGAAATCGCTTGAAAAATGCTTTTCTGAGCTGGAAATGCCTTAAACGACATTTCTCATCATAAGAATGCGCCTGAAGGCATTTTAGGCCGAATTGGGCACTTTTGCATGAAAAGTTACAATCCAACCTGAAATGTTGAAATCGCTTGAAAAATTCTTTTCTGCGCTGGAAATGCCTTTAAACGACATTTCTCATCATAAGAATGCTCCTGAAGGCATTTTAGGCCGAATTGGGCACTTTTGCCATGTAAAGTCAAAATCCAACCTGAAATGTTGAAATCGCTTGAAAAATGCTTTTCTGAGCTGGAAATGCCTTTAAACCACATTTCTCATCATAAGAATGCTCCTGAAGGCATTTTAGGCCGAATTGGGCACTTTTGCATGTAAATTCACAATCCAACCTGAAATGTTGAAATCGCTTGAAAAATGCTTTTCTGAGCTGGAAATGCCTTTAAACGACATTTCTCATCATAAGAATGCGCCTGAAGGCATTTTAGGCCGAATTGGGCACTTTTGCATGAAAAGTTACAATCCAACCTGAAATGTTGAAATCGCTTGAAAAAATGCTTTTCTGAGCTGGAAATGCCCTTTAAACGGACATTTCTCATCATAAGAATGCTCCTGAAGGCATTTAGGCCGAATTGGGCACTTTTGCATGAAAAGTCAAAATCCAACCTGAAATGTTGAAATCGCTTGAAAAATGCTTTTCTGAGCTGGAAATGCCTTTAAACGACATTTCTCATCATAAGAATGCTCCTGAAGGCATTTTAGGCCGAATTGGGCACTTTTGCATGTAAATTCATAATCCAACCTGAAATGTTGAAATCGCTTGAAAAATGCTTTTCTGAGCTGGAAATGCCTTTAAACGACATTTCTCATCATAAGAATGCTCCTGAAGGCATTTTAGGCCGAATTGGGCACTTTTGCATGAAAAGTCAAAATCCAACCTGAAATGTTGAAATCGCTTGAAAAATTCTTTTCTGCCGCTGGAAATGCCTTTAAACGACATTTCTCATCAAAAGAATGCTCCTGAAGGCCTTTTAGGCCGAATTGGGCACTTTTGCATGAAAAGTCAAAATCCAACCTGAAATGTTGAAATCGCTTGAAAAATTCTTTTCTGCCGCTGGAAATGCCTTTAAACGACATTTCTCATCATAAGAATGCTCCTGAAGGCATTTAAGGCCGAATTGGGCACTTTTGCATGTAAAGTCAAAATCCAACCTGAAATGTTGAAATCGCTTGAAAAATGCTTTTCTGAGCTGGAAATGCCTTTAAACCACATTTCTCATCATAAGAATGCTCCTGAAGGCATTTTTAGGCCGAATTGGGCACTTTTGCATGTAAAGTCAAAATCCAACCTGAAATGTTGAAATCGCTTGAAAAATGCTTTTCTGAGCTGGAAATGCCTTTAAACGACATTTCTCATCATAAGAATGCGCCTGAAGGCATTTTAGGCCGAATTGGGCACTTTTGCATGAAAAGTCAAAATCCAACCTGAAATGTTGAAATCGCTTGAAAAATGCTTTTCTGAGCTGGAAATGCCTTTAAACGACATTTCTCATCATAAGAATGCTCCTGAAGGCATTTTTAGCCGAATTGGGCACTTTTGCATGAAAAGTCAAAATCCAACCTGAAATGTTGAAATCGCTTGAAAAATGCTTTTCTGAGCTGGAAATGCCTTTAAACCACATTCTCATCATAAGAATGCTCCTGAAGGCATTTTAGGCCGAATTGGGCACTTTTGCATGTAAAGTCAAAATCCAACCTGAAATGTTGAAATCGCTTGAAAAATGCTTTTCTGAGCTGGAAATGCCTTTAAACGACATTTCTCATCATAAAAATGCTCCTGAAGGCATTTTAGGCCGAATTGGGCACTTTTGCATGAAAAGTCAAAATCCAACCTGAAATGTTGAAATCGCTTGAAAAATTCTTTTCTGCGCTGGAAATGCCTTTAAACGACATTTCTCATCATAAGAATGCTCCTGAAGGCATTTTAGGCCGAATTGGGCACTTTTGCATGTAAAGTCAAAATCCAACCTGAAATGTTGAAATCGCTTAAAAATGCTTTTCTGAGCTGGAAATGCTTTAAACCAAATTTCTCATCATAAGAATGCTCCTGAAGGCATTTTAGGCCGAATTGGGGCACTTTTGCATGTAAATTCACAATCCAACCTGAAATGTTGATATCGCTTGAAAAATGCTTTTCTGAGCTGGAAATGCCTTTAAACGACATTTCTCATCATAAGAATGCGCCTGAAGGCATTTTAGGCCGAATTGGGCACTTTTGCATGAAAAGTTACAATCCAACTGAAATTTGAAATCGCTTGAAAAAATGCTTTTCTGAGCTGGAAATGCCTTTAAACGACATTTCTCATCATAAGAATGCTCCTGAAGGCATTTTAGGCCGAATTGGGCACTTTTGCATGAAAAAGTCAAAATCCAACCTGAAATGTTGAAATCGCTTGAAAAATGCTTTTCTGAGCTGGAAATGCCTTTAAACGACATTTCTCATCATAAGAATGCTTCTGAAGGCATTTTAGGCCGAATTGGGCACTTTTGCATGTAAATTCATAATCCAACCTGAAATGTTGAAATCGCTTGAAAAATGCTTTTCTGAGCTGGAAATGCCTTTAAACGACATTTCTCATCATAAGAATGGCCTGAAGGCATTTTAGGCCAAATTGGGCACTTTTGCATGAAATGTCAAAATCCAACCTGAAATGTTGAAATCGCTTGAAAAATGCTTTTCTGAGCTGGGAAATGCCTTTAAACGACATTTCTCATCATAAGAATGCTCCTGAAGGCATTTTAGGCCTAATTGGGCACTTTTGCATGAAAAGTCACAATCCAAACTGAAATGTTGAAATCGCTTGAAAAATGCTTTTCTGAGCTGGAAATGCCTTTAAACGACATTTCTCATCATAAGAATGCTCCTGAAGGCATTTTAGGCCGAATTGGCACTTTTACATCAAAAGTCACAATCCAACCTGAAAATGTTGAAATCGCTTGAAAAATGCTTTTCTGAGCTTGGAAATGCCTTTAAACGACATTTCTCATCATAAGAATGCTCCTGAAGGCATTTTAGGCCGAATTGGGCACTTTTTGCATGAAAAGTCAAAATCCAACCTGAAATGTTGAAATCGCTTGAAAAATTCTTTTCTGCGCTGGAAATGCCTTTAAACGACATTTTCTCATCATAAGAATGCTCTGAAGGCCTTTTAGGCCGAATTGGGCCACTTTTGCATGAAAAGTCAAAATCCAACCTGAAATGTTGAAATCGCTTGAAAATGCTTTTCTGAGCTGGAAATGCCTTTAAACGACATTCTCATCATAAGAATGCTCCTGAAGGCATTTTAGCCGAATTGGGCACTTTTGCATGAAAAGTCAAAATCCAACCTGAAATGTTGAAATCGCTTGAAAAAATGCTTTTCTGAGCTGGAAATGCCTTTAAACGACATTTCTCATCATAAAATGCTCCTGAAGGCATTTTAGGCCCGAATTGGGCACTTTTGCATGAAAAGTCAAAATCCAACCTGAAATGTGTGAAATCGCTTGAAAAATGCTTTTCTGAGCTGGAAAATGCCTTTAAACGACATTTCTCATAATAAGAATGCTCCTGAAGGCATTTTAGGCCGAATTGGGGACTTTTGCATGTAAAGTCACAATCCAACCTGAAATGTTGAAATCGCTTGAAAAATGCTTTTCTGAGCTGGAAATGCCTTTTAAACGACATTTCTCATCATAAGGAATGCGCCTGAAGGCATTTTAGGCCAAATTGGGCACTTTTGCATGAAAAGTCAAAATCCAACCTGAAATGTTGAAATCGCTTGAAAAATGCTT